>NW_024349803.1:10581162-10658650 GCF_902729225.1 Pteropus medius
GAACAAAGTTATTCATCGTACCACTATTTAGAAAAGTGAAAACCCAAAAACAATTATCCAACAAGGAAAGTTAATAGTGACACAACTATACTGTAGAAAATGATGAAGCCTTAGAAGAAATAATGTAAATTTGTATGTCCTAATAAGGAGTAAGAGAAAAATTAATGTTGCATATCCAAATGTGTAGTACTATTTTTCTAAAGAAATAATCACATGTGAATTTGCATATGTATCAGGAAAACTCTACAGGTTCTTAACTGGGGGATAATACTATAACCTAGAGGACAGTGTTGGGTGTCACAATGACTAGTTGGGGAGGGGGCGGGATGCTAAATTTCATCAATAACATGACAGCCCTACACAATAAAAACCATACCACACAAAAAACCAACATCACTCCTGTTGTGAAACACTAGGAAGAACACAAACCAAGTATTAACAGTGGTTACCTCTAGGATGTGGGAATGCAGGGCTACAGCATTTTACTTAAAACACTGTTGTTTGGATTTTTATGAGCATACACTGCTTCTGTAATTTAAAAAATCCTCAAAGAAAAATAATTTTAACACTATACTTTTACATGTTATTCTTTGTAAAGCAAGAATTTGTACTATTTTCCTCCAATCTTGGGAAACTTACTCACCTGCCCCCTCCTTCAAAACTAATTTGATTAATTGTGCTTTTAATATCATAACTTTCTGGAATATCATTTCTCTTCAACCTTTCCCCATTCCGACACATACCAGCTTTCATATTATCCTGCAAATATGCTTTAATCTCCTTTATATCCTTCACAAGCCCTCTCACTCCCTATACTTCCCCCTTATGCTACCATTCCTTTTCTATCTTTTCCCTCATAGCAAACTCCACTCATTCTGAGTTATTGTTATCTGCTACCTTCAATAAACTTTTGGGGAGCATTTATTATCTGTCAAACTGGGGATTCTGAGCAAATAAGATGAGGGGGAAGGCAAACACATAAACCGATGAGGCAGTATGTAACACTTCTTACTACCCTTTCCTTGAAAATCTCATTCCTTGGTTATCCTGACACCAAAACATAACTTCTCTTTTGCCTCTTCCTTCTCTATGTGAAATTTGGAAGTGTTCTGGAGTTTGGTCCTTCTAACTGCAGGCCTGACACTTGTATATGGCTGACAGAAGGTAACTAAGCACATGTCCACAGATGAACTCATCATCTTCCCTTCCCACTCCCCAAATCTAGCTTGAAATCTACCTATCTTTGACTCCTCTCCTTCTTTCAACTACAGCCAGTCAGTCTGGACAATTGCTGTCCATCTCTGCAATCTCTCTTCTTTCTCTTCTCACCTTCATTATCTACCACCTAGACTATTACAACTGATTACTAACTTGTCTTTCTGTCTCTGGGCTTAATTTCTTTGTTCAGAAATCCTGCTACGCAGAAAGTGGATCCCAAACTCTTCAGCCTAGAGTTTAAGCTTCTCAAAGTTCCAGCACACCTTTCTTTCCATATTGTCTAAGACACTTACTTACCATCATCTTATGCATAGTCCTCTTGGACTATTTACCATTCTCAAATACATTCCATTTTCCTGCTTTTCTAAAATACTCTTTCCCTCACCTCTATTAAAATTCTATAGTTCCTAATAGTCTAGTTTATAAATTACCTCTTTCATGAAGCCTTCCTGGTCATCTCTATCCTCCTCAATGAAAACTATTCTTTCCTGCCACACCCACTTAGTATCCTATTTGACCCATCATTACACCACATATCATGATCTGCATATTTTACCTATATCTACCAACTAGACTATCAGGTCCATAAATGCAGGAAATGTAGCTTACTCATCTGTGTATGTCCTATATTGTCTTGCCTAATGACTTTGGAACTTTTGACAATAGCTACTATAGTGGCTACAACTCACTTATTTCTAATAAGGTTAATTTACAATTTTAAAAATTCTGCATCTCTAACTGAAATTTTGCTTTATTAAAAATCAAATAGTGTAGAGTCTCTAGCCATCAGACACATTCATATCTGAATTAGCTTGAATTCATCTGGTAAATGGTAAATTCTCTCAATGCTTCTTTCTCTTGACCTCTCTCTCACTCAAATTGGCTGTTTTGTGTGTGTTTTCATTCCTCTTCCTCCACTCTCTTAATATCCTTTCTCCCACTGTAATTGTCTTTTTCTTCTTCCTTACTGCTCCCCAACTTCTTTTCTCTCCTTTGTATTCATGCCTATCTCCAACTCTATCTGTTATTTTATTTTTATTTTTGTCTGTGTTCATCCCTCAAAAGGATGAAAATTATATATGTATATATGTGTGTACTGTTTCTCAAATAGTTATTCAAACAATCTATAGTTTTAACTTGATTTTAATTTGTATGTCACCTCATTTATTTTTACAGTAAAACAGAACTACCTAATTAGTAAAGATCCCAAGTCCTATTATATAAACACATAAGACTAGTTAAAATGTTTATACTGTTAACTGGAAAAACAAACAAACAAGGTGCTACCTTTATACAAAAAGGGAAAATATGAATTTAATATCCACTAAACATTTAAAATTACCTAAGGGGGAAGTAAGAAATAGGGTTTATGAGGACAGGAATGAAAACACTTCTCTGAATATAATTAATTATAGTTTTGACTTTGGAATTGTATAAATGTCTAACATGTTCAAAATCAAAAATTTAAAAAGCAATCTCTAAAAATTGAAAACAAATTGAAACAAATAAATCTAACTGTATATTAATTTGGTGATATAAACACAGAGAAAAAATATTTCAAGATAATTTTAGAATACTATATTTTGATTGTATCCATAGTGAAATGTATATAACATCAAATTGCAAAAAAAAATTAAATTTCATTCAGTAGGCATATTGTTAGAAGTAATTCTAACAATTACTCTTTGGAATCTATTTTTATATATTATAGAATAAAGCAATTAATTATGAAATTATTCTTAGGAATACAGATTTTCAGTATAAAAGAGTTATAAATATAAAATCAGAGTTTAAATTAAAATCCTATAATGTTAACATCAGCTAGAAAAAAATTTTTTTTTTTCCCCAGGAATATATAGTTCCTAGTACTCTCCACTAAAAAGTCCTAAAATCAATGACAACATAATAATGATAAGCAACCCCAAACTATGATCTCTGAAAACCATTCCTAAAAGGAACCAGAGCTCTTTTGAGAAATGTCTAATTTTAATTTAGTTAATTTAAAACATTAAGTGTTAGTTTTAATAAATATCTGATTCCATTCCTCAAAAGAGCTCTAGAAAAAAATGTATAGGATGTGCTCTCTCTAAAAACAATAACTCTAACAAAGATTAATGGAGTTGGGTCAAAAGGATATTATACCAACATGAAAAGTTCCCAACCAGCCAAAGACAGCATAAACTGATCATTAAAAATCCCATAAATAACAACATTTGAAAAAAAAGAGATACAGCTACAAACAAAAAACTTTATTGCTTTTCACTGGAGATCATTAGGGCACCAAACTCTTACTCTAAAAAGTGTTTAAAATGAAGAACTGGGCATTGATTCTACCTTCCCTGAAACAAACCATACAAGGCAACCAAATCTCCCCTAGTTGATAGGAAAGGTTCTTTTCGAAGGAAGAATTCCATCCAAATAAATAAATAAATAAATAAATAAATAAATAAATAAATAAATGTAGATGGGGTGTGTGTGTGTGTGTGTGTGTGTGTAGCAAAATTGAAAAGTCGCCATTTTGCAAAATCATCAAACTGTCAGATGAAAAGATAGGGAATTTTACAGTGGAAAAATCAGTTACTGTTTAAGCCCCTGAATCTTAGCATCCCTAAGAGTAAGTCAACTAGATATTCTGTGCCTCTTGCTGTGTTACAATATGAAGTGTACATTACCACCTATGAACTATTTTGCCAAAAATACTTGAATCTGAATTTAGCTCTAACTTCTAGTTTAGAGGAAATGTAGGAGATAGGATATACTTCTTTAGGACAACTGGCCAGGTTCTTCAAGTTAATGACAGGGGAAAAGGAAAAATGCAGAGAAGACAGAAGGCAGACTCCTCCAGTTTATGAGACATACAAAACCATTCTCAAGATATAATCAGTTTAAAAAAAAATGATGACTCTATCTACATATCAATTTATGAAGCAAACGTTACTGTCTATCCAAGACGGTATGAGGAACTCTTTTGCAGAGAGAAGCAAATACTCTGTTTTGAGTGATAATGCGCTCTTCCTCCTCCATTGTTAATCTATAGATATCCTTTTGCAAAGAAGCAATAGTCTCTTGTTGCTCCATTCGTTTTCTCTTATAATGCTGACATTTTGCCTATAAGAAAGTTTTCAAAAAACATAATTATAGTATGTACATCTAGGACACACCGTTCTAACAATATTGTACACAAAACTATTTCACAGTTTCTATCAAGCTGCTTTGTTTAAGAACTTCAGTATTGAAGCTGTTTTTAAATGGGGGCTAGCTCCAGAAACATTAATGTCATAAATACAAAAATGTAACAAGTAAAATAGGAAGAAAATAGAGAAAATATAGTTTATAATTGCATGCATTCAAGGTTTCATAATAGTAAAAGAACCCAAGAACCTCCATAAAATTAAAGAAAAAGGAAATACATGGGAGAGTTTTGAGCTACTATGTTGAGAGCACATTGAAAAAAGCACAGGTAGAAGCGGGGAGACCAAGAGAAAAGCAGAAGAGAAATGAAGGTGACTTGGACCAGAGTAGAGACTAACAGAAGAAAGTTCAGAGGAAATGCAGGCACTCATAGTTTTAGACATGGAAAATTCTAGATGCCTATGAGACATACAGTAGAGATATTAAGTAGGCAAAGGGATATGAGTCTGGAATTAAGGGAAAAGGTCTGGGCTGTAGGTTTAAATTAGATGCTGTGAATTAGACTGAGCATCACCAAGGAAGTTAGAATATACATGAAAATGAAAATGAAAAGAGAGGATATTCTAAAAACCAAGGAAACACTCTCAACATGGGATAATGATAGGTCAAAAAAGGGAAAGACCAGTGAATTAAGGAACATGGAAGTTACCTATGACCTTGATGAGCTGTTTTAGTACTATCAGGTAAGAAAATATGTAACTCAGTACCTGTAAAGCTTTATGTTCTTTTTGAAGATCTTTCATTTTATTCTGCTGCTGGCAAACCCTATTTAGGGATTCATCCTCTAATTCACCAATTTTGGCTTTCACACTCTCCATAATTTGTTCCAAATCATTAGCTCGTTGTTCCTGATCTACTGCTCGGCATTTTTCTAGCTGAAGTTCATTTCTAATAAACACACAATTCCTTCTTTAGTAATAAGAATAAATCGCATCAATGAACTTACTCATTTAACAATATAATGAATTTCTAAAATTTATTTGCATTCTTAAAATTTCTCTTGTAACATAAAACAGAAGAAATATAGTACATATCTAAATTAAGCTATTACCAAAAGATTTATCTATTAAAAAGTTTTTAAACTTAATATTTAATCAAAATGGACAATTAAATTTCAAGGTTCTTTTCAAGGCAGTTATTTTTAGAATGCATACGACCTGGATACAAAAAATTCAAGAGAGATTTTCTTACTTAAGCTGTTGATTAGTTTCTATGAGCTCCTGGATCATCTTCTGTTGACATTCTGTTTCTTCTACCAATGTTTTCAAATTATGTCTCATCTTTTGTGATGACTGTTTATCAAAAATGATGAAATCTACATTTTTAAAAATGTAATACATATAGTAAAAATAAAACTAAGGTAGATTATTTAAGATAAAAACATTTTTAAAGGAAAAAGCTTTTTATCATAAGGGGCAAGAACAGGATCTGATTACCTTTTAGATCTGTTCTTTTTACTAGCGATAAAGGTCTTAAGCCATGTGTCATCAACAGCATATTTATGTTCTCCCATTCTGCTTCTTCCCGCTATGATTACAAAGGAGAGAGAAAAGGATCAACTTATGATATAAAGAAATACCCTCTGGTATATAATTTCCTTTGTTTTCAGAATAAGATTTTTTCTCTAAAAGTTTTTTAATATGAATTTATGCACATATAAAATTAAAACAATTAAAAAAAATACTTAGTAATTGCAGTGAACCAGACCTTAGGTTTTTGACTTAACTAAACAAGACCAGACCCCATTCAAAAGAAAACAGCTGCAAACTAGGTTATATTACCTGAATAGTAAAGAAAAAGTGAGTCACTTAGAAACAAGTGTCATTTTAACATGACTTAGTCACCGAAAAAAAACAACAACAAATACTAAAACATACCTAACTGGTCAGAAACAATAATTTAGTTCCTTATATAATGGATATGGTCTAACTATAAAAAGGAGTCTGTCCATCTACGTAACTGATTCTAGTAGAATCACTCAGAGACACTCAAGCCTTATATCCTTGATTCTAAATATGCATACCATAAACATCAGAGAGCAACTCTAACTCTCTAGATTAAGTGAATAAATACATAACAATGGGAAGAAAAAAGAAATAACATAAAATATGGATAGGAATAGAAATAGAGATGATTTTTTTTTTAAATCACACATTTAAATCCATGATATTAATAGTTTTATAATAGGCTTTTAATGCTAAATGATCAATTTTGAAATCACTGTGTGAGGTGCTTTATTTGCTTTTTAAGATATTAAGGTATATTCGTGAAAGAATAATTTGAGTGAATTTTCAGTGTTTAAGTGCATGAAAAATATAATTTACACAACAAATACATTTTTATTATTGGTATAGTATTTAAATATTGTAATAGCTTAAAGATTAATAATTTAGACAAAGCACCAAAAAAGTATTACTCTCCACATCCAAATGCCCCTGACATTAAAGAAACTATCAAGACAAAAAAGGAACAAAATATCCTGACTCTTTGATAATATTATGACTCAGAACAACACCAAATACATCTTTTCCTTTGACTTTCTTCTCCTTCTTTATCTTTTCTACATTTCTCCTCCCTCCCACGGCCTTTTCTCTAATTTATGCTTTAGGTCTTCTGGTCACAAAAATAAATGATGCAGAACGAAAATTATTGCTGATATCTGTTTTAGGAGCCAAAAGCTCTATGTGGGTATCTCAGTGGATGTCTACTAAAAAATGCTTTGTAAATAATGTCACAAATTTTCAACGATCAAATTATACATGTTGTTGCCTGAAACTTCTTTTAAGAGAAAGAACAATATAAACTGTTTGCAAATTCTGAAAAGAGCTGAGAATGGCATTTTTCAAAGTATGTGCTGTAGAATACTAATCTAATGAAATGTTCATCAGACTTGTGTTAAATAAGTAGAAAATGCTGCATATTAAAGCCTCTTTTTGGAGACTGATAGTATTGTGAAGTCTTAGAATAATTAAATCACATAACAGTCTTTAATCAAGCATTTCCTTGAATTGTTTTACTAAATTAAAAAATCCTTTTAAAGTAAGATTTTTCACATTTGTAGATGTAGTATTTGGTACATTCTTTGCAAAGCACTGGTTTCAAATATTTCAAGTTTACCTGTTTTTCAGTCATGAGTCTGATGATTTATTCGACTCCTGGGCTTTAGGTGCTGCTGGAGATAATAGTTTCGTTTGTAGAAACAAAGTAGAGATTGGCAATAAAAAATTTTGAGTTGCCTAAATTAAAACAGAAAAAAGTACAATAGGTGTTAAAATTATATTTTAAAGAGCCCACTACTCCTGGGCAATTTAAGTCATTCTTGTGTCAAAACTTTTGTAACTTCTTAGGCTGATTTAAAGAATGATTTAAAAAATGATCAGAATGAACATATCTTATAATGTTCTCTTCCACAAATAAAACATTATGGGGTTTTACACACAGACACACACACACACACACACACACACACTGCACACACACACAACTATTTAACTGGATAATGTGAAAAGCATGTGAGGCTAATAACTAAAGTGTTACCTTTTGGAAGCTGCTTCCAAAAAACCCAGAGAATTGTGTCTGACCCAAAGTTACAGGCAGGCCAGTCTAACAATTCACTGGAATAACTCCAGGGGTGAATGACGTGTCACTCTCTTAGGTAGCCTTTATTTCTAAGTAGATCAGAGGCTAGCAATAAAGAATTCTGCTTGACTGGTACACACAAAAGTTTATATGCAGTCTATCCTACCATTATCTGCTCTTGTTATCTAAGACTCTATCATTCTCAGAAAAAAATTTCCTTGTTTGATATATAGGTATAATTCTTCTTTCCAGAGACACACATTCATTACCATCATGGAATTTTAGAAGTTGAGAGGACCTTGGAAATTGTTTAATCTAAAATCTCTGTTTAATAGCTGACAGGCAAGAGTGCAGGGAGAGCTGTACCAATACATCAGGTACTATAACCATCTGAGGCCCAGAGAGGTGAAATGATCTTCCTAGGATTGATTAGAAACAGGCCTCTTTGCTGCCAGTTCATCATGTCTTCCAAAGCACTCTTCTGCCCTTCTGTAGAGATAGAGAAATCCAACTAACAATTTACTAGTCACCAAAAATTAATTTTCAGCTAATCCTATTAACATGTTATAAATTCTTAAATTCTGCCATTTTTGCTGCTTCACATCATAGAGTCTTCTCACCCTTTAAACTCTGCTCTCTTTCAACAACTCAATATGTTCGTCCCTCTTGCCCTCATTTTAAATAAAGATCCTTTTTGAAAATGTCAGCCAACTTCGGCTGCTACCACCTTTCAGCTAGTTTTTTTTTTAACTTGTAATTAGAGAAATTTTCAAAAATACACAAAAGGAGAGAGAGTATAATGAACTCATGCATTTATCAATCCAGATCCAATGATAACCAACATTCTTCCATTCTTGTATCATTTCTTCCTCACCCACTTATATTTCTTATATAGCACTAATATATTTTTTAAACATAAACTCAATAGCATTAGCATACTCAATAAAAATAACAATTCCTTACTGTCAGTTACTATCTAGTCCATATTCAATTTCCCCCAAATATCTGTGATCTTTTTAAAGGTCTACATATAGCATTCTTAAGTTCCTTTTAATCTGTAACACTCCCACTCCTACTCCCTCCTTTTTTAACATGTCATTTATTTGTTGAAGAAACAGGCCATCTGTCTTGCAGAATTACCCATATTTCAGATTTGGCTTATTGTATTGTCGTCATTTAACATATTTCTCCATCCCCTATATTTCTTGTAAACTAGTTACATCTAGAGGCTTTATTAAATTCAGGTTTAGTATTTTTTGGCAAGAATACTTCAGAGCCACTGGTGCTGTTTTCTTCCTACTGCATCATCATGAGGAGTCAGCCAGAGTTTTAAAGTGAAAAGAATATACCATATAGATCAGACAAATGGGAGAGGGAGGGTAGATATCAATGTAAGAGAATCCCTCAAAAGAACGTGAAGCCACATATTCTGGCAATCTTCCTAACAGCCATACAGGACTTCTTTCAAATCTTCAAAGTGTCATCTCCCTCCCAGTTCAAGGCCTAAGCACTCTTAACCTCTTCTTCACTTAGTTAACTCATACTTGACCTTCAGATCTCAGCTCGAATTTCTTTCTTCAGGGAAATCTCCCCTGATCCCATGACTAGATCAGGTCCTCTTGTTATATGCTCTTGTAGCACTGTAAAGAATAAAGTATAGAAATTTAGAGTTTGGAGTCAGGTGGCCTAAGTGACTACCAGCTTAACCGCTTATTAAACTGATTGACATGGACCAATTCATTAACATCTTTGAGCCTTGATTTCTTCATTTGTAAAAGAGAGAACACAGTAATAACACCACACCTCATAGGTTAAATCAGCAACATGTAGAAAATATTTAGTATAAGTGCCTGACACGTAGAAACTTATAGATAATTGGTAACTGTTGTCATATATAAATATGCTGAATGAAATGGATCTTACCTAATCACATCGTCATAAATTATCTTAGACTTTTCTACAAATTACTCAGCTAACTATCTAGTACAAGTTGTTTTACATAAATATGTCTAGGTAATAATAAATTCCATGAGATAAGTAGCCTACTTTTTGGTAAGGGTATAGTAGGCAATTCTGCCTCTAATGACAATGATAAAGAAAGCCAAATAAAATGTTAAAAAAATTTTCTTATAAGCATTAAAGAACTAACAAGATAATGAGGAATTACTAGCCTCCTCCCCACCTCCCCCCCAAAATAGAGAAGAATCCACTTTTTCCCTAAAGGCATTTGCCAACTCTAAAGAAAAAACTATGAGAATGAGTGCTAAAGAGAAAAGCCACCACCCATTTAAAATTGTTACCTGGGCTATAACTATAACTCTCAGTGTAAGGGTGAATCAGAAGTAAACCACCTCTCCTATGAACTGAAACCTGGCTTTCCCTTCTCTATGTCATTCCAGTATCTCAAGAAGGTCCAAGTTAATAGTGTTCCAAGGACCTGGCAGAAGCAAATGATACCTTGGGAAAAAGGCCTCAAATTATGCCCACAAAAACTGTTTAAAGTACAATATCCAGAAAATAGTCAAAGATAACCAACTCATATAGGAAACAAAACATAAAGAGAACAAAAGCAATAGTCAAAAGAAACTAATCAACAAAGAAAGACTTCTGATGTTGTAATTATTTGGCACAGATTGTAAAATAACTGTTACAATGTTCGAAGAAATAAAAATAAAAACTTGAAACTTCTGACAGAGAACTATAAAAAAAAATAGAACAAAAAATTACAATAATTTAAATTAAGATCTTAAATCATAGGCTTAGAGCAGAAGAGGAAAGTAAATGAATTAGAAAGGAAGTTAGAAGAGACTACTCACCTTTTTAGTTCTCTATGCTGCATTCAGGAAAACACAGAAGAGATGCACTTGGCATCCAAAAAATATAGGAAAGAATGGAGCAGAAGCAGCATTTGAAGATACAACTAAGAAGTTTTGAGAGCCAATGAAACACATAAATCCAAAGTCTAGAAGCCCAATGTAATAGTGCATTTGGATAAAGGGGGGGGGGTGGGAGTGGGGAATCACACCTATCATATTAAAGTACAGAAAAACAAAGACATAGAAAAAATTTTCAAGCAGTTATAGAAAAAATGATTATCTTCAAAGGAATGACAATTGGAATGTCAGCTAACTTCTTAGCAGTAAGAATGAAGTTTATGCACAATAACAAAAATATATTAGCTGGGAGTAAGGTAAATAGAAAAACAAAGTGTTCTGATTTTATCTATAATCCAGGAGAAGGGTTAAGGATCTATTAACACCAGGCTTTTGTAAGTTAAGGATGCTTGAGAATTTCCAGGATAACAGCTAAAGAACAGAACACAAATGTGTAATTTCTTAACTCATAAAGCGGAGAAAGAAACCATGATGAATAAAAATGAATCCCAAAGGAGAGAAAAATAAACAGAGAACAAAGACAAAAACATGATAATACAGTAGACTTAAACCCACATCTGTCATTATATTAAATGTAAATGGATTAAATGTTCCAGTTAAAAAAGACTGTCGAGCTGAATTAAAAAAAAAAAAAACCAACTATATGTGGTTGAAGGAAAAAAGACATCTAAACCATTAAAAGTCCATAAAATATAAACATACAGAATAGTAAAAGTAAAAGAATAAAGAAAGGATTGATAGCTTGGGAACAGCACAGTTTAATCTCTCAATCTCTACATAAAAAGAGAAGCAACTAGGTAACAATGACAAAACCAAAGAACAATATTTATATCAAAACATAAGGGTGTAGGGACAAATCACTAACAGCCAGAAGAACTTCCGGGTATCAGCATCTGTGCAGGAAGACAAAAAAAGCAATACACAATATCTAACAGTTATGAGAACAAGAGGATTCCCAAATCATTGATATTTGATAATATTCACTTTTACACTAACATGAAAACAGCAGGTAAAACTGGAAGGGATTTTGCTCTCTCTTGCCATAAGAAGGACTAAAAATGTTGGAGACCTTTAACACTTAAAATTGACATGCTAGGGGTCCATGACAGGACCCATAATAAAAAGAAACTTCTGGAAATGGAATAAAAATTGAGCAAGGCAGAGACAAAGGAAGGGTAGGTTAAGATCAAAATGAGATGGGGAACAGAGCCAGGAATTCTCAGAAAACAAACTACCATATTTTCGAACAGTACACAAAAGCAACAGGAGAGGGAAGTCTGTGGGCCACGACAAACAAACAAACAACCAAAACCTTCCTCCAAATATCAGGATTCTGTGATCTGATCTCTGATTAATGTTTTTGATCTTGGAGGAGCAAAAAAGCAGGGGTAGTTACCGCACCTACCCTTACTGCTATAAGCCCCTACCACTCCAGCTAAAGTGACTTCCAGGGGATTTAAAGGACTGTCATTCTTTTCTTTTTCCCCTTCACTTTTCCCTTTTCCTCCTTTTGAGAGCCAGACATTAAAGACTAGGACATTTAAAAGCAAATGCATACACGAAGAATAAAAAGTTACTGCACATGCCCAGGGAAATGTTCGCACTGAAAAAGACCTGAGAATACCTTAAGTTTACACCTCAGGCTGACCGTCAGGGCAGAGACAGCCTACAACAATTTAAAAAAGTAATAAATAAACAAAAATGAAACCCAGAAAACCTTGGTGAAGGAAAATATGACTTCCAGAGTTACCGCATTATTAGATTCAAATGTCCAGTTTTCAAAAAAAAAACGAGGCATACAAAGAATCAGGAAAGTATGGACATTTAAAGAAACAAAAAACAAAAAACAGAAACTGTCCTTGAAAAACAAAAAAGACCTGATGGCAGATCTATTAAACAAAGACTTTAAACCAATCATCTTAAAGATGCTCAAAGAACTAAAGGAAGATGTGAAGAAAGTCAAGAAAACAATATATGAACAAAACTGAAACATTAATAAAGAGATGGAAAACCTAAAAAGAAATCAAAAAGAAATTCTGGAGTTAAAAAATACAATAACTGAAATAAAAAATTCAATAGAGGCTCAAAGGCAAATTTGAGCAGACAAAAGAATCAGTAAATTTGAAGGTAGGACAATGGAAATTATTAAGTCTAAGGAAGGAAAGAAAAAAAATTGAAGAAAAGTGAACAGTGCCTAAATACCTGTGGGACACCATTAAGGAGGCCAACATACAAACTGGTAGTCCCAGAAGAGGAAAAGAGGGAGGCAGAAGGAATATTTTTTAAAATAATGGCTAAAAACTTCCTAAATCTTTTGAAAGACACAAATACACATATTCAAGAAGCTCACAGAACTCCAAGTAAGAACAACTCAGAGACATACACCAAGAAACTTATAATCAAACTTTTGAAAGACAAAGAGAATCTTGAAAGCAGCAAGCGAGAAGCAACACATCACATACAAGGCATACTCAATAAGATCACCAGCAGATTCCTCATCAGAAACTTTGCATGTCAGAATGTAATGGGAAAATATATTCAAAGTGCTAAAAGAAACTGTCAATCAAGAATCCTATATCTGGCAAAACTGTCCAGAAGTGAGGAAGAAATTAAGACATTCCCAGATAAACAAAAGCTGAGGGAGTTCATTACCATTAGATCTACAAAAAATGCTAAAGGGAATCCTGCAGGTTGAAATAAAGGGACAACGAACAGTAATTCAAAGCCATTATGAAAAATTAAGTATCTCAGTAAAGGTAAATGGCATGGTAAATAACATGGGCAATTATAAAAGCTAGTATTATTATGAGTTTGTAACTCCACTTTTTGTTTGCTACATAATTTAAGAGGCAGATAGATATTTTAATATTCGCAAAAGCGAATATTATTGTAACTTTGGTTTGTAATATCACATCTCATTCTCTACAAAATTTAAGAGGCTAATAATGCACTTAAAAGAATTATTAGTTTATGTTTTGGGATACACATGTATAAAAATATAATTGTGTGACCCTGCATGACATCAACGACTGAAAGGGGGGATGGAGCTATAAAGGAGAATTTTAATGTTATTTAGGTTAAGTTGTTATAAATTAAATTACAATATTTTAACTTTAGGATGTTAAATGTAATCCCTGTGATAACCACAAAGAAAATAATGATGGAATATATACAAAAAGAAATGAGAAAGGAATTTAAACATTTTACTACCAAAAAATCAAAGAAACACAAAAGAAGACAGTGATACAGGAAATGAGGAACAAAAAGAGGATATGAAAAATAGCAAAATGACAGAAAGAAGTCCCTATTTATCAGTAATTACTTTAAATGAAAATGGATTAAATTTTCAATAGATTGGCAGAGTGAATTTAAAAATATGATCCAACAATATGCTGTCTAAAATAGAATCACTTTAGATTGAAAGACATGAAGAGGTTAAAAGTAAAAGGACAGTAAAAGAAATTCATGGAAATAACCAAACGAGAACAAAGGTGGCTATATTAACATATGTTAATATATGTTAACATATAACATAACAAAATAGACTTTAAATCAAAAAAGGTTATAAGAGACAAAATAAGTACATTACATATTAGTAAAATGTTCAATACAGCAATAAGATTTAACGGTTATAAACATTTATGCACTTAACAGACCATCAAAACATATAAAGCAAAAATTGACAGAATTTAAGGAAGGAAGCTCTACAGTAATAGTTGGAGACTCTAATAACCACTCTCAATAATGGATAGAACAAGGAGACTGAAGATAAATAATAAAACAAAAGACTGGAAAAACACAATAAACCAACCAGATCTAACAGATATATATACAAAGAACACTCTACCCAACAACAGAATAGTCTTCTGAAGTGCACAAAAGACATTTTCCATGATAAACAACATGTTAGGCCAAAAATTAAGTCATGATAGATTTAAAAAGATATCACACAAAGTATATTCTCTGACCACGGTAATATAAAGGTAGATATCAATAACAAAAGTAAAACTGAAAAACTAATAAATTTATGGAAATTAAAACAATATACCTTTAAACGACCAATGAATCAAAGAAGAAATCACAAGGGAAATTAGAAAATATTTAGAGATTAATAAAAATGAAAACACAATATACCAAAACTTATTGGATGAGGAAAATTTAGTTATAACTGTTTACATTTAAAAATAAAATAAAATAAAATAAAGATCTCAAATTAATCACCTAATTTTAAAACTTATAGAATTGGAAAAAGAAAAAAAACTAAACCCAAAGCTAGTTAAAAAAAAAAAAAAAAGGAAATAATAAAAATTAGAGCAGAGATAAGAATAAAGACTAAAAAAGCAACAGAGAAAAATCAATGAAATAAAAAGTTATTTGAAAAAAGATCAACAAAACTGACAAACCTTTAGCTAGGTTTTAGATAGGAAAAAAAGGTAGAAGACTAAAACCAGAAATGAAAGAGGGGACATTACTACCAATTATACAGATGAAAAATAAAAGAGAGTACTATAAACAACTGTATGCCAACAAATTAGATAACTAAGATGAAATGAACACATTTCTAGAAATACAAAGCCTACCAAGACTAAATTACAAAGAAATAAGAAATCTGACTAGACCTATACCTAGTAAGGAGACTGAATCAGTTATCAAAACTCTCCCAACAAAGAAAAACCTTGGACCTGGTGGCTTCACTGAGGAATTCTGACAAATGTTTAAAGAAAAACTAACACCAATCATTCTCAAAATTTTCCAAAAATTGAAGAGAAGGAAAAATTCCTAACTCATTTTTGGAGGCCAGCATTACCCTAATATGAAAGTCAGACAAAGACAATAAAAAAAAAAAAAAGAAAACTAATGACCAATATTCCCTGCTGAACATTGATGCAAGAATCCTCAATAAAACACTAGTAAACCAAATTCAGCAGCATAATGAAAGGATTATACACCATGACCAAACAGGAGTTATTCCTGGAATGTAAGAATAGTTCAACATATGAAAAATGATCAATGTAATACACTAAATTAATGAAATAAAGAAAAAATCATCTCAACTGATGTGGAAAAATCATTAGACAAAATCCAACAATCTTTCTTAATAAAAACACTCAACGAACTAGGAATAGAAGAAAACTACCTCAACATAATAAAAGCTATATGTGAATAACCCACAGTGAACACCATACTCAATGGTGAAAGACTGAAAGCTCTTCCTCTAACATCCAGAATAAGGCAAGGATGTTCATATTTGCCGCTTCTGTTCTAATTTTCTAATCAAACCAATTAAGCAAGAAAGAGAAATAAAAGGCACCCAAATTGGGAAGGAAGAAGTAAAACTATCTGTTTGCAGATGGTATGATCTTATATGTAAAAAATCCTAATTACACACACACACACACACACACACACACACACACACACACTACCTACCTACCTGTTGGAACTAATAAATTCATCGAAGTAGCAGGATACAAAGACAACATACTAACATCAATTGCATTTCTATGCATTAACAATAAACAATCCAAAAAGGAAATTAAGAAAATTCCATTTACGATAGGCTCAAAAAATAAAATGTATAGAAATAAACTTAACCAAGGAGGTGAAAGATTTCTACAATGAAGACTACAGTACCCTCCCACCCCCTCTGCTTATCTGCTGGGGCTATGTTCCAAGACCCCGCTCCCCATGAACGCCTGAATCTGCGGATAGTACTGAACCCTACATATACTGTTTTTTCCTACACATACATACCTACGGTAACTTTAATTTATAAATTAGGCAAAGAGATTAAGAACAATAATAATATAGGACAATTTTAACAATATACTGTAAAATTAGAAAGCCATATGCAAAAGAATGAAACTAGACTGCTATTTGTTACCATATACACAAAAAAATTAACTCCAAATGGATCAAAGACCTAAATATAAGACCCGAAACAATAAAATGCATAGAAGAAAACATAGGTACTAAACTTATGGACCTTGGTGTTAGAGAGGATTTTATAAATTTGACCTTAAAGGCAAGGGAAGTAAAATCAAAAATAAATAAATGGGACTATATCAAACTAAAAAGTTTCTGCACATCAAAAGAAACCATCGACAAAACAAAGAAGCAACCAACCAAATGGAAAGAGATTTTTGCAAACAACATCTCTGATAAGGGGCTAATATTCAAAATATATAAAGAACTCAACTCAACAACAAAAGACAATCCAATTAAAAATGGGCAGAGAGTCTAAACAGACACTTCTCCCAAGAAGACATACAAATGGCCAACAGATATATGAAAAAATGCTCAACTTCACTATTAGGGAAATGCAAATCAAAACCAAAATGAGATACCTTACACCTGTAAGAATGACTATTATCAACAAGACAAGCAGTAAGTAAATAACAAGTGTTGGAGAGGTTGTGGGGAGAAGAGGAACCCTCATACATCGCTGATGGGAATGTAAATTGGAATAGCCGCTATGGAAAACAGTATAGAGGGTCCTCGAAAAATTAAAAATAGAATTACATATGACCCAGCAAGCCATCTTCTGGGTATCTACTCGAAAAATTTGAAAACATTTATTTGTAAAGATAGATGTATCCCTATGTTCATTTGCAGCACTATTCACGGTGGCCAAGAAATGAAAACGACCAAAGTGTCCATCAATAGATGATTGGATAAAGAAGATATGGTACACATATATACTGGAATGTCACAAGAAAAGATAAAATAATGCCATTCGTGACAACATGGATGGATCTTAAGAATATCATGCTAATTGAAATAAGACAGACAGAAAAAGAACCATATGATTTCACTCATACGTGGGATATAAAACTGAAAGCAATAAATTATTAAGACAAACAAAAACTCATAGACACGAACAGTATAATGTTCAGCAGAGGGAAGGGGGGAGAAAGAAGGTAAAAAAGGGTAAAGGGGATCTAATACATGATGACAGAAGGAGATTTGACTTTGGGTGGTGAACACAATGCAAACTACAGATGATGTATTCTAGAACTGTACACTTGAAACCTATATAATTTTATTAACCAATGTCATCCCAATAGATTTAATTAAAACATAAAAAAAAGAAAGGGAGGAAAAAAACAATATACTATAATAAAAGTTATGTGAATGTGGTCTCACTTAAATTATCTTATTCCTTAAATTACTATACTCACCCTTCCTCTTGTGATAATGTGAAATGATATAATACCTACATGATGAAATGACATGAAGTGAATGACATAGGTATTGAGACAGTTAGGCTATAATAAGGGTTATCTGAATACAAATACTGTTAAACTGGGACAATCGATCTGATAACCAAGATGGTTACTAGGTGACAAACAAGCAAGTAGCATATAAAGTATGGATAAACTGGTCAAAGGGATGAGTCACATCCCAGAGGGGACAGAGCAGGACAAAATAAGATTTAATCATGCTCGAATAGAGAGCAATTTAAAACTTATCAATTGTTTGTTTATAGAATTCTCCATTTAATATTTTCGAACCACAGTTGAGCATGGGTAACTAAAACTGTGGAAAGCGAAACTATGGATAAAGGGAGATTACTGTACAAAATATGTTCAAAGAAATTAAAAAGACATTAATAAATCATTATACATCCTATGTTCCTGGATTGGAAGACTTAATATTATGTCAGTACTACCCAAACCAATCTATAGATTCAATGCTATCCCTACCAAGACCCCAGTGACATTTTTTGCAGAAATAAAAAGCCATCCTAAAATACATATTGAATCTCAAGGGACCCTAGATAGCCAAGACAATCTTGAAAAAGAAGAATAAAGCTGGAGGACTCACACTTTCTGATTTCAAAACTCACTGCAAAGCTATAGAAATCAAAAAAGTTGAAACTGGCATAAAGACAGACATGAAGACCAATGGAGTTGAACAGACAGCCCAGAAATAATTCCCTGCATATATTGTCAAATGATATTCAACGAGAGTGCCAAAATCATTCAATGGGAAAAGGACAGTCTCTTCAATAAGTAGTGCTGAGAAAACTGGATATCCATATGCAAAAGAATGACGTTAGACCCTTACCCAACACCATATACAAAAATTAACTCAAAATGAATCAAAGACCTAAATATAAAAGCCAAAACTACAAAACTCTTAGAAGAAAACATAGGGTAAAAGCATTATGACACTGGATTTGGTGCTGATTTCTTGGCTATGACACCAAACACAAAGGCAATAAAAGAAAAAAATAAATTGAATTTCAGGAAAATTAAAAACTTTGTGCACCAAAAGATACTATCCACAGAGTAAAAGGCAACCCACAGAATAAAAGAAAATACTTGTAAATCATATATTTGATATGAGATTAATATCCAGAATATATAGAGAACTCCTAAAACTCCACAGCAACAAAAAAACAATCCGATTAAAAAAGGGGCAAAGAACCTGAATAGACATTTCTCTAAAGAAAATACAAAAAATGGCAAATAAATTCATGAATTAGGTAAATTCAAATCAAAACTACAATGAGATACCACTTCACATCCATTTGGATGGCAGCTACCAAAAACAACAACAACAACAACAACAAAAGTAACAAGTGTTGGCACAGATGTAGAGAAATGGGAACGCTTGTGCACTGCCAGTGGGAATGCAAAATGGTATAGCCTCTGTAAAAAGCAGCATAGTGATTCTTCAAAAATTAAATGTGGAATTACCACATGATCCAGCAATTCTATTTCTATTTCTGGGTATATACTCAAAGAATTGAAAGCAGGGTCTCCAAGAAATATTTGTACATCCATGTTCACAGCAGTTTTATACACAATAGCAAAACTGTATTAGCAAATCAAGTGTCTACTGACAGACGAATGGATAAGCAAAATGTGGATAAGCAAAAAATGGATAAGCAAAATATTAGCCACACAATGGAATGTCATCAGCCTTGAAGAGGAAGTAAGTTGACATATGCTACAACAGGGGTGAACTTTGAGGACATTGGCCAGTCACAATAAGATAAATGTTGTATGATTCCACTTATATGATGTGCTCAGAGTAATCAAAATCATAGAAACAAAGTAGAATGGTGGTTGCCAGGGCCTTGGGGAAATGGCAAGTTACTGTTTAACAGGTATGAGATTCAGGAAGAAGAAAACAATGACAAATTATGCCCCTCCTATGGTCTTGCACACCATCGCCTAGAGAATCTTAGTCTGATCCAGTCTGGAATCCAGCCACCAATGTGCAGAAATGACTCAAGACAGAGGAGCATATTAAACTGTACATGATTATACAATCAGCAAAATCCAGGCTATAGAATATACAGGTCAAATGACCCAGATAAAGGAACAGAGAGAGAATATACGGATTGAGATTTTTGTTTGTTTTTGTTTTTAATAGGCAAAACTACATCATAATGTCTAGGATTATGCATTTGTGAAAAAACTTTTTTAAACACAACGAAGCAATTATTACTTCAGAAGAATGGCCACTAATGGGAGTACAGAATTAACTGTGATTGGGTGGGGCAATGGAGCAGCTCTGGCATGCTAGCACGGTTCTATACCCTGACCTGGGGGGTATACATTTGGTATGTGTGTTCTTTTCTGTTTGATTTCAAAATAAAGATTCATTTTACAATGAAGATGTTGTTAAATAACAATAAAAACAAAAGTAAAGGAAATACTAACCAAAAAAAAGCTGGTATAGCTCTGTAGCCAGCTTGTCTGGGTTAGAACTGTGAATTCTGCCACACAGTCAGAAAAATACTATCTCTGTGCCTCGATTTCCTTATCATAAAATAAGGATAATAAAAGCATTTAGCTCACAGGGTTGTTGTAATATACAAGCATACCTCAGAGTTATTGTGGGTTTGGTTCCAGATCATTGCAATAAAGTGAGTCACAAATTTTTGGTTCCTAGAGCATATAAATGTTTATACTATACTGTAGTCTATTAAATGTGCAATAGCATCATGTCTAAAAAACAATGCACATACTTTAGTTTTAAAAAAATTTTATTGCTAAAAAAATAAATGCTAACCATCATCTGAGCCTTCAGGAAGTTGTAATCGTTTTGTCTATGAAGGGTCTTACCTTCAACTTGTAGAGAATGCAGTATCTACAAAGCACGGTAAAGTGAAGCACAATAAAATGAGGTATGCTTATAGAAAGGAAATAGAATAGTGCCTGGCACACAGCAAGACAGAAGGTGATTAGAGTTGCTGACCAGCTATCTGTGATATCTTAAACAGTTACTTAGTCTCTCTGGGTTTCAGTTTCCTTAACTGAATTTAAAATAACTACATGATAGGATTACCAGAAGGTCAAAAGGAAATATAATGTACCTAGTCGTCAATAAATAATAGAGCCTTTCCATAACCTTCCAACATCCAGAGAGTCATTTGCCACATCAGACACAGCTTAGTCATAGCACATTCCTCTTGCACTTTTTACCTGTCATCCAAGTTGATCTCAATGAAATGATCACCCAGTGAATCTCACGTCTGAAACTGGATCTTCATCTAGGTTTCAAAAAAATAAACACAGAAAATCTTAAAATGTTTAACCTCACAGTAAGAATGGTCTTGTGTTATTCCCAGAGCAGGCATCCGTGGTACCAGTAACCACTGAAATGAAGCTGGAAAAACTGAAGTAATTAATGGACTCCCAATGCTCAACATTGGAGTCCCTATTTTTTCTCCCTTCTTAACCTTCCTCTCTCTGCTGGGGGTCCAAATCTATCATTGTCTATCATCAATTCTGACTTCTAGCTCCAAAGGTAGAATATTCTCATTTGCAAGGATACTAAAAAGGAGCATTCTCAGAGAGACAAATACCACTGAACACAAAAGGCAAAGGCAGAAGAAAACTGTCTCAATTCCACCTGTAACCAAGCCCTCCTTTTAGAGGTCCGCACTATGAAATTAAAGTGCCAATAATTTGTAGCAGACTTTCCCCATTCAGGCTGTGACAGGAAACAGCTGGAACTTTGAGTCTCAAGAAGGTGAAACCAAAGGCTAGCCAAGGCAGAAGCTATAGCTTTTAGCAGTGTCATAACACCCTTAAAGACTGTGAGAACAGGGGCTGCAAGTTAGGAATTTGTACTTGGCATAGAAAGCCAAATGCAATGAAGCAAAACAGCTATATCTTCCAGCACTGTCCGGGTATGAAGCCCCTGTAACATGCACTATACATTAAAATGTAATTATTTTTCACTTTTGGGGAGAACGCTGGAAATAACAAACCATGGCAAGAAACTGTTCTTTCTCAAGTGAGTTACATTAAAATCTGTAACTAGCTTTTTCAAAAGCATATATTTCACATTCTTGCAGTAAATGGAACATGCAATGTTTTCAAAGTCTCTACTGTCTATTAAAGGCAAAAGCTCTATTCTAAAAATATACCAACATGCTGTTTAATGGTCCTAAGAAGAATTGAATCTACCGCAAAGACATGGAGTTAGGACTGGATATCATCTCGACCAAATCATTCTGCCCTAGCAGAGGTTACATAAAGGGGCCAGAATACACCTCTCCCCCAAGGTGGGGCAGAAACTAAGGTAAAACCCCTAGTCGGACTTCTTCCCCAAGGTGGGGCAGAGGAGGCCCGGGTCTACTCCGCAAACTGAAAGTGAAAAACTCATGCAAAGGACTGAAGTCAATATGGGTAATACCTGCACGGTGTTTAAAATTATCAAGAAAATAAAGTGGTAGTAGAAACCCCTTTCTGATTGGTCTCTACGTTACGAGTCTCTTAGCCTTCTGACATTTCCACCTCGGTGATTTTCTTAATAGAATCAAATTAGACTGTATCAAATCGAAGGCCCCCGAATCTGGAATGAGCCTAATAAACAAGAGAAAGGGATACCACCAACCCCTTCGCACATACCACTACAGTTTTGCTCTGAGTCCTCACTAGCCAAGCAATCTTCTCAGACTCGTTGACACAGACAAGTGGAGCGGGGTCAGCTCTGGCCGACTCTTGCGGATGGAGTAATTATCTACAACTTATCCAGAATCCAGTCTGCACTGGACAATTCTAAGCTTTACACTTACTGCCCCATTTAACCTTCTTGCAAGGAAAGAATTATCAGCTGTATTCTATAAATGAAGAAACTGAGGCGCTAAGACGTTACTTAAGATGCCAAAGAACACAAAGGGCGGGGAGTCAGGGCTCGAACCAGGTTTATCAGGTCCCCAGTCCTAACACTGGGATTTTCAATTGGCGCGAACCCGTCCCAGGCTGCTCCTCTCTGGGGGCCCCCAGGGATCAGCTTGACCACTTGCAGGGCCTAGGTCATTTTCGGGGACTGGCGCTCTACCCAACGCCTCTGAAGCCCAAGCGACCCTCACCTTCCTCAGCCGCCGCCTCCCACCAGCAGCGAGCCCAGCCCTGCCGGCTCAGCAGCCTCGGGCCCCGCCTCCGCGACCGTTACCGCGCAGTGGGAGGCAGACCAATCAATCGAGCTCGAGCGCGTCGAAGGGACTCGATCGGCTCCGCTTCCGCTGAAGGCCCAGAGCGATTTTCTCCGGTCGCACGGGAGGCTGGGACGGCCCTGAGCCTTCTGGTTGGCTCCGCTGCTGTGGGCGGGGCTTACCAGTAACTCAGAGGCGAGCGTGCTTTGCTGGTTTGGCCTCTGCGCCTGCGCACTTCCATCGCACTTGCAACTCGCTCTGGCTTCGCATTGTTATATCGCTCTGCTGGAGCTTCAATTGACCGGAAGACTTCAGAAAAACGCCAGTTGAGGCGGAGGTGGGAGAGCGGCGCGAGCCTCGTGGCCAACGCAGGCTGCCCGCCACATACATACACATGCCATGACTGTGAGCTATTGCTGCGGCGCCGGACAGCTGTTCTGCATGATTGAGACTTGGTTGAGCTCTGCAGCGCCTGACATTTGGATGACTCTGATAAGTGTTTGTTGATAACATTTTATCCTTCTATTCAACATTGTCTAGATCTCCACAAAGTGTCAAGCCCTACACTGGGGTCCAGAAATGCAGAGGTGGCTGACTGAAGACGCTCAAGGTCTAGTTAGGGAGATGGGGATATACTTTGAAATTAAGATACAGTGTGATATCATGACCAGAGTAGGGTGTAAACAGCACAGAAGAGGATTACCTAGATCTGTCACTAGACCAGTGGGTCTCAACCCTCAACATTAGAATCACCTGGAGGGCCTTGAAAACTTGATGCTCAGGCCCCAAACCAATTTAATCAGAATCTCTAGGGTGGGACCAAAGGTCAGTTTGTAAAGCTGCCCCAGATGATTCCACTGTGTAACCAAGCTTGAGAACTGTAAACCTAAAGGAATACTTAAGAAGAATGATTCTGAATGATGAAAAAGAGTTCTCCAGCAATACAGGGAGAGAAGGTATTTAGAGAAAACTTCAAGTGCAAATTAAATAATAACTCCAGCAGAGCACATTATTATAATGCCTAGTTCAAAAGTGTTCAGTAAACCTTGCTTTTTGTTGTCGTTGTTGTTGTTACAGCTCACATCTGCCATCCCCAGAAACCTAACTCCCAGATGATTTATAAATATAATGGAACTTACTGAAGGCTTCTTGAGAAAGGTGAGTGTGTTGCATCATTGAAGAAGCAGAGGAGGAAAGCCTTAGGAGGTGTGCTAAGGAGCTGGGACTTTATCCAGGAGGCGATATGGAACTACGGACAAGTTTTCAAAGGGGGCATAAAATGGAAAGGTTTTTGTTTGGGTGCCTTCAAGTCTAATTTTTTTGCATCCTGATATATAGGTAAAAACTATAAAAACACCTCTGCAGTGTACAAATATGATCGCTTTTTTTTTCCAAAAAAGGTTATCAGCTCAATCCTCTATTTCTCAGTTTAATAAGTTGAGGATATACAAATAGGGCCCCTGCCACCATTTTCAAAAACTCATAGGGGATTAAGTTATCCAAAAATTCCTGAGGGAAAATACAACTTCCTTACACCAGAAAGGGAGGCCGGGCGTCATCGGCCCACTATTGTCATTGCAACTTACAGCCACATGGCGTCGCTCTTGACAACCTGTATTTTCCAACCGGTCAAATGACTCGTCAGTGGCAGTGCGGGCCCTACAATGTCCAACACGGATCTCCCACGGAAGGCAGCAGCCAGGGTATCTCCCACAAGAAGGCCTCAGGGCCACAACTCTTAAGAGTATAATACTTTCAGGCCCAGACTCAGCCCTGTTCTAGGCAGCTAGGTCCTCTGTGGGTTTGATCTCTGTGTCTGCCCCATGGGAACATGTCCTGGATTCCAGAAGGGAAAGAGAGTTACCATAATTGGAATTATGGTAAGTGGTGTGGGTGCTGCTTGAATAACAAGGGTTGGAAAATGGAGGCATGGTCAGTTAAGTAAAACTGGAGCCCAGTAATTGGCGAGAGGACAATGGATGCAGGTGGATAAATCATCAGTATCCTTTACAATCTTCGAAGCGCAAGAAGGCTGATTACTTTCTGTTTCCTAATACAAGGCCCTCCCCCTCACCAATTGTGGATTTTGTGTGTAGCAGTTTGAGGGGAGGAAGCTCTATAGCACTATCCTCCAAAGAAATTCCCAACTTATGGACCACCAATATAAAGCCTGTCCAGCACCATTCTTTGCCAGAGAAGACTGCACACATGTTGTCTTCAGCTCAGCATCCTGCTGCAGTGGTCTCATGAGTTCTGTATGGGCCTCATCTATATGCCAGGATTCTAATTGTTCTAAACATTTACTAAACATTAATTCATTTACAAAAAAATTTATAAAGCACCTGTTACATAGTAGGAATTGAACTCAATTATGTACTAGGGATTAAACTAGATGCGGAGTTTACAATGGTGGGTAAACCAGATATGGTTCCTACCTCATGTAGCTTATAGTCCAGTTGGGAAGAGAAATATGAAACAAACAGAAATAAGCATGTAACTATAAATGCCATGAAGAGAAATGGGGTGTGTGGATGAGGCCTTTCTGAAGAAGTGACCTTTAAGCTGAGATCCAAAGCCTGTCTTCACTTCAGTTACTTTTTTCCTTTGTACTTCAACTTCAGTATAAATTATAGCCTTAATTAGCAATTAAAGCAGATCTTTTCATTTCTAAACTGATTCTCAAATTTTCTCCTAGGTATTGAACTATCAGGTTTCTTCATACCACAAAGAGTATGCCAAATATGAACAGCATTTGGTGATGAATTCATGAAGATTCTTCAGCTCACAAGCCTTTTAGGCTTAGACTCCTTTATCACACTAATCATTTGTTTCTGCCTCCCCCATGAGAATTTGAACTCCTTGGGACATAGATTGTATTTTACTTTTTCTAGCACCTAGCACAGTCTCTGGTACATAATTGGTGCTCAACGCAGTGTTGAATTGCACTGTTAAATCTGAGATTTATACAGGGGTATTCACCTTCAATAACCATGTTCCAGTATGGAAGACACTAAGTAAAAAGCTCAGAGAAATATATTAATGACAAAAAGCACAAGAATCTATACAGAATAACAATAGTTATGTTAATTGAGCCCTAAAAAGGCTCTGGGCTAAGCACTTTCATTTTCTAACTCGTTGACTCTTGACAACAACCTTAACGTGAGTACTGGTATTATCTTTATTTTACAAATTATCAAATTAGAAAATAGAAGGGAAAAAAAAGACTTGCCAAGGTCACAGAGCTAGTATGTGGCAGAGCCAGGATCTGAAATTGACGCCCACCATTTGACCATACCATGTCTCATGATGGGCATCTGCTCTAATGTAAGATTATTGTATGCACTTATTCCCATTTGCAATTATTTCATCTGTCTATTAGTTATCTATTGATGTATAACAAACTACTCCTAATCATAGTGGCTTAAAACAAATATTTATTATCTCAGAATTTCTGTGGGTCAGGAATACAGGAATTGCTTAGCTGGGTGGTCTGGACAGAATCTTTCATGAAGTTGCAGTCGACCTGTTGGCCAGGGCTACAGTCATCTCAAGGTTCAACAGGGGCTGAAGGATTCATTTCCAAATTCACTCATGTGTTGCTGATAGGCCTCAGTTCATTCCTTGTCAAATGGGGGCCTCTTCACAGGATGCCCAGAACATGGCAACTTCCTATAGAGGGAGTGATCCAAGCGAATGTATGAATGCCCAAGATAGAAACTGAAGACTTTTTAAATAATCTAATCTTAGAAGTGACATAGCATCACTTCTACTGTGTGCTACTGATCACACAGACCAATCTTGGAAAAATGTAGGCGAGGACTGCACAGGATGTAAATACCAGGCGGTGGAAATTATTGGAAGCCATCTTGGAGGTGACTAGCCAGTCTGTTGTTTTCTCATTTTTTGTGACTGCCTCCTCCACTAGAATGTAAACTTCATGAGTGGACTGGGGAAAAACCATCAGTGCTGTTCACTGTTATAGTCTCTGTCACAGTGCCTGCCGTACAACAGATCGTCAATAAATATTGAATAAATGTAATGATGATGGAGAGATGAATTCCAAAGGACGAGCTCCCTATAATCCTGTCTTAGTCTCACACAAACTCATGGTGCCATTTAAATAATTTTTAAAAGCAGAGCTGTATCATAACCAAGAACATTTGTTTACATATGTAATTGCTATATAGCTATAAAAAGCGGACTCGGAAGGAAATACCAAATTCATGAGAATGTGGGCCTTTGAGGAGAGGAAAATAATGGCGTTGAAAATCAAATAGGGCTTTATCTGCAACATTTTCGTCTACTGAAGTTTTTTTATTGGGCCAATATTTAATAATGGTCAGTTAATTCTGAGTGGTGGGAGTATGGGGATTATTCTCTGTCCTCTGTATTTTAAATTTTTCTCAAAATAAACAAGACACAAATTTTAAAAATCTTAACCAATTGGACTGTATGTCTGAATTGCCTTCCTTTGGCTCTTTCCTCTCATTAAGGGTGTATCTACAAATCCCTCTCCACATGACTCAGATCAAAACTTATTTTCTCCTGAAATTGTCAAGATCTTCTGAAGTTCTACGGAATTGGTTCGCTGCTTCTCCACTTTCTGTATTTGTGTAAATGGAGCCCCTGAGGGACAGCTGTGTAAGCAGCGTCAGCCTGGCCAGCAGCAGGAGACTGGTTTCTCGCACTGGTTCTGACATACGATCAACCCTCTGAGGCCAGAATACTGGGTTTCTAAGGCACTGGTGCCTCTTCCTTTAACACATTACCAGTAGGCACACTGGAACAATACTGGAAGGGCACATGGAAATTCCAAATCTGTAGGTATCAGATTATGTAACTTTTTCCTTTTGTTCTGACCCCCATTCATGCTGTCTAAAAAGTAAACCCATTAACACTTCCCTTTTCAAAGTGAGGCTCAATGAAAACATGGACTATTGTTAATGAAAGCATTTTTAGCTGCTCTCTTAAAATATATCGCTGATGTCTATGGACAATTGGTGATAGGCTATTTAAGAGGAAAGAGCAGCATCTAGGTATTTCTAAGGAAACAAAGAATAAAGTCAAAAGTAGGATCAGCTTGAATGAATGAATTTTTGTATTCAAGTTCAATACATTTGACAATGTTTTGTTCAGATTTCCTCATTCCACAACAATCCTGTCCTGGGCCCACGGAATGAGTAGGTGGGAAATGCAGCCCAAACTGGTATGTTCCTTAATTCCAGATATCCCAGAAACTGTATGCAAAAAGAAAATAGTGGCACAGAACAAACCAGCTGAAAAATCACAAACTGCCTTGCCTATTCTGGGTGCAGACTTGGGTGTACCTTATGAGCACACTCTGGGGTCCCTGGGCAGAGGAGTACCAGGGCTCGAAGACAGGGCTCAAATTTTTCTTCAAGCACAATTAATACTTTTCTAATAACAGGCCCAGCAAAAATTAAATAATTGCATACCTTGAAAGGGACAAAGAAGGAGAATTAGAGGTGTTACAAGTCTTAGGGGCCAGGGTAGTTTTCCTTAAGAAATGACCTGGGAAAACAATTTCAACAAAATGGACGTTATCAAAGGGAAGAAGCAAGGAGCATTGCAGAGGCCCTGCGAAGAGAAGGAGCTTGCATCATTTGAGTTCCTAAATGAAGCCAGGGAGGCAAGCGCTACATCATACAAACGGGAGGCTTTATCCCTTACCACAAGGAGATTTGGTCTCTGAACTGAGTAAGTAACCAGAACCCATAAAAGATTTCAAAGAGAGAATGCCATGATCCAGTTGACCTGCCTCGGGGCTTCGGCACAGGCACAGGGTCCGTTTTTCCCCACCAGGTTATCCGCAGCGTCCAGCCCACAGCCTGCCATCAGCTCGTTCTTACCACCATTGTTGGCATGCGATGCGGGGCTGTATTTCTCGGGTGGGGGTTGAGGAAGGGCCTCTGCGGAGGCAGCGGGCGGGGCTGAGTCTGCCCTGCGGAAAGGCGGGTGGCGGTCTGCGCTGGGGACCTCAGGGGACCTGAAGCGCGACAAACAGCGCGCTTGGTACTCGCACTGGTCGAGCTTTAGTTTCGGCGGAGGCTGCGGCCGATTCTCCGCGAAGAAAGCAAAGCCCCGCAGCCTAAGTGGCCGAGTCGGTGCCACCCCGCCCCGAGGCGTGGCCCAGAACCTCCGGCAACCGACTGCGTACAGGTGAGACCCGGGGCCCAGGTGGGGCGGCGCCGGTCAGGCCCCCGGAAGCCCCTGCGCGCAGTCCCGGGCGCCCCCGCTGCAGCGCGGGGAGCCGCCATCTCCCGGGCTGGCGGCGGCGGGCGCTGCGAGCCGTGGACGGCGTCTACGCAGCCCGCGAGAGCGTGCGCTGAGGCGCGGGGCCGCGCGCGCCGTGTTACGGGCGTCGCCTGTCGGCCTGGCCGCAAGCAGAGGCGGGAACCCGGCCCGCCGCCTGGGCACCCCTACCCGGCCAGGCCGGGCGACCCGCCGCTCTGGCTTCGTCCGCAACTATAAAATTCATACTTGTTGCTGTCGAAAAAGTGGAGCAGAAAAGCACAAGGAAGGAAACACATGAGCTGAACCCCTGCTCCCCAGAGAGAACCTGGGTTAACCTTATCGTGTATTTCTTTTCAGTCTCCTTTTCCGTGTAAGTAAGTGTGAACAAACTATTTTTACAGGACCTGGGTCAGAAAGTTCTGTAATTTGACTCCTTTCCCTTAATACATTATCTTCTTCTGGTTTTAAATGTTTTTCTACGTTTCTTCTTAACTGCACTGGACTACATTCGTGTGTGTGTGCCAGGTTGACCTCTGCATCCTACCCTGCAGTCTGGCCCGGGCCTGACCTTCAGTTTGTTGAGTGACGAAGGGACTGTGATTTACTTAATGGATTCTCTCCCTGATGGTGAACATACTGGTGCTTTTGAGGTTTTAGCTGTTACAAAAGCAGTTTGTTGAGTACTCTTCCACCTGGTTTTTGAGCATCATTGTTTAGAGTGACTCTTTCATAAGGCTTGTAGTATATGTTATAAAACGCTTCTCGGAAAAGCTGTTCTTTTTTTGTACCTCCAGTAGTGTTCGGGAATACCTGGCCCAAGTTGCTTCCCGACTTTGTTGTAGGTGTCAGTGCTTCACAAGGGACCTAGCACACAGTATCAACACCTGCTTGCTAAGAAGTGACCTGCCTTATGACAGGCCTGCCTTAGAGTTTTTGCTGAAAAGGGAACTATGAGTATCTTAGTAATTTAAAAAGCTGACTTAGGTTTAGCTTGGACAAAACACTACAATCCCCAATATGGTTAAACCTAAGGTAACAAAATTCAGGATGGGGTTAGATAAAAATTTGAAACGTTGTAATGTTTAAGTCATACACTAAAACATGGGTGTTTGGTTCCTAAGGAAGGGATTTTAAAAGATTATGCTGCTAGGTAGTCACTGGATACTCAAAAAGCTTTCTTTGAAGACTTGTAATAAGTTTCAAGTGACTGATATCGTCCTCATCAGTGAAAGTAAATGAAATTTGTTTTCCTGTCCTTTTCATTTACATTTTTAGTGAAAGGCGAAAGATTTATACGCTCCAAAGAAAAACCAGCGTATTTCATTTACATTTTTAAAACTTTTTGCTAAAATAGAGGGAATTTTTCTTTGTAATGATTGTTTTCTTGTTTGGTCACATGATCCTGAAAATTAAATTTATGTGTAAGAGTTTTAAAATGTCGGTGTATTAATTCCTTTCTCCCAGGTTTCAAACCAAAGCCTTCCCTGGCCTTTCAGCCCATTTGGCAGGCTAAGATCCCTTTTTTGTGGGGCCTGTTCCATCCTTTACTGCTTCCTTTTGCAAGCCAATACCATGGCTGTGCTGTATTTATCTTTTGATAAATAAAGATAAAGTCCCTCACTCAGAGCTTAGTGCCCAGCTCAGTACCTATCACATAAGCATTTGATAACTATTAGCATGGTGGATGAATTTAGAATATGACATGTGTTTATTAAGTCCAGTTTGTAACTCAGAGATCTATGTGAGTTATTTCTCATTGAAATGAGTAACGTAGTAATTAGGGACAAGGACATCTGTGATCATCTCTTGGTTATAAGTGTAATCACGTTCGAAGAAACACAACTAGCAGGGCACCTTAGATTTTTTTTAACAACTTTGTTGATATATAATTCACATATCACATAATTTAAAGTGTATGATTCACATACCCATTTAAAGTATATGATTCGATTTTTTGGTATATTACGGTATTACTTTTTTTAAGTTGTGCTAAAATTTGCCGCTTTAACCAATTTTAGGGCTTAACAATTCAGTAACATTAAGTATAATTACAGTGTTGTACAACCATAACCACTATTTCAAAACTATTTCAATGCCTTAAACAGATAGTCCATAAATAAATGTTGAATATATGCATGAATGTTGATAGTTTAGAGAAAAAATTTTTTTAAATAAATGTGATCTTGATTACTAACCTCTCTTCTAATTTGTTGTGTTGTCTTTTATACCTATATGAAAAGTTATTGTAATTAAGATGGTACCATGCCATATGTTAGTATGATAATACTAACATATAAGTTCCTTATAATGGAAAACCGGGCAGTTCTTTCAAGTCTGAATTGTTGAATTTCTGAGTTTTCTAGTCTCTAAAAGTTGTAGGGCAAAATTTGAATGATATCCCTAAGTTCAGTCTGATTTGCAAAGGATGCCTTATCCAAGTTATTATGCTGTTTGGCTTACTCTGTTGTGCTATATTCCCTTTGCTTTCATAGTTGCAGGATACTCTCCACTTTCATAGGAGATACCGTAGGTTTCCTAAGACTAGAACAATCTACAAATTTTAAGGTGCTAATAATAAAAAAAGAATTTATTTTAGGTACAAAGTGTTTCGAATATCTAGTTTTCATTTTAAAATTCTAAGCTTATCTTTGCCTGTCGTATGGCTTTTATGGTTGCTCATCTCTTCCTTAACATCTTTTTAAAAACAATTTGTGGCTTCTGGCTGTTTCCAGCCAAAGAGGGTTGGCAATCTCGCATTTTTTAACAAGGAAACAGCAACTTTTGGCATCTGTGGGGACAAGGCTAGGTTAGGCTAGATCTTAGGAGCCAAAAATAATAAGCCTATTTTTCAATAGATTTGGCAGGAGTAAAACTATTAATCCCAAATCTTCAAATGTGGAGGGTTTCCTGTGCATGTGAGTATATCTGTGCTTCTCATCGCAGTAAAACTTAATTAGCATTACAGCCCACTTACTGTTTACTTGCACAGTACTGGGCTCTAGTTTTGGCATGGGCCCTGCTAGTGACCTGAGCAAACCGCAAAACTGTTGTGGATTCATTATTGGCACTAGCAAATTAAGTGGGCTTGAGTAAGCAGGTAAATTAAGATTGCTTTTAGAAAGCGAACTAGCATATCCCTGGCTGCTTCCTGCAAAGTCAATATTTCTTTGAAGTTAACTGAAAAACTTTTAAATTACATATTCTACTATAATATAGCCTTCTAAAATTTATACAGATTGCATTTTAAATTCATTATCACCCGGTGACATTGATGCTTCCAGAAGATGCATTGTTTACTCTGGAGTAGTTGTATTCCCTGACCCACTGCCTCATACCCCTGGGGCTTCTTGTGCCTCAATTTGAGAAGCATGGGACCCAGAGGACCTCTAGGTCTCTTGAAGCTCTGTTGTGCTGATACTTGAAATTAACTAGAGTTTATTCTCTAGTTTTAGGAAATTATAAAAGCATAACATAGAAACATATGATTGGCCAATTTGCATGACTTAACTTCTTTCCCTGAAAAGCAGAGATTGCAATTCTATTGTATGTAAAAGCTGTTTCATCAGAAACTGCATGCAATTTAAGAAATGGATTGCAAAATTAGAAAATCCCTTTGCAGACATCATCTTTGTTGCTCTCAACCTTTCTTTGCTGCAATTCTGCTTTTTTCTTTCCTGGCTGCTAATTGGATTACAGGCTGTTTTGCCAACCATGGCATCTGGAGATGACAGTCCTATCTTTGAAGATGACGAAAGGTAAATGTCTTGCATTGCAATAAAACTAGCTTTTGCAGCTTTCAAGATGATTTTAATCATTCAGAAGAGTTATTTATCCAGGCTACTTTTTTAAGGATACATTTTGTAAAATTGAAGAATGCATGGTTTTGCTTTTCTGTGACATAGAACAAGGGTGGTAAACACCTGGCATGGAGATGCCCACCACTAATGTGGCATCCTCTTCCACAGGACCTGGATGCAAGGTCTCCAAATCTTGGCAGTCACTTCAAAATGATATAAAACCCTTTTAGCATCTCTGATTTAGAGCATACAAAGGAGATTAAAAGGAACGAAGAATAGGATGTAGTTAAAAGAACAGGCTCTGGAACCAGAGTCCTAAGTTTAAATCCCGTCTGCCACTCACTGTTATTGTGACCTTAGACAAGCCCTTATCCTCTCTGAGCCTCAGTTTCCTCATCTATAAAATAGGGATAATAATAGTACCCATCTCATGGTGGGATTCTATGAGTTAATATATGTAAAGCTCTTAGAACAGTGACTGGCACTTAACGTTAGCTATGATAATGCTGTAAAAAGTGTTATTTCACTCAAAGGAAAAATATCAGTAATAAAATACTTATATATCATTCACATGGGACACATATAATATGTTGTCTTATATTAAAATAATATCAACAATGTGTTTAAATTGTGCCAGAAATTTCTGACAAAACAGAATCCTTTATTTTTTAATAAGATTTCATATAGTAATAACAAGAATTATTCTCATAACATTTTAATCACTATTGTAGGACACTTCTTCCATGACACCTCTTTTTCTCAGTCTTAGTGTAATAAAACTTTTTTGTTAAAATGAATTCCTAGTTATTTGTTTAAGTATGAAAGATTTGTAGAACTCTTGAAGTGATTGGATCTGAAAAAGAAAAATAGTAAGTACTTTGCTTTTTAAATGAGGGGAGAGAGAAGTAGAGACTTTTTACTGACCTTTCCAAGCATTATTCTGTAGCCTAGCTTAGAATACTATCGTGGATGAACTGATAGATTCTTAATCCTATTAATATTAAGGTGACATTGTTTGGAATTATCCGACTATATACTCACATATAGTAGTTTCATCTTGAAGAGTGCCTAAGAGGGAGAAGATAGTTACATGTACTGTAACTAGGATTTCTTAGGTAATATCACTTTAATATTTGATAATTTTAGGGTTTTTAAAAATCTGATATTTTCATCTTGGAAGAATTAATTGGCTATTACTGTTTTTAGCCTATTACAATTGCTTTATTTTATTCCTTTAGCCCTCCTTATAGCCTGGAAAAAATGACAGATCTTGTAGCCGTTTGGGATGTTGCTTTAAGTGATGGAGTCCATAAGATTGAGTTTGAACATGGGACCACATCAGGCAAACGAGTGGTGTATGTAGATGGGAAGGTAGGAAAAAAACATTACTTTGTAAAGGATGGTATACAGAGAAGGTTGCTTTTGTTAATGTAGATTCTTTGTATGTGAATTCGGGCTTTTCTCTTACGGTGGTTGTCTTTATATTTTGGCCTGTATCATTTTGCTGTAAAAGCAAAACAATAATTATAGAATTCATAGACTATAACATTTACTCTTTAAACTTAAAATGCATTTATTTTCTAAAACCTTTGTATCATGAATTAATAAAATTACATCTAACTAGCATTGTCATCTCATTTTAATTATATTATTTCTAAAATTAAATACTAAATTTTCTTCCATTTTTGTGTTTTCACCTTTTCTATTTTATTCCTTAGGAAGAGGTAAGAAGAGAATGGATGTTCAAATTAGTGGGCAAAGAAACCTTCTGCGTTGGAGCTGCAAAGACAAAAGCAACCATAAATATAGATGCTATTAGTGGTTTCGCTTATGAATATACTCTGGAAATTAATGGGAAAAGTCTCAAGAAATATATGGAAAACAGATCAAAAACCACCAATACTTGGGTATTACATTTGGATGGTGAAGACTTTAGAGTTGTGTTGGGTAAGTGAGTGCTGTTTTTGCAGAATTTATTGGCTTTTATGATGGCTGTTAACTTTCTCTAACTGTCCAGACCTTTTATGGGAGCTTTGAATAGGGAAGGGGGTAAGTGCAGATGTATTTATAATGTGTTCTGTATGAATAAAGTACATTTAATTGACTGATTTATACGTAAAACATGAGAGCCAGATTTTATAGTGATGGATTTGAGGATTATAAACTTGAGTTTTAAAAAAATATATTGATGTAGACATTGCTATTATTTGATATTTCACTTTAAAAGCATGTCTAAAGGCAGGTGGGAATTTTAAGATTCCTCAGTAAGAAGGGCATTTTTCTCTCGGTAGCAATAGGATTAAGACTGCAGCAAATCAAAATTGTCAGAGTTCAGATAAAATAGATTAAAAATTAAAACGTAATAAGCTGTTGATCTTTAAGGTAAGTTCTATTGTTACACATTACGTTCTGTGCTCTCAGTTTCTATTGGCCTTCAAACTTGATAGACAAATATTTACCAATTACTACCTTTTATCTCTTCTGGTTATTCCTAGTATATCCCGCTTCTTTTTTCAGTAAGTTGAGACTGTTTAATCAGCTCATTAATTCATTAATTCATTTACTTAAGTAATATTGAATACCTACTAAATGCCAGTTAGGGTACCAGGCACTGAGGATACGTAGATGAAGAGATCTAGTCTATGCTTTTAAAGAGTCTACAGTATAGTCAAATGCTAGCAAATGCCTTTAACACAATTTTTTTTTTAAATTAAAAATGTTTATCAAGTAATAAATACAAAAAAAGTAATAAATACACACAATGGAAAAAAAGAAACCAGAAACTCCTGTATAGCTAGCTTATTTTTTGAAGAAGCTAGATCAGTTTGTCTTGAAGAGCTTCCTGTGGTCTGAATTTTGTAGATTGCATTCCTGTGATGTTCCTGTCTTTAATATTTCCTGTAAATTGGTAGTTGACTGTGAAGAATTGGTCAAATTTAGTTTTTTTTCTCCCTGGGAAGTCCACTTTACAGTTTGTTATATCAAGAGACACATGGTATTTGTAAGTTTTTTATGATGATTGTAACCATTAATACCTAGTGCCTACATCCATGAACTCATTAGAAGTTGCCAAATGGTGATATTCTGATTCCATCATTCCTTATTCATTAGCTAGAATACTTCTATAATGAGAAACTTTCTGTTATCTACTATTTGGTTACACAGAGGTATAATTTGTATTTTATTTTTTATTTTTTTAGGCGAGGCAACCCTTGGTTGACCTCACAGATGGCAAGGACCTCGTCAGCTTACAATTCCTTATTTTTTACACCTACAGCACCTGGTCTTCCTAGGTGGTCTCCCATCCAAGTACTAACCAGGCCCAACCCTGCTTAGCTTCTGAGATCAGACGGGATTGGGCTTGTTCAGAGTGGCATGGCCTGAACAAGTATAATTTGTATTGAATTGGCTCCTTATTCTTCTCCAAAGACAATCATTTAGATTTGTTTGTTTTTTAAATCATTAACTCATAGATTTAAACATTTTGATGTATTTCAATACATTGCAGTTATTATCCTTATTGATGCTCAAATTTTTCCATTTTCAGCCAATTGGGATGCTCTTTAGATTGGCTCCTGATTCCTTTTAACACATTTGTGTATACTTTGATAGCTTCCTTCCTCTCTGGTATGACAAAATGTTCTAAGCTCATTTTGAACATTTTTTGCCCACACCTGGAAAAATCTATTTCTTCAAGATGACCTGGTTTTTGTTAGAGAAAAATGGTATTTCAGGAGCACACTCTGGACATACCTTAAGGATACTCATTCATTATTTTTAGGTTTTCAGTGGATAGATCAAGGAAATTATATACATACATAGGTGAAAGGATGGATGGATGGATGGATGGATGGATGGATGGATGGATGGATGGATGGATGGATGGATGGAAAGAGGGAGGAAGGGATTTTTTTATAGATAAAATAGCTTATGAGTTTATACTAATACTTGTAATTCAAATTAAGGAATAATAGTAGGTTTTTACTTAACCTCACCTAACATCTGTTTCTCCTTTCTTTCACACTGAGAATCTTCCTTCTCAAGGACACAGAGAATGATACAATTAGAATAGAATTACTCATTTGTTTTATGCCACATAATTTACGTAATAATTTCCATTAACAATACAGATACTACCACCATTAATACAGTTACCAAAACAAATTTAAAACATTTTTTGCATATCACTTTCTAATTGTACTGTATTATGTTAGGCAGAACAGCCGTTTTATACTACGCTCTGTTCCTTCCAACCCACACTTAGTTCTACAAGTAAATATTTATTTATTGCTTTTAAGTCATTAGATTACTCCTGTCTCTGATCATTTTGCTTGTCTGAAACTTGTTCTCTAGTACTTTTCTTAGGAAGATTAACAATATTGACTTTTTGCATGTTGATGATATTTGTGTCTTCTAAACTTGAAACTTGGTTTGGCTAGATATAATGTTCTTGGCTCACATTCTCCTTTCTTAAATATCTTAGGTATTGCTCCACTTTCTTCTGGCATAAACTGTTACTGTCAAAAAGTCTAATGACAATCTAATTTTCTTTCCCTTAAAAGTTAGGTAATGATCATTCTTGGTCAGTTTTCTCAGGTACATGGTAAATCTTTTCAATATGTAGAATCAAAAATTTTTCAAAGTTTTCCTGAATTATAATTTTAGTATTAGTTCTGTTTCTTTGCTTTGGTTTTCTTTCTCACAGATGCCTATGGTATATATATTGAATCTTTTGGCCTATCTTCTAAATTTGTCAGTTTCTCTCACATTCCCCGCCCCCCAACTCTCTCTCCTCTCTCTCCCTTCTTCCTGTCTGCCTTCCTCCCTCTCTTTTAAATTAAGATTTATTTTCTAGAGTAGTTTTAAGTTGAAAGAAAAGAAGAAAGTACGGATTTCTCATATCCTCCCTCTACCTGCCCCTCTCAGTTTTCCCTATTATTAACATCTTGCATTGGTGTGGTATATTGGTCACAATTAGCAAAACAATATTGAATACTATTATTAACTGAAATTATTAGTTTACATTAGAGTTAATGTTTGCATTATACAGTACTATGGGTGTTGCCAAATGTATAATGTCATATTCTGCCTTTAGAGCGACATACAGAATAGTTTCATTACCCTGAAAATCCTGTGCTCTTCCTTATCCACCCCTGTGCCCCTCTCTCTCCCAATCCCTGGCAACCCCTGGTCTTTTTACTGTCTCTATAGTTTGTCTTTTCCAGAATGTCACATAAATTGGTCATACAGTATGTAGCTTTTCACATTAGCTTCTTTTCCTTACCAATATGCATTTAAGATTCCTCTCTGTCTTTTCATGGCTTGATAGCTCATTTCTTCTAATTGCTGAATAATAATAGTCCGTTGTATGGATGCACCACAGTTTGTTTATTCATTCACCTACTGAAGGATATCTTGGTTGCTTCCAATTTTTGGCAGTTATGAATAAAGCTGCTATATAAACATTCATGTACAGTTCATTATATGGACATAAATTTTTAAATCAGTTGGGTAAATTAACTAAGAGGCTTCATTGCTGGAGCATATAGTAAGAGTATGTTTAGTTTTGTAAGAAGCCTCTAAACTGTCCTCCAGAGTTTTCGCATTCCCACCAGCAATGAATGAGAGTTCCTGTTGCGCCATGTCCTTGACAGCAGTGTTGTCAGTGTTTTGGATTTTGCCCATTCAGATAAGTGTGTAATGATATCTCATTTTAATATGGTGTTGAACATCTTTTCACATGCTTATTTGCAATCTGTGTATCTTCTTTAGTGATCCGTTTGTTTGTGCAGACTTTTGCCCATTTTTTAATTGGGTTGTTTGTTTTCATATTGTTGAGTTTTAAGAGTTCTTTGTATATTTCAGATACAAGTTCTTTATCAGATACGTGTTTTGTAGGTAGTTTCTCCCAGTCTGTGGCCTGTCTTGTCATCTTTATTTCTTTTTGATTTTTAAAATTTTCTCCTCTTCATCTTCTGTTTCTGTGAGGAAGTATTTGTTGTTTATTTGAGTTCCTTTTAGTTTAGTTTTCATTTCTGAAATTATTTTTATTTCTATTTACTTCACTTCTCAGTTTTTCTAATCTTTGTTATTCTTTCATATCTTGTATGATTTTATTTATTTTAGCTCACTTTGAAGTAGTATTTTATCTTTTGTAGACATCTTTCAGATGCTTTTATTATCTGTAATGATGGTAGTAGTTATAATTTTTTATGGAACTTAAGTGTTTCGGAAATGTGGTTTTGGACAGCTTTTTAAACTTCAGGTTCTGGAATTCCCTTTTCTAATGTTTTTGGATTATGTTAAGTCACAAGAACATACTTTCTGAGATGCCTGCTGTTTCCTTCCCCACTTTTTTCTAAATCTCTTTACTCTGGTGTTCCTGGGCCGCTTAATTGGATTCCCTTCCCAGAAGTTTCTTCTCAGTGTGAGGTTTTGTACTAGAAGGGAGCTTTGGGTGAATTCGTTTTATGGTTTGTGGGGCCCAGACTGCTTTAGCCCTTTCAGACCTCACCACACTCCTCCTATATTCCATTAATGGTTATAATATGTAAAACCCCTTCCAGTTTCAGCTGCTGTTCACAAATTGGCTCTCCCAACTTTGCAATTAAAACTGGGACAGTGGTTTGGGGATTCCTAGATCCATCAGAGGCCCTGTTGCTTCCCTCTGTTTCCCTCTGCGTGCTACAGGTCTTGTAGTTGTCCAGTGATTTCCTGCTACCTATCAGTATTGCACAGTTTGTGGTATAGATACTGTCCATGGGTATTTGGTTTTGTTATGTTTTTGGTTTTGTTTTAGAGGTTAGAGGGAGCAAAAAAAAAATCATGCGTCTGCTGCCACTACCACAATCTTCCTCACCAACTTTTAAATTTACTTCGTCTTCCATTGTGTAAGATCAGGCTATAAACATGCCAGTTTCCCCTACCTCTGCTTTTCCACTTTCAGTCACTTCCCATCTTTTTTTTCTTCTACCTTTTGTTTTACACCATTAAAATAGTTAATATTTGCATTCTGTTCTGAGGCCATAATTAAGTTTTCTGTTTTTTTTCTATAGGTTGATTCTAACATTAAAAACCAATAAATAACACATATTGTTATGATTATGTAAATATTTTACATGGGCTGTGGTTACGTTCTTTCTCTATATTATGGTCACACCCCTCTGTGACATTCAAAGCAAGCTGTTTTTAGTATCAAGGTCAAATGGGTCTTCTGTTTTCTAATCTACCAATAACTCAAAATTTTACCTCATTTTAGTTTTCTTGATAGTTAGACCATGATTTTTTTTGTAGTTTTTTTTCTCGGCTTTCTGATTGTCTTTCTCTTTACTTATTGTAAAGATATATATCTTATTTATTGTATGGATATATATCTTGTCTTTGTTCATATTCCTAATGTCTGTTAGCATTTTTACCCATGCTATTTATTGCTTGAAATTATGTTCATTCTCAATGACAATATTCTTGGGCATCAGTTGACTTCCTGTTTGAAATGAAACTAAATAGGTTGCTTTCCAAGCCTGCTGCATAGTGGCCTTGCGGGCTTACTTTCATGAAACTCTTGATTTGACAACTCCAGTTATCAAATCCCAAAACTGCCAGTTTTGCCTCTGTTTACAGGAAAATATCCTTCAGTAACTTCCTAATAAAAGACTGTCCATCAAATAAACATTACTTGGCCCTCATGGAAAATTGATATTTTTGCTGAGTATAGTTTTAGCTTCAAAATCTTTTTTTTTCCTCAGAATTTTTGAAAGCCTTGTTCCATTATCTTCTATTCTCCATGGTTTGAATGAGAAGTTTCATGCCAGTCTGGATCTCATTTTTTTCTTTCTGGAAGTTTTTGGGGGTTCACCTTTATCTTTTGTTTTCAAAATTTCATAGCAATGTGTTTAGAAATGTAGTGGCTCACTCTACAATAAAATTTGAGAACCACTCTATCTCATTACTTCCTAAAGGATATTTTAGTTTTGAAAGGATTAGAATTAGTATCAACACCTTTTAACATATTGGGTTTCGTATGATGAAACCAACATTGTAATACAATTGATATTAACTTTACATATCGAAATTGAAGAGACTACCTAAACTGTGCTTAGCTTTTAATTTTCTTTTAAAGGCCCAGGAACCTACATATCCACTGTGGCTTCTTTTAGGCCTTTAAAATCTCTACATTTCCTCCTTCCACTCCTTGTCTGTCTTTGCTCCTCTCTATCCATTTGCAGCCTTTCTTGAGCCTGAGAGACAAAGTTCAGCCCAGACTTGTCTTTTTTGCTGCTTGTCTGCAAGCGACCTGGTGAAAGGATGAGGCCCAAGCTGTTTATTGACATAAAGCAAAATTGCCTAGAGTATTCATATTGCTTGGGCTTCCACTTCCAAGATCCACTAAACCCCAGACTATTCTGACTTAAGGCCTACATTCTGCAGATTACAGATGAAGAATGCAGGCACTAGGATCAGAGCTGTGTGATGGGCAAATTACTTCCCTCTGAGCCTTGGTCTCCTCTTCTGTAAAATGGGTATAATAATAGGATCCCCATCATAGAGTTGTGAGAATGAGGTTTAATAGAGTTAGTACATATAAAGTACTTAGTGTGTCTCACATAGTGAGTTCTTTAAAAAACATTATTTGTGGTTATTATTGTATCTCATGGGCAAAGAATGGACATATCCTGAGTTTTAGGGTAAGAATTATCTACATATTATATGACAAATTTCAAATAATATTATATAACTTTCTAAATTTTATATCGAGAAGCTAAAACAGAACAAGTCCAGAAAAAGCTCATAATAACAAAAACAGTACAATGTACTGAGAGGCCATATTCTGTGCCAGATATTTTGCTAGGCATTTTCCATAAGTTATTTCTAATCCTTATAACAGCCTACAAGAAAAGTGTTATCATCTTCATTTCACCCATGAGGAAACTGAGGCTAATTGAGGCTCAGGGTAATGGTGACTTGCCATAGGGTACTGCTAGTAAATCATGAAGCTGGGATTTGAACCTAGCACTCTCTGACCTCAAAGATCCTGTACCTTGTTTTTCACCACCTAAAAGATGTGAGGCACACAAGGAATCCGAAGATAGCTCTGGTCAGCATTGTTAGGTCTGGAATCACCACCCCACTGAACACTGTGGGAGGAAAATGAAGACAGTAAGAGTAAAGTACTATGATGCTGAAACTTCTTGTTGGGAAGAAATTCTCTCTCTGCACTGCAACCTTGGACCTCTGTAAGAGCAGTTGCTGAACATACCTGCCCAGGATTTATCTGTAGACTCCCCAGCTATTGGTCATGTGAGCTGAGGGAATCTGCAGGTAGGCAGAGAGGAGAGGCTCCAAGGTGAATATGCTCCAGTACCTCCTATAATTCACTGAATCCACTTTTGAGCTTAATTGATTTCATGGCTTATCAGATTGATATGTTCTTTTATTAACATGTACTTTCGAATAGGTGATATATAATTCAGAAATCAAAATGACATAAAAAGATACTTTAAGAAATCTTGCTTCCTGTTCCCATTCACCATTTCCCCCATAAAGATAGCCATTTTTAAGTGAGTCCTAGTGTTTCTTTATTCAGCTTCAAGCAAATATAAATATTTTATTCCTCCCTTATTACATAAAATCATCTTTATTATTGATCTATTAATATATTCTGAAGATCCTTTTATATCAGTATATAAAGAACTCTCTCATGCTTTTTTTTTTTTTATAGCTTCAGGGTAAATTTCAGTAGTAAATAAAATAGTTTTTAACTCATTCCCAACTGATGGACGTGGCCTGTTTCTCATCTGTTGCTATTAGAAACAGTGTTGAATGAATAGCTTTGTTCACAAGCTCTTGGAATATAGTGCACATTTCTCTTCAAGACAAATTCCCAGCAGTGGGAGAGTAGGATTGCTGGGTCAAACAATAATTGCATTTGTCATCTTAGTGTATTTTGCCCAGTTGCCCACTGTGGTGTTTTTACCATTTTGTACTCTACCTATTTTTCCACAGGTACTCCAACAAAGCATGTTGTTGGATTTTGAGATTTTTTATATTCTTCTAGGTGAAAAATGGTATTTCAGTGTTGTATTTGCCTTTTTCAGTCAGTGAGGTTGAACATCTTTTCGTGTGTTTAAGATCTTTTTGTGTTTCTTTTCTGTTAATGCCTGTGTCCCTTGAACCGTTTTCTTTTGTTGGTGTTTCCTTGATTTGTAGGGGTCCTTATATTACTAAGATTAGCCCTCTGTATGTGCTGTGAGTTTCAAATATTTTTTTCCCAGTTTGTCATTTACTTTATGACTTTACTTATGTGTGTGCATGGTTTTTTTAATGCAGAAATCTTTTTTACTTTTATGTAAAAAGTCAGATCTATCCCATTTTTCTTTTATGGCTTCTGGATTATTGATGTTCTTCAGAGGCACGTTAATAGCTATAATAGAAAATCTGAGCATATGCACATGTTCAGTAGGCATACTTAATAAAATTCCAATTTTCACCACCATCGTGGTTTATTTTAGCACTGTGTGATCTGATCACGTGTTGAGACAAGCTGGGTTTCTTTGCAGCGGTGGCTGTCGATGCTTCTACTCAGGCTGCTATTGGGGCCCCTCTGCCTTTCTCTCTCCCTCTGGCTCAGCTTAAAGTCCTTTCTCCACTCTCTAAGTGAGGCTCCCATCTTGAGGTGTGGGAAGAATCTCCCTTAGACTATGTGCTAGAGTAGATGGCCTGACAGTATCAAGCCCCAGACTGGTGTCTCAGCCTTGACCCCCAGGCCAGTTTTCAAACCCCTGGACTCCTTGTGCACACACACAGGTCATGCTCCTCTCTAGTTTTCATTATAATACCCAAAGCTCATCTCTGGTTGCTTGATGAGCACAATCTTCTCTTCCTGCCCAGGACCCTAACATTCACAGGTGGGTCTAGGGATCCTCTCCCCAAAATGCGCATGCGTTTGTGCACATACACACACACATACACACCTCCCTGAATGAGCTGTGGCAGTTTACCTAATGCCCAAGTGTATCGTGGCAGCATTTTGTTCTGTTGTGTCAGCATTGTATTTAACAGTCTACCAGATATTCCTGTGTGTTTTCTTATAATCCAATAATATTTCCCTAAGGTGAAACCATTACAAAAATGAATAGAGATTATTGCTATCCAGTAAGAAATCTAAGGCTAAATTTCTACATCCGACATACTGTCTATCCTATATGAAGCCTAGGGCAGCCTTTTTTGGTGGTCCCTTTGTGCCATCATCCAGTTGGGTCAGTGTGAGAGGCAGGGGGAATCATCTAGTGACATATTAAAGGACATTCTGTGTGGAAAGGTCCCTCCTCACATTCATTTGTATGCATTCTCCTCTAAAGATTGTCCTTCAGTGTTTATTTACCAAGTCTTCATCAATTTGTATCGGGACCATGATTTTCTTTTAAAAGTGTTTTGTTTAATTCTGATTTTGTCTGTGAACAAAGTTCCTTCAAATTTAGAAGAATTTCAAAGCAATGAAAAGTTAATGGACTTTTAGAAATCCAGTATATCAAATTTTTCTTAATATAATAAATATAAAGAGTTAACTTTAGTTTTATATCATACATTGTAATTTTTTAATTTGTTATTTTACAGAAAAAGACACTATGGATGTATGGTGCAATGGTAAAAAAATGGAGACAGCAGTAAGTTGACCTTTTGATTACTCTTAGCACCATGTGTATAAGTTACCCTGAAATGTTGCTACAATTCCTAATTATGGAGATTTTATAATTAACCAAGGTTCAGTTGATTGAAAACAAAAAGATGAATTACTCCAGACTCCAAAACCTGAAAACCTCTCCTGGACAGTACCTGAGGCAGTGAGGATTTGGAAACAATTTTCATTGTGAGCTTGCACCAACCTCACATGCTACCTTTCTTTTCCTAGACAATATCCTTAAGAGTGCCCACACTAAAAAATTTCTCCTACAAAAGCTGCGTCCTGCTGTGTTTATCTGTGTTAAAGAGGTGCTTTATACCACTGCTTCTCCAACTTGCTTGCATAGAAATCACCTGGGATCTTGTTAAAATGCAAATTCTAACATTTCCTTCCTGATGCCCATGCTGCTGGTCATATGCCAAAGTCCACAGGTCATACTTTGCATAGAAGGCTTTACACCATACACTCAAAGCAGATGGTACTTTTCTAAAAGCGAAATTTTTGAAAAAGAAGTGATGCACAATAATGTCAGATGACAACATGAAGGCAAACAGGAACAGGCACTGTTACAAACCCCAGAAGACAATGGAATTTGTAGATTAGCAGTGCTAAGAGGCTACACACTCATTGTAGCCATGCACAATAAAATCCCCATCTAAACTCCAATGTGTTTGGCTTTTGCTATTGGCTGCTTGTACCGTTAATGTTGTGGGTGGGATGAATATAGGAGTGAATTTCAAATGGAAATGAAATAATAGTGGTGCAGTGTACACAGCATAGGGAGGAAGTGGAAACTATCATGGGAAACGGAGCGTGGGACTAGGAGCTGAAATCACTGGATGGAAACTCCCATGTGTTATGGGGTCTCCTGGCAAGCGGGGGATACTATCCTTGGTATCTACCTTTCATGCTGGCTTTGGGTGAACACCAAAGCTAGAGAGAAGAAACTCTCTGGTCACATTTTTGCTAGTTGCACAATTATAGTTGCTGCCATTATTTCTTTTTATAGGTATAGAAAGGTGAGAAAAAGTGTGGGATGAAGTTACTCAGCAGACTACCTAGAACCTGCTGGGTCTTATAACTGGCCTTCTGCTTCTTGACAAGTACCCAAACCAGCAATCAAAAGTTACTATTTCTTAATCCTAGTATTAATTCTTGATGGGAAATTTAACCAGGACTTACTCACTCAAAATTGATCCTCCCAAACTTCAGCAGTTAAATCTACTGATAGGGACTTCTTTTATGCAGAGAGGCTCTGAGAACTCTTCAGTATTTATGGCCCCTTTTAGAAGAGCTTCAGTTACCATTAACACGGGTTGAGTACCTATTGTGTGCCCAACGCCACATCTGGTGGTCCCTCCCGTTCTTACTTTCTTACCCTTTAATTCTCTAGATGGAGAATCAGCAGTTGTAAGTCACATTCCCTTCCACCCTCAAGGAATTCTCCAGTGCAAATGTAGAGAGGATGTTGTTTTATGGTATTAAGAATGTGGTTATAAATAAGAAGCTGAAAATAATGTTTATTCACAATGTCTTTGTCCGTCAGTAATTGATGGGAAATCACAAATGTGTGGACAGTAGCTCTTCATATCCCAGTTCTGTCTGCATTGTAACTACAGCCTAGTTTGCAGGGCATTCTGGTGGCTCCGTATCTGGGCAGCCTTCCCAGTACTATGCACACCTGCTCTTGCTGCCCGTGTGTTACAGCTTATTTTCTTCTTTTTATCTCAAAGTATCTGTAACATTGCCAAGAAGCTGTAAATCCAGTGTTTATTTTACACTTAAAAGCAAGTCTCATGTCAGACCACATTTTTTAAGTGTTGACTTGCTACATATGGCTAGTGGCTACTGTATAGGACAGAGCAGGTCTAGATTTAGTAGTTCTTGATTTTATGTTATCTGCGTATTTTATTGTAAACCATTTACACCCTGAGGAATCAGATTTTCAGAGTAGTTAAGAATACTACATCCCTTACTAACTAGGACCTTCAGCAAGTTATTTAACTTAACCACTCTGTGCCTCAATTTCCTTATCTATAAAATAAGGATAATAGTACTTCTATTAGAGTTATTGTGAGGACACAATGAAGTAATGCAGGTAAACTATTCTTAGTGTAAAGTAAGTAACTAATGTTTGCTATCATGTTTATCATTTTTACTTTTAAAAAATTATGTCTACATAGTATATGTTATAGACACATAGTCATTAGGTACATGTTTTTTTTCCTTGTGAAACTTCAGGTTCTTAGAATGTAGGGGGTACAAACAAGAAACTTCCAATTCATAGCAGAATGTAAAAGGCATCTAAATACAGGCTTCTAATTTTGCAAAGCTTAACATTTAACTAATCTGTATTTTATTATTCCATCCTTTTAGATGGTGTTAACGCTCTAGACAAAGAAAAATTTTTCCGAACACTAATTCCTCTTTCTTTTGTTGGCCTAGGGTGAGTTTGTAGATGATGGGACTGAAACTCACTTCAGTATTGCGAACCATGACTGTTACATAAAGGCTGTCAGTAGTGGAAAGCGGAAAGAAGGGATTATTCATACTCTCATTGTGGATAATAGAGAAATCCCAGAGATTCTTGAATGACTTCATGTTAATGAACATTAATCTTAAGAAGTAAAGATCAGGACTTTTAAATAACTTTGATAATTAAATATATTCAATATGTACATCTCAGTACATTAGTCTGCCATGTAATGTACCAAGGGTCAAGAAAAAATTATATACGAAAAACCCCTGCAATTCATTTTGTAAATAATGTAAAATGTGTTAAAGCCAAATGGAAAATAAGATACAGACCAAAATCACTAATGTTTTACCAGAGGAACTTTTACTATAATAAACACTGTAAAATAAAATTGGTGCTGCTTGATTTGTGTTTCTAAAAGCGGACATCTTCATATCTTTCTAATCTGTGCAGATAGGTTGATCCTCTAGTTTAAAGCAGTTGGTATGTAATGATATTAGTTTAACCGTAGACATTTTTTATCTGGAATCTTAATATTAAGGAAATGTCAAATAGTGTCACATGTATTCCAGAACTAATCCTTTGACTGTAGCCTTTCACTTTTAGCAGTACAAAATAAATACATGAAAAGTCTCCCAGTCATCCCTTCAATGTAATACAGTATCTGCTTCCTCTAATGAGCTCTGAGGGTAGGAACTGCATTCCACTGCCCCTCAGGACCTAGCTTGCCCCTCACAGATAGTAGGAGGTGGGATTCATATTACTGTAGCTTAGGAGAAGTCTAGGTTGGAGATAAACATGTGGGCATCATCAACATATACAGGCAAACCTTGGAGATATCGTGGGTTTGGTTCCAGACCACTGTAATAAAGTGAATATCACAATAAAAGTGAGTCACATGAATATTCTGGTTTCCCAGTGCATACAGAAGTTATTTATACTGTAGTCTATTAAGTGTGCAATAGCATTATGTCTAAAAAAGCAATGTACATAATTAAAAAATACTTTATTGCTAAAAAATGCTATTATCTGAGCCTACTGGAAAAATGGGACCAATAAACTTGCTCGATGCAAGATTGCCACAAACTTTCAATCTGTAAAAAAACGCAATGTCTGAAAAGCACAATAAAGTGAAGTGCAATAATGCAAGGTTTGCCTGTATAGAAGTCTTTAAATTAAAGTAATGGTAATGGATAACATCAACTAGGGAGCTTAAAGAAAAAAACGTGGAGGTGGTGGGGAGCCTAAGATTAAACCCTGAAGAGCTACAGCACAGGCTGGTTAAGGACAAGGGAGATCTTCATTAAGTAAGGAAATCCTAAAGCTATAAAACAGAAGACAGACATATTTAATTATCTAGAAATTTTTAGTTGTATGGTAAAAGATACCATAAACAAAGCTAATATACAACATATTTGGGGGAAATATTTGTAATGTAGATAACAAAGGTCATAAATACATAAATATGCAAGCGAATGAGAGGACAACACGAATGGGCATACAGAAATAGCCAACAATAGAAACAGACCCACAAGCACTCCAGATTAAGAGTTCATTAGATGTAGAACTTAATATAACTATGTTTAAGATATTCAATGTAATGAAAGACAACTCAGAATTTCAGAAAACAGGAAAATAAAGATAGAGCAGAATTAAAAAAATGAAAGCTGGCATAACTATTAATAGTAGTTAAAGCAGACTTTAAAGCTAACAGCATTACCAGAAATACAGAACATTTTAAAATAATTTTTAAATGGTTCAATTCATCAGAGATATAAATCAACTCTAAATTTGTATGCACCTAATAATATTGACTCAAACTCTGTAAAATAAAAATTGACATAACTAAAATAAATATCCAAAATCACAGTGAGATATTTCAACTTCTACCATACAGGTTAGGCAAACACTCAGTAAAGATATATAAATTAACACTATTTTCAGAATTGATCTAATGAACATATATAGAACACTTAAACTGATAATTGCAGAATACGGATTTTTCACATGCACACTGAATGTCTGTATTTGACCATATTGTCAGTCATAAAAACAAGTCCCACAAATTTGCAAGAACTGAAATTATACAGAATATGTTCTCCAAATGCCATGTAATCAATCTAGAAATCAACAAAATGGTAGAAAATCCATGAGTATTTGGAAATCAATAAATATACTTCTAAATAACCAGTAGGTCATGAAGAAACCAAAATGGAAATTAGAAAATATTTTGTACTGAATGGTGAAAATTTCATATCAAAACTTATGGGATGCAGATAAAGATTTTTATTATAAAGGCTATAACTGACCAGCTAAGTAACCATCTTATAAAATTAGAGTGAAGAAATAACAGCAAAATAGAAGCAAAGTAGAAGGAAGGAGAAATAATAAGGATAAATAGAGAGTAGAAAACATACAACAGGATCAAAAGAGCCAAAAGCTGACTCTTTGTAAAGACTGATGCAATTGAAAAACCTCTAGTGAGACTAAGAAAATAAAGAAAATAAAGGCACTATCCAATACCGAGAATAAAAAAGAAGACATCACTATGGATTCTGCAACATTAATAAACTCAATGCATGAATTATTTATAAAAAAAATTGAAAATGTAAATGAAATAGACACATTCCTAGAAAATTACAACTCATTAGAATGATCATAAGAAGATATTAATATCTAAATATTCCTCTGGCTATTAAGGAAAAATCCAAACTCCAAAGAAAGCATCTGACTTAAGGTCACTGGCAAAATTCTATACATAACCCTTAAACTTATGGGCCAATCCCATTGATGAAAATAGATGGCAAAAATCCAAAATGAAATATTGGCAATCAAATCCAGCGATATGTAAAAAAGATAATACATCACAATCAAGTTGTTCATTCCAGGAATGTAAACTTGGTTTAATATTTGCACATCAATATAACTCACCAAATGAGAAAAAAAAAATGATCATTTTAATATAGAAGAAAAATAATTTGATACAATTCATCCTTTTGTGATTTTTAAAACAATATTACTAGTTTATTATAATGGTTACAAACGAACATACTGATGAAGAGGTCCATAGAGCTATGGTCTGGGTGTGCCCTGAGCGTAGGAGCTTCTGTGCCCGGTGCAGTCGGGATGCGCCAATCCAGAAGCTCCCTTGAGTGATTTAAAAAAAAAGACCCTTGGGAATTGAAGTGTGCTTCCTTAATCTGGTAAAAGATCCAGATTCCAGGGCAAACACTATACTTAATGTTGAAAACTTTCTCTTTGAGATCAGTAAAAGGTTGAATATTGCTTCTATTAAACGTTTTATTGGAATTCCTAACCAGTGCAAAAGGGCAAAAAAAAAAAAGAAAGAAAATGTTGAAGGGAATAGAAAGGAAAGAAGAAAGCTACAATCATTTGTAGATGATATATACAAAATCAAAATAATTTCTAGAGTTAAGACTGATAAGAATGTTTAGTAAGTTTGCCAAATATGTCAATTGTATTTCTATTGATTGCTCTGAAACTAAAATTTTATTAAAACACAATTGTTAGATTTCATCTTGAGTTTCTGACTCAGCAGATCTGGGATAGGGCTCAAGAATTTGCACTTCTAATCAGTTCCCAGATGATGCTAATATTCCTCGTCAGAGGACCACACTTTGAGAACTACAGCTATATATTAGCAACAATAAAACTTAAAATTAAATACTCAGGAATCTAACAAAAGATATACAAGAATATACATAGAAAACTATATATCATTGTGGATATAAATTACAGAGGATTTAAATAAAGGGTACTCCATTGCCATAGATTATAAGAGTCAATATTCTGAAGATTTCACTCCACCTAATTTGTAATTTAATGCAATCCTATTTGAAATTTCAATAGGTTTCTTTCTGTAGATTCTGAAATGTATACAGAGGCATCATTGATAATTGTGAGGAAAAAGCACGGACACTTACGACAGACTCCTGACAGACTCCCTGAGTTTGAATACTGGATCCTGCTTTGTGACTCTGGACAAATGATTTAACCTCTGTGCTTCAGTTTTCTCATCTGTAAAGTGGGAAAGAACAATTGTACCTATCACACAAGAATGTGATAAGGATGAAATATATATAGTTTAGATGTGGGAATGGGAACATGCTAAGTGGTATGTATGCATTTGGTAAGTAAGATAAAATAAAAATAGGGAGATGAAGTCTACTAGATATCTTCTAGAGTCCAGGAGCAGAGTCATGCATATATGAACACATGGTTTATGACAAAGGTAGACCTACAGAACAGTGCAGGAGGATTATTGATTATTTTTCCAAAAAGAGATACTGAGACATATGAGAAAAAACAAAATTTGACCCCACTTCACATAAAAAGCAATTCCAGGCAGATTATAGATCTAAATGGAATAGTTTTAAAAAAATAAAATTTTTAGGATAATCCAGAAGAATATCTTCATGACCTTGGGGTAAGGCAAGATTTCTTAAATACTATGTAAGAAATATTAACCATAAAGGAAAATGATATATTTGACATTAAAATTAAGATTGTTATAAGAAACCATTATGAGAATGATTAGAATTTTCAACACATATGACCAACAAAGGGTTTATATGCAAAATATATTAAGTTCACACAAAAAAGGAAGAAAAAAGTCCTCAAAAAAAATAAAATAAAATAAGTGCCAAGTAACCAAATAAATAAATGGACTTAAGCAGGCATTTCACAAATGAGAAAATCCAAATGACTGACGTTTAGATCCTACCTGGATCCCTGAGAAGAGATGCAGCATTCTGGAGTGAGGAAGGAGAAGAGGCAGACAGAAATGATTGTTGAGCCCATTAATGCCCATGAATCTGCTTTTTCTCACCTCCAGGCCTTTACATATGCTTTCTTTCCTGCTTAGTCTGCTCTTCCCATCACTCCTTTACTTAGCTGCTATCTGTCCTCAAAGACTCAGCTCAGAGGCCCTCTTCTCCAAGAAATCCCAGCTAACAGGGCTATGGAATGGACAAGGCAGAACCAAGAATGCACTGAAGGGGCCTACCCAGACAGGAGACAGGGACAGAGGTCTGGAAAGGGCTTACCTTCCCTGAGATTCCTCCCTGCAGTGGCCTTCAAGAGGTGGAAGCAGGGAAAGAAATGAGTTTGCTCTGAGTTGAGACTCAGCACATTCCCATTCACAGCCTTAACCTAGCCTCTCCCTACTCCACAGGAAGTGAGTGGGGCGATTACTATCAGTTCCATTTCATAAACTAGGAAGCTCAGACTCTAAGAAATAATAAAATAAATACCTTACTCAAAGGTCACAGAGGCAGAGCTGGATTACAAATATTGGCCTCTGTAGCCCAGGGTCTGCCTATAGACGAGAGGTGGATACTCAGGAATTACTTATTCAACAAAGTCATCCTTTGTGTTCCCAGGGCTGATTAGAAACAGATGCCTTCCTTGAGTATGGAACTGTATAGGGTTTTCCAAAACTTTGTTTTGGAGAAATTTGGAAAAGTGCCAAGAGAGGAGCAAAGTGTTTTGGGGTAAGATTTGCTATTGATCAGAACACTTACTAGTGAAGGCACTGAGTAACCAGGCCCTATGCAAGAAGGTCATCCTGCAGTTCACACCTGAACCCATCCAGAGGCTGGCTATCCTCTGCTTTCCACCTCCTCCTCTATGGTTCCGCCAGAGCCCAAGAATCAGACATGAAATTCAGCAAGTATAGAGAAAGCACCTGCTAGTGGTGCTCAGCAGCTACCGAGGATTACTGTGCCACAGTATCCTGGCATCTCTGGAGGGCCGACAGCTGGTGGTGGGTATAAGAAGAGCCATTCTGGACTTGGGTCCAGCACTGTCTGGGGAGGTTCATTTCCCTTTCTTGCTCTTAAAGACATTCACGTTCACTGGTTTGGCATATATTTACCAAGGTCCTCTATGGGCTAAGGAGACCTCTCTGAAAACAGCTGTACCCACTTGTTTACACATTCAAACCCTAACCTGCAACCTGGTGCATGTAACAGTGGACTGATACTGGACAAAAATACCTGAACAAACTGTCCTTCTACAGTCCTATTCCTGGAACTCTCACCGAGTCTAGACCAACCCTGGGAATGTTAAGTTCAAAGGTCAACTCCCAACCTCAGCTGAGTTATTTCCAAGAAACTGTGACCTGTTCTGAGCATCTGCTCCATGGAAGAGAGAACCAAAGTCGTACAGTCGGGCCTTGGCTTGAGTACTGAGTAACTGAAGAGGCATTCTACCGGACCTTTGGGTACCTTCCAAAGGTATGGAAACTTGATGAGGGTACCCTCTTGCCTAAGACTCCCACCAAATTCAAGAGGCCTCCAATACTGCCTGATGGGACTGGAAGGCAAGGACAGAAGTCAAGGAAGAGACTATATGCCTCATAATTACTGAGGTTTGTTTGTCTTGACTTGGCCATTTCTTAAAGAGTCCCAGAGCCAAAGTCGAAAGGTCTGTGCTGCCCATAAAGAAGAGGTCCACACATCCTAAAAGCAGCCAAAACCAGCTCACCCATTTATTTGACTGAGAACATGAAGGAAGACAACAAAATTAAACAATATTTATAAAATTCCTATAGAAAACTCAGTCACAGGGCAAATACTCAGTTCTCTTCCCCATGTCACTGAGGACTGAGAGCTCCCAATAGTCTTTGGAGAATAAGCAGTAGTTTTGCTGGATGTTGCCAGAACTCAGAAAGAGCATTCATTTACACATTCAAACCAGTAGTTCCTATTGCACATATTAACATTATTTGCCATCTAGCACCCTAAATATATGGTACCTCAACAAATAAAGAATTCCATGTGGCATGAAACCATTTCAATTTGAACTGATATCCTTGAAAAATCACATTATTACAAGTTTTAATAAATACAGTAAGAACAGTTGGCATTTTACTAAAATACTGAATTTTAGGTCTGGAGTTTATTCCATAAATAGTTTCCTTTTCACTTGCTTTCTGTCTTGGGTACATTTGCTCAAGTATTATGCTCTATGAAGTGAACTTTTTCATAGATACCATGTATAAACTATATTAATATGTGCCTCATTACAGAAGCATCTGGAAGAAATGGATCATATAGTTAACTAAAAAGTAACTTAGGAAAATGCTCTGCTTTTTGTAAAACACAGGCTAAAGAAAACCAAAAAAAAAAAAAAAATCTTTTTACATAGAACTCCTACTAGTAATTTTATAAATATATATGCAGCATATATATTATATTTGCCTCACCAATAGATTTTCAGCAAATCTGGTTGGGATGATGCTATCAATAAATATCAACAAAAGAATTAATGTTTCCACAGGTTTAAAGAGTTCTTTTGACAAATAATCGTAATTTCAAATCATATTATAACTTGTAGTTTACACAATTTAAAAAGGGAAGATAACTTTAAGTCTCATGTGGAAATTAAGAACAGCCACCAGTCCCCAAATGTGGATAAGCTGGCTGAGTGATAGATAACACTTGGTCACAATTCAAAAAAGAAGTATTTACACCTTTCAATAAAAGTACCAAATACTTAGACTTAAAAAAAAAAAAGAGAGAGACAGAAAGACAAAAAAACAATCTCTAATAGCATTCCTTGGCGTGCAAAGTCAGCAGGAAATGATTATCCATAATGTTGACAGTTTTCATGATGAATCTTGGAAGCATTCAAAAAGCAGAGGGTGGTCATCAGGGATTGTTCAGATTAGGTTCTATGGGATGCCTTGTTCTTAAATGAACTGAGATTCAGAATTTCATTCCCTTTATAACATCTCTGGTAGGATCATGTTCAATTTAGTGCAAGTGCAAAATGAAAACTTAACAAAACCAACAAATACATTAGGAGCAAAGGCTGATCGTTAAGATCTGTAGTCTTTCCGAACTGTGTGGGCCATCCAGTTCACTTTAGTAGTCCAGCTTTCCCTGAGTGCCTCATCAAATTTTTGCTTAAATTGCTTGAGTGCTTCTTCTTCGCTCTTCCCTAAGGCAAGAGAATCCTAAAAATGAAAGAAAAAATCTGATTTTATACATCTTCCGAAGTGACATACAAATGTCAGAGTCTACAGGAGGCCTGCTTGACCTCACCAATTCAGCCACCATCAGGCAATGTGCCTCATATTTTTATTTAAAGGCCATCTGCAAGAGAGAGAATGAACACCAAAGTAGGGTGATAATATGACCTCTGACAAAGGATTTTTGACGATGAAATGAATTTATGATTCCTGCAAGACAACCACTCAGCTTGCCACTACCACTATTAGTTAAGAACTATCTCACAGAAAATGACTTGTTCCATTCCCTTTGAACATTTGAATGAAACAGGCAGGTACAGTTGAGCTCTAGTGTACAGAGAAAGGGATTTGTACCTTAAGATACTGTATATCCTTGACTGATGTGAGCTCAGGAAGCCCTGCAGTCAACATCAGTGCGAAGAGAGTGATGAAGAGATTCCCATGCCGTCGTAAAATCAGATATGCATCCTCACAACACTGGCGGAACCTTTAATTTGATGCAGCAAATCACAAGAGCATGATGTTAGAGGGGAGATAGCAAATTTCATAAAGGAAAACAAGAGAGATATATCTAGACTTTCCATAACAGCTGGAAATTTTCCACTGAACTAAAGGTTTGTTTCTAATTTTTAGTTCTTTGAAAATTGTCCCAAGATTAAAATTTACATAAAGTAAGTCAAGCACTCTAAAATCACACATATCTTTTTCGAAAACAAAACTAAATAGACATTTATGATAAAAGGCAATATAACCACTTAATTTAGGCTTTTAAATCCTATGTGGCAAAAAAAAATGATTATAAAACAAGTGGTAATTAAAATCTATAAGAACTTCTGAACATACTTCTAGATTCTAAATTTGTGGTCTGACTCAAGACTGATTTTTTTAAATCAGTGTCCTTGCTTTTGTACTGCACCTCTTCAAGATGGTCATTCAATTTTATCTCCCTAATTTTACAAAAGAAAAAAAGGAACCCAGAGGGTATATTCTGCAGAAACCCAGGGAGAACTATAAAATGATAAAAGCAATTATTTGGTAAGGCTATAATATGAGTTGGTCCCTTCATATAACATATTTCTAATTATCATAATAGCCCTGAAATTTAATTATATTTGTCCCCATTTGAAGATGAAGAAACAGAGACAGGAAGACAATAATGTGCCTGGAAACATAAAAAGAGCGAGAATTACAAAGAAATGTCCCTGAACCCTGGCTCCCTTACTGTACTCCACACTGAATGACAGCAAAATGCCTGTTTTCAGCATCTCACTATCAAATGTCTTAATAGTTTCAAAAAATTGTCTACGATAGGTAAAAGGTGGTATTCTATTGGAATAAAACAAAGTAACTTATTTTGAATTTCTAGCACTGTTTTTCTTCTCTGAGTATATCTGAACCTCAATATGGATCTGAGAGGCAAATCCCCCAAAAGCCCCCTGTTAACAGACTGACTATCTACCAGACCTAAATATATCAGCAAAGAAATGCTAGTCCAGCTGGTCAGATGAGAAAATGTTTGATATGTATACCCTTGACACAAAGGCAATACTCACCGGCCAAATTTTTCTGTGTTTCCTGTTTTTCCTTGTTGAATCACATGAATGAAATCATAAGTAAGAATAAAAGGCACTCGTTCCCTTTTAATGCCAAATTTAGACTTGAAATTTCCAAGAATATGTCCAAAGTCAATGTGGAAGAGCTGGAAAACAAATGAGATTCAATTTCCCTTGTTTTTCTGATGGGTTCCAAATAGAAAGGCAAGGTCTCAGCAGTCCTAAATCCCCATGCACAACAGCCACCCTCATCTGAGCCCTTTTCTCTTTATACAGCTTACCGGGCCATGTGGGAAGAGACTATATCTTAAATTCACACATTTTTTTAGGTTTCACTTTCACTACTGTGTACATACAGTTTAATATCAGGGTTATTCAATAATTCAATAATAACCTTGATATTAATATCAGGGTTATTCAATAATTCAATAATAACCCTGATATTAATATCAGGGTTATTCAATAATTCAATAATAACCCTGATATTAAACTGTATGTACACAGTAGTGAAAGTGAAACTTAAAAAAAAATTCAAATAATAAACATGTCTGATTTTAAAAAGTCAAATAGTTCTATGTATAAAACTATTGTTTGTATAAAGCTATTTCTACATCAATAGTTCTACACATAGAAACATAACAAAAGAGTATATTCTTGCCCTGCCAGCTCCCTCATCACCTTGAGTGCTACTACTTAGAGGTAGCACTCTTTCACATATTTTTCCTGGTACTGGTCTACATTTTTCAAAATAATAAATCCATACTTATTTTTTACTTCCTAATTTTGGATTACTATTCTTACTATGGAAGGTAAGGATTTAGTACTTTTGTGCTAATGCAATGCTACACAATGTGGCACATTATATTATAATTTCTGGTTAAATCAATATTCAATGTTTATATTGTTCAGACTATATAAATACATTTCAAAGCTAAGCGACAAGGTAGTGGTATACTAAAATTATATTTCTTTTTTTGGACTTAAGAGTTCTATGGCTCCATTATTATTAATTCTTCCCCAAATCTTCTTAAAATCTAAAAATCATTTTCAGAACATTTTCCCACATGGTCAGGTAATCTATTAGTTCCTGTTTGGGTTGGTTGTTCTCTAAGCCTGGTGTACAACCATCATCCTGGGCTCTTCCTTCAACTCTTATCCCAAGTCCAATATCACATTCTCTTTGATTTAAATCAGGGTTTCTTAATATTGAAATTACTGACATTTTGAGCCTGATAGTTCTTTATTTTGAGGTTCTGTTCTGTACACTGTAAGACTTTTAGCAGCATCCTTAGGCTCCACCCACTAGATGCCAACAAAACAGCTCCCTTCCCAGTTATGACAACCAGTAATATCTTTAGACATTGACAAATGTCCCCTGAAGACAAAAGCACCTCAGTTTAGAACTACTGGTTTAGACCCTTGTTTTGGTGGATGTCCTTATTCTGGCAGTCCCCTTAGAACATATGCAGAGGGGAGACAGCTTTTGAGATCTTGTATGTTTGAAAATGTCTTTATTCTACCTTTATACTTGATTCTTAGTTTGGTTAGAATTCTAGGTTAGAATCATTGATTCTCAAAATTATGAAGGCTAATTTTCACCGTCTTAAGTTTCCAATGTTGCTATTGAGAAGCCAAGTCGTTCTGACTCCTGAGCCCTGGTTATATGGACTGCTGGGTCTCTGGGAAGGTTTTTACACCATCTCTTTATGCCTGATGCAATGAAATGTCATGAAGGGCCTTAGTGAGGGTCTTTTCATCCACTATAAGGGAACTTTTGTGCTCCTTTGACTGGATATTCACGAACATCAGCTTCAGGAAATGTATTTGTATTATCTGCTTAGTAAGTTCTTTCTCTTCCTCTTCTGTTACTTCTTTCTGGAACTCCTCTATTAGGCTGATGGTATACCTCTCTGGACTGATTCACTATCATTACTGGATTCTCTTTCTTCTATATCAGATATTTTAGTTCTTTTTGGGATATTAAGAGGCAATACAAAGCATGATGGCTAAAAAACAGAATCTGAGCCAAAATACCAGGATTTAAATCCTGGTATGTACACTTTCTGTTGCCTTGATTTTCTCACCTGTAAATGGGGATAATACTACCAGTTACTCTGTAAGGCTGTCATGAGGATTGAAGAAGTTAACTAGAACTGTGCCTTCCACAAGTTAATAGTCAATAAATACTAGCTCATCTTTAGTTTAAACTTTTATTCTTCCTTTTAATTTCCAAGAATTCTGTTTTCTGAGTTTTTAAAAGTAGAATACTATTATTTCTTAATAGATGCAATGTCTCATTTGTTTTGACTTTTTAAATCATCCTCTGTTTACTGAAATTACTTTGTTTTCCCAAAGCTCTTTTTTTTTCCCTATTTTGTTTTGGTCTCTTTCATAGTGGAGGTTTCCCTCAAATGTCAGCTAATCCTTGACTGACCACTCATATTTAAGAATGAGTCACTAAAAAAACTGAATAAAAATTCTATGTACTGGTAGGATTGTTGATTGGTGGGCTTACTTGCAGAGTGACTGGGGAGAGACCTCAATTGTCAGGATGTGCAGGTCTTTTCACTGGTAAGAATCAGATTTTCTTGAGAAGAATCACCTAGACTCTTGCTGAGGGTGGCAATATACACCTGGTTGCTAGTGTTCTTGGAGCAAAGCAAGTGAAAATCGCTAAGAATTTTACCATTTATGCCAACTTTCACATCATCCCCATTTTTAATATGGCACCTTTCCCTCGGCTTCTGTAGAACCTGGTGCCCCTGAGTCAAAAGAATCCACTTCATCTACCTCCTTACTGGAGTTGGGAAGGAGACTTAAGCATCTAACTGCTCCATATAAAAACTGCCAATCGAGCCTATTTTTCAGCCTCCTCCCCTAGCTTTGCCTTCTGCAGTACCTTGTGCATCTGATGCCAGAGCTTTACTTAGACTGACATACCCCTCTAAAAGTACACAAACTTCCATTTTCCTCAGCTATGCTAAGTCATTGACACTTTTTCATCATGTCTTCTATTATCCCCAAATCTGTCAGTGTCTTTCTCCTACTGTGGCCTCTTTTCCTATTATCTTCAATTTCTTGGACTTATATATTTTATTCCTTAATATCATATTAGAAGAATATCAAGAAAGAATAACGAAAAATTTATGTGTTCAATCTGATTAACCAGAAGTCCAAGGGAATCCTTTTAACTATAAATAAAAGGTTCAACTCTCAAAGCCCAAGCCAGAACTACCCAGATCTCCCAGCAGGTTTAAAACTCTGGGTACTATCTAGAGCCAGAGTTCACAGTGACCTAAAGATTTTCATTCTGGAGTGCCTCTCATGGCAGGGAATTCCAAGGGTAGCTACTGAAAAATTATCCCAACTATCTCATCTGTCTTTGCTTAATATAAAAGAATTTACAAAGCAAATATAAGTCACTCTGAAAAATAAAAAAATTTTCATTTGAAAACTAAGATCTTCTTCAAGAACCTAGTCTGGTTCTGTAGCTACCCCAAAATGTTATTATTCATACTCCATTTCTCCTTACTCCTATATATGATTACATTTGATGTTCTAAAAGATAAAATGGCTCAAGTGAGGCTCATCTCAACTTTTTTTTAAGCACTGGTTATCTTATTTAAAGTCAACACTCCTGCATATCATTTGTTTCTTCTACTCTTAGGTACTAGTGTCAAACAAACAAACAAACAAACAAACAAAACGATTTCTTATACTGAAAGAATAGGTCGCTTTTAAATAAACATAATATTTTCTAAACATTTAAATAAATTCTTATCACCTAATTTTAAGCAAACAAAACAAAATATGAAGCGGATGGTATGTGAAATGAGGGATAGGGAAATAAAGACAAATACGTGACTGAGAATCACTAAAGAATCTGCTTGAGTTTCACAAGAGACTGTACTGAATGTAAACAAGCATGACTGAAGCCCTTGGTAGACTCTGGGGAACAGCTTACCTGGCCATTTTTTTTTACCATGATGTTGTCACTATGTCTGTCACCAATCCCAAGGACATAAGAAGCTACACAGTAGCCAGCACAGGACAGGGTAAACTCTTCAATGGCTCGGTCCAGGTCATCCCTGAACAAGAGAAAAAATAGAAGCAACAAAGGTTTTCAGCCTCCAAATGTGAGATGAGACCCAATCCACACTTGTTTCCTTTTTAATTGTGAGAAGAACTACAATACAGAGCTGATAAAAACATGAGGAGAACATGCTGGATCAGCCAAAAAAGTATGATCATCACAGGAACTGGGCAGAAAGGAGTGAGCAGGCTAGGCTGGCTCTAAGATATCAGATAACTGGAACTCAGCCATTTACTGATGTGTCCTGGGGGTCATGTTTCAGTGGGGATGGGGTAGGTTCATATGCATAGAAATGAGAGGAGACCAATAGCTTTGCTAGATAGTGCTGGGGCTTTGGAATATTTTGGTCAGTTTTGACCTATGACTTGAATTCCATATTTAAGAGTTAAGTATTGCAGTTCCTATGATTCAAGTCACTGACTTAAATTAGAATGAATAATACAAACCCTTTAGAAACAAGGCACCAAGATCAAAATTTGGAAACTGATTCTCACATACAATTAGATTTTGCCAATGATAAAATTTAAGAATGACATTGAAACGTTTAGCAAAAAATATTTGCAGAGCGTTTTCCCCTCACTGTATAATTCCGTAATTTCCTATGTATTAAGGCCTTTCCAACACAATAACCATAAAAAACACAGTTCCAAGCACTTTATTTTTTTAATTTAGAGATTACTCTACAAACTCATTTACTTCCATTGCAAAAAACTACTGAGAACTTAAGTTACAGAAGTTGATGCATTTAAACAAAAACTTACATGTTATTTTGAAAATACTTAGATTTTAACTACTGCAGGGCTCTGAAATTTGATCTAGACAGCATAGAATTCAATGCTAATCATTTGTAAGACTTTAGGAAAGTCTATTTGTCATTTTGCTCTAACCTGAAATGAAACAATAAATAACACTAATATTTCTTTTAGGACACTGATGGTTCTAATTGGGAGAACAGTTATATTCATCCATTTGTTCAAAAAATAATAATAATGAAACAAAATTAACTAACCCAGAATTGTATTCTTTAAGCCAGTTCAGAAGGGCATCTTTATTGAAGGCTGCTGTAGCAGCCACGTTGCTACTGTTCAGCTGAATGTCAGCAATTGTTTCAGAGGTGCTCACAACTTCAATGAGGCCAGAGCGATCTCCTGTTGCTAAACATCCATAAGGCAACATTCTGAAAGGAAAAAAATGGGCATAAAGAGTCACATGTGTATCACTCACAGAAACATTAACAGGGTAAGTTTTTTCTTTGATTTTTTAAATGCTTCATTACTGTTGACACCCTTGCCATTATCATACTATTGTCATACGGAACAGTATGAGTTCTACCTTCTGTTAGGAAAAAAATCTCTTGGCCAACAGAGTAATTTACTAGAATTCCAATGTGCCAGCTACGTTTATAATTTGTTATCTAGTTGTCCTGGTGAACTATTCTATTTGTTTGTGTAGGTAAACAAAAGCACATCAGATAAAAGAAAAAAAAGTATTTCACGTTTACTTTAAATTTTGAAGAAGGGTACCACCCTTTATGGAGCAACTAACAGGTAACACACAGCAGTCTAAGCACTTCACATTACCTTGATTAATGGCAACTCATCCTTCCCAGTGTTCAAACCCACAACCTTAAGGTTATCTTTGACTCTCTCATGCCCAACGTTTACCTATCTTGAAAACGTATACAGGGTCTAAGTACTTCTCTGCCTCTACCCTTCCTTCTGCTACCACCCTAGTCCAAATCACCATCAACCCTTACTCGATTATTCAACAGTTTCCTAATTAGTTTCCTTAATTATAGTCTGTTCTAGATTCAAGAGCAACATAATCCATTTAAAATGTATTATGTCATTCTCCTGATCGAAATGTCTGCAGTGGCTTCACCTCTCCTAGTATCCTCCCCTTGCTTACTTTGTTACTTGAAGTTGTTATTACTACACTGGCTTCCCTGCTATTCCTCAAATGTATCAGGCATAATACTCCTGTATTCCTTTATAGGTGTTATTTTCCCTGCCTGGAACATTCTTTCCTTTACATGGTTCACACCCAAACCTCTTGGAAATCTTTGCGGAAATGTCACCATCTCAGTGAGAAATTCTCAGATTATCCTATTTAAAACAGCAACACTATCTGCGACACAATACTTGCTATCTCTTCCCTGCTTTATTTTCCTCTATAGCCCTCAATACTATCCAACATCCTGCACATTTTATTTATTTATTGTCTGTTTCCACCATTAAGTTGTAAGTTCCAACAGGCAGGGATGTTCTGTTCACTGCTGAATGAATAAACAAATTTAAAAACAAAATCCCTATAAGGTTAAGTTCCCAGTTTTACAAATGAGAAACAAAAGTAAGTTCCAAAGTCATACATTTAACCAAGTGGAAAATCCAACACTTAGAACTACGTCTGTGTGGCTCTACAACTATCTTTTTAACCTAACACAGTCTCCAGTGTCACTGACTACATAAGAAGACACTCGGGCTGCTTCTCTTGCAAAATAAGTTTTGCCAAATTGATAGGTAGCGTTTTGCTTTGATTTGCATTTATATGATCCCTAGTGAAAATAAAATTTTCCCTAGATCTCTTTTAATTATTTTAAGAATTTCTTTTGTGAATTAGCTACTATATCCTTCACCTACTAGGGTTTTAAACATTTTCCTTAGTGATCTATATGAGTTATTTATATATTAATAATATTCTTTTCTCATTTTCTCCAATTTTTAAAAACTGTATTATTAGAGCAACTCTAAAATGGAATAAGATACCTTGGGCAGTTCACATAAAAGTCAGGTAACTACGGGAAATGCAATGGATGGAATTCATGGATTCAATAAATATTTGGGTGCAGCTATGTGTCAAGCATTGTGTTAGCTGCTAGTGATACAGAAATGTGCAAAATCGCCAGCCTCTCACTGAGACAAAGCACAAGTGCACAGTGTACTACTATATATGATCTTTGTATGAATGAGAAGTGCCATGAGAACATGTTAAGAGTTAAGAAAGATCTCCATGAGGAGAAAGGTCAGCATGGCTGCAGGAGAATACAAGGAGAGCACAAAAGCAGGGTGAGGACAAGAAACAATCAGCGTTGGAAAGATCATGCAGGGCTTTATGGACCACGTAAAGGCTTCTGTCATTCTCCCAGAAGCACTGAAAAAGCCTTTGAAAGACTTTATGAAAGAGTGTGCACGTGCGTATGTGTACACATGTTGGAGGTAACGTGCGTGTTAGTGCATATAATAGTCAGATAACACATAACAATCACATAAAAGAGGTGAGTTTTGTGAAGCCGTTCCTAAATTTCCTTCCAACAAATTTACGCCTCTTTAAGCATTTTCCTAGTTCTAGCAAAATAAGGGTGGGAGCAGAACTGTCAAACTACATGCTGGCAGCCTGATATACCAACAGACTGCTTTACATCTTCACTATTAATTTGTTTATCCTTTTAAAATAGTACCCTTCAATAAGAAAGATAGTTACAGAGCATGAAAGGTTTTTACCAACACCTCTATCCTTATCGTGACACAACACATGTGAAGTAAACATTGCCCAATTAAAGTGCACTTTGGCTCACTTTCCTGCCTCTTCTCCCACTCCACTTGCAGCCAAACCGGGCAAAAGTCCAACAACTTCCTCTTCAAAAGTAGACAACGATGAAAGCATTCAGTGTCTTGAGAATGGAACACTCACAATGGGAAGGAAAAAACATTCTTGTCAGATAGACAGTTTGACAGAAGTCAAGATGGGGACAAATCCTGACCATCTTACATGGGCCCTCTTTGCACTCAACTTCTACACTTCTTACAAAGGCTGTGACAACAGTAATGTTTACCTTCCTTTCTCAGACTCACTGATGCAAAGAGTAATTTGTTACCTTTCCACTAAAGCAAGAATTAAAAAATAAATTCTACAGTGAGGAGCAGCCCTATAACCCTGCTCTCAATTTCTATCTTCTTTTTTCATCCCTCTGAGACTATGGATATCAGTGTCATTAAAGAACTCCTGCATAGCTCTCTTAAAAGGGAAGTAAACCCCATAGCAACTGAGATGTAAAGTCAGCTGTCCAAAATTTAATGTCACATGTATTTATGGGAATGGAGGGGTGGAAGGATGGATGGGCAGGGTGTCAAATCTACCAAAGGCCAGATAGATTTAAATGTTGAAAACATATCAGACTTGACAGAAAAGGCTAACTGCCTATTATTTGTTGACTGAAGAAGGTCAGGGTGTTCTAACATATTGATGGCTTATAAATGTTCTTTCATTTCATTTGGAATAAAAGATGCCAAAAGAGTATTTTGAGACATCACGGAAAAATGAAAATGAGAAATATGCATTTTCATTTATCCTAAAATGGCACTATTATAGGTACTAAAATATTGTGATCAAAGTAGTAATGTACAGAAGGAACATCAGACTTGAGATTGAACTTAAAACAGTGTGTGCTATGTGACCCAGTTTAACCTGAACAACTGGCCAAAAACAAAACAAAACAAAACAAAACAATAGGAAACACTGGAGTATGTATATTTATAGAAACAGTAAAAATGTTTGGTAAGAAAAAGGTATTAGTTTGAAAATGAACTCAAAAGAATTAAAGTCCTGAATATTTTTTTAAACATGAGGTCAGAGTACAAAAAGCAAGCAAAGATCTCACAAGACAGACAAGTTCCTTTTTCTTGTCAGACACACATTGCTTCCTATTAGACAGATAATAGGTTTATTTCTAGCACTCTCACATGTGGCTGCCTCCTTTTGCCTGAGGTCACAATGAACTTCATTTGATGCTAAATGTGCTTTACATTTGAATAGAAAGTAAAATCAAAACTAAGACAAAAGAATTTGGTTGGAGTTAAGCTAATGGACCTAAGGGCAAAGTCTTCAGCTCAGCCTTTTATAACTAAGTAAGATTAATCATATTGGCCTGAATCTGCTTGAAGCAAAAGGAGACCACTGTGTAGCTTATGTGCTAAACTTGGAAAGAATCAATGAGTTATTAGCCTAAGCTTGAAAAGTTCCCCCCATTTTTTATGGTATAAGTCAAGTGAAAACATTTTTGTCTGGGTTTACCTTTTTCAGAAGGGTCTGTAAACTTTTGCTGGAATGAGACCAATACTAAATATTGTAGGTGCTGCAGACTATTAGGTCACTATTCAATTCTGTAGTTAACAGCATAAAAGCATCCATAGATAATATATAAACAAATAGGTTGTGATTGTGTGCTCATAAAATTTTATTTTTAAAAAAGCCAGCCCCCCCACACCCCTCTGGATTTATGTTTCTCAGGCAGTTTCTCATAATCACCCATTCCTCTTATCTATGCAGTATTTCTTGAGTGAGTGGTTGACCAAACAACTTGCTACCTATTCGAAACTACTAATTCCATTTTTATATGGCTATATTAGAAATTCCTCCTAATTTTTTTTTAAAAAACACTATCATTTACTGTGTTCAAATGGTTCTTTTTCGATGAACTATAATCTTTCTTCCTTACTCCAATCACATCTTCAATCCCATGAAAGGAACAATACCCACAGAAAACTGTTCTTTCTACTTCAACAGCAAAGTAGAAGTTTATCCTGGAAGGATCTAACACTAGAAAACCTTCCTTGAGAAAGAAAGAGAAAGAGAGAAGTGGGGAGGGGAAAGGAAAAGAAAGAGAAAGAAAAGAAAGGGAAAGAAAAGAAAGGAAAAGAAAAGAAAGGAAAAAGAAAGGAAAGGAAAGGAAAGAAAAGAAGAAAAGGAAAAAAATCACATATTTTGGGTACCAGAAAACTTTATTACCAGATATGTCTTACCACAATTGTTTTCTCACTTTGGTTAAATAATAGAAAGATGACATCAAGCTTAGAATCTGACAGGGTTGGATTTGAATGTAGCTCTGCAATTTAATATCTTTACAACTTTGATAAATTGTTTAAAATCAGTTAAATCCTAATTTTCTCATCAGTTAAAAAGGAACAACACAACCTCATAGAGTTGTAAAGATTACATGACATGACACATGTGAAAAACCTAATACAATGCCTGGTTTAGTCAATAAACAGCAACTTAAAATTTTAAGTTTAAAAAAATTAAAAAATTAAAATAATTCAAGCATAATCAGGAAATGCTTATAATCTGACAGGGATAATGTCAATTACAACTGTTTCCAGCCACTTTATGGACTAAGTTGCTACAGACACTAAAACATATTTAAAAAATGATAGGTAAATAAAGTCAAAATGTTTTTATAAATAATTACAGTTAATAAAGAAAGGAAACCTCTAGGTCCCAGAAATACAGAGATTATCCACGGTAGTGGCCTAGAAAGTTACTGACTTGGTTGACATTTTAGCTCCCATGAGAAAAGAGACATAGTCTTGAGCCTATGAGAGGCAGGATCTGGACCTGAGATCCTACACAAAGTGGGATGTCTCTGAAAGAGCAGTCAAATGTATGAAAAGAGAACTACAAAATGTCTGCTTACAAACTAGAGCATATGGCATGAAAGTTTGCCATTTACCCTGGGTACTAGTGAGCAATAAAAAGAAGTTTCAAGAAAGTGCAGAAACTGAAAAAACCTCACATTCTCATGAGATCCTATAAGGTATGAGGGCCTAAAGGCAAAGAGTTAACATAAAAACTGGTTGATTGTGTATAAAAACCTTGGGGAACAGCACAAACTAAACACAAACTCATTTTGGGGGGATACTTTCACACCCTAGAGAGCAAAACACTCTCATAAAAAAACGCTACCCCCACCAATAATCAATTCAAAACCAAATATTATTAACTACATAAGGAAATGTATAAGATTAAGCAGATAAAAGAAAAGATGCCAAGAGACAAAACAGAGCAATATGAAAGAGATTCTAAAAGGATGAGACATGAAAAAGAACAAAGTATTTAAAAAGTACAATATTAAAAAAAAGGCATACAGAAGCAAAATCAAATAAAACTCCTATATAAATATAGTCATTGAAATAAACACACTACATTGAATATGCAAGAAACTTGACAATGTTGAAGAGATAATTAGTGAACTGGAAGACAGAATACAAGAAACTATAAAGAATGTCACATAAAGATAAAAATATAGGAAATAGAAAAGATAGGTTAAGAGATATGCAGGACAGAACAGGAAAGTGCAACACACATCTATTAAAATTGCAGAAAAAGATGGAGAATGGGAGAACTACAATGTTAAAGAATATGAATACATTTTGTAGAAACTAAAAGATGTGATTTTCTTTTATTGAAAAGACACAATGAGAATGGGGAAGGAAAAATAAACGAAAAGAAATCCACACAGGGACAAACTGTGGTAAAACTGCAGAAACCAAACACAGATTTTTTTTTTTTTCTGCAATGGAGTTAAAAAATGAGATTATTTAGATTGACAACAGACTTTTCAAAATTAACAACAGAAGTCAGAATACAGTGTAATGTCTTCGAGGTTTCTAAGAAAAGCAGCTATCAATTTAGATTTTTAAATTCTATAACCAGGTGATATCATCAAAAACAGGAAGTTAAGAACTTCTAAAAATCCACTCTTCCATAAAAGCAACAAGAAAATTGGCAAAAATTTTTCAAAATTAACTATTTCAGTAACATGAAAAAATACCAGAAAGACTTCCGGTAATCTGGGGAGTGTTTATTGAAGAAAAGAGCTGTATCTCAGCTGTGTTTTACCATAACCTATTCCATCGCCTCCACCAATCAGCAATCTTAAAGACAGGTCAAGTATCCAATCAGAGGAAGTTGACAATGAACAGTCCACAATCATGGTGAAAATAGCAATCTCATAACCAGTAGAGGGGGCAAAATGGAGTTGGAAGTTCTTCAAAGCCCCATTTCTACATGATTGTCATTCTTTGAATTCTCTAGTGCTTCCCAGGAATACCCCAATCACAATTGTTTCATTGACCTGACTTAAACTTCACCATGTGCGAACTGCCTTTTACCTGGGGGTGTTTCTTGAAAATAATCAGAATCAACTGTTTAATATTGCAGTTGTCTAAAGGATAAATAATAGTTGGGGCAAACAATAGACAACTTAACCAAAAAGCTTAAAAGGAGATGCCAGAGAGTGACATGTCCACAGGGTACAATGAAAAACTCCAACATATTCATATAAACCTAAAAGGCCATTTGCATGCCCTGGGTTATGCACAGGTACTGGAAAGAACTTAGGAGACCCAAACTCTCACCTTGCTAACTTTGAGGCTTTGCACAAATTAAAGCTAAGGCACAGTTCTGAACTACCTGGCTGATTGCTGAAGGCATGCCCCAGCATCGATACACAGCCCCTGTGTAAAGACTGGAAGACATGGATTCCAGGCATTTAAAGAACTCTATATTAAATCATTAGCTGAATAATTAACTAACCAAGTAGAGAAATCAATGACAACAAATGGCAAAGAATATATATCTTACATATTTAGTTCAAAAAGTCACTAAATAAACAAACAGCAACAATAAAAATCCTCAGAATCTGATTTTCAGAGTTGCCAAATTAAAGTGTTAGTTTCAACAACAAAAAATCATGAGACATACAAGGAAACAAGAAAATATGACCCATACACAAGAAAACAGCACCCTATAGTGTCTGAAAAAACTCAAATTAGACAAAACATATTAGACAAAAATTTTAAAACATCTATTTTAAGTATGTTCAAAGAACTAAAAGGAACGATGTCTAAAGAACTAAAGAAAAGTATGAGAAGGATGAATCATCAAGTAAGACTAGCAATAGAAATTATTAACAATGAACCAAATAGAAATTCTGGAGTTGAAAAATACAATAGCTGAGATATAAAATTCACTAGAGGGACACAAGAGCAGATTTGAACAATCTTAAAGAAAGAATCAGCAACCTTAATGACATGTCAAGTATCCAATCAGAGGAACAAAAGAAAAAAAATAAAAAATGAACAGAGCTTCAGGGAAATGTGGAATACCATTCAACATACAAACAAGAACATAACAGCAGTCTCAGGACAGGAAAAAAGAGACAGAAAAAATATTTGAAAAAAGAATACCTGAAAACTTTTGAAATGTGATGAAAAACAATAAGCTACACATCTAAGAAGCTCAACAAATTCAAAGCCAGATAAACTCTAAATAGGATTAGACACATTATAATCAAACTGTCAAGATTCAAAAAATGAGAATCTTGAAAGCAGCAAGAAAGATAACATTACTTACAGGGACCCTCAATAAAATTAACAACTGATTTCTCATTAGAGGCCAGAAGGCAGTGGGATGATTTATTCAAAGTGCTACAACACTGGTGACTACAAATTCAATAACTAGTAAAACTATTCTTAAAAAACAAAGGAGAATTAAGACATTCTCATTTAAATAAAAACAGAAAAAACAAAAGCTGGAGGACTCAACTTTAAAACTTGCAAAACTTCAAAACTTACTGCAAAGCCACAGTAACCAAGATTGTATATAAAGAACATGTAGATCAATGAAACAGAACTGAGAATCCAAGAAAAAACCCTCAGTTTAGGCAACTGAATCAAAAAGAATGCCAAGACAATGCAACAAAGAATAATAGTCTTTTCAACAAATGATGCTGAAATAACCTGATATCCTAATATAAAAGAATAAATTGGATTCCTTCTACATACCATATAAAAATATGAAATAAAAATGAATTAATAGCTTCCATTATAAAAGTTAAAATAAACTTTTTAGAAGAAAACACAGGTGTAAATCTTCATGACAGTGTATTAGACAATGGTTTCTCAGACCTAACACCAAAACACAAGTAACCAAAGAAAAAACAGACAAATTGGACTTCATCAAAGTTTAAAACTTTGTGCTTCAAAGAACAATATCAAGAAAGTGAACAGACAACCCACAGAATGGGAGAAAACGTTTGTAAATAATTTATCTAATAGAGGTCTACTATGTAAAATATATTAAGGATTCTTATAACTCAAAAATTGAGACTACTCAATTCAAAAATGAGCAAAAGACTTGAATACATATTTCTCCAAAGATATACAAGTGACCAACAACCTGATGAAAAGCTGGCCAACATCATTAGTCATTAGGGACATGCAAATTAAAACCACAATGAGAAAATTGACAAAATTGCAAGCAGAAATTAACAAATGCCAATTACAATGGGAAGTTTAAACATACCTCTGAAGTAACAAATTTAATGAGAATTTAGACTTGAACACAATTAACAAATTTAATACAATAGGCTAATTTATAACCTTACAACTAATAATTATAGCATTTGGAATCTTTTCGATCACAAACAGGATGTTTAGAAAAATTGGACATATATGCTAAGGCATAAAGAAATTCTTAAGAAATATGACATTGATGTTATACATACCACATAATCTGATAATGATAAAATTAGAAATCATAAAAACATAAAAAAAGCTAATGTATTTGGAAGTTAAAATAATTTAAACTATTTCAAGAGTTGAAGAAATAAAAATGAAAATTATGAATCATTTAGAATGAATTCTATATAGTTTGATGTAATATGAAAGTGCATAAATAAGTACAATTTAAAACTTGTAGGGTGCAATTAAGGCAATAAATAAAATTTATGGTTTAAATTATATGTATGAAAAGAGAATGAAAATTAATGTTTAAAGTGTTCATCTCAAAGATCGAAATAGTAGAATAAACACAAGAAAAAGAAAGAAACCAAAAAGAGGTAATAACTGGTAAAAGAAAACACATAAAATTAGAAACCCATTCTTTTAAAACACTAAGAATCAAACCTCTAATAAGATTAATAAGGAAAAAACAGTGCATATAAAATAATTTTATACATGCAAAAGGAGAAAAAGAGCAAACAGAGCAGAGATTTTAAAATTACAAGAGGATGTTATAAGAAATGTATGGTAATACATTGAAAATACTAATAATGAACTGGACAATTCTTAGCCTCAAAACTGACTCAAGAGGGAAAACAACTGAAGAGTCCAATAAGCATTAAGGAAAATAAGTAATCAAAAAAACCTAGACTCAAAGCAACACCAATTCCAAACTTTTGCAGAAACAGAAGAAGAGGGGAAAGCACACCAAGTTTAAAATTTGCAAAATAAAATATAAGAGAGTACCTTTAAAGATGTGGTACATATATACAATGGAATACTACGCAGCCATAAGAAAGGATGAAATATTGCCATTTGGGACAACATAGATGGATCTTGAGAGTATCATGCTAAGTGAAATAAGTCAGACAGAAGAGAGCAAGAATCAAATGATTTCACTCATATGTGGGATATAAAAGAGGAAGCAACAAATGAATAAACAAAACAAACTTATACAGAGAACAGTGTGATGGGGAAAGGGCTGTAAGGGGAGGACAAAGAGGATAAAGGGAGTCAAATATATGATGACAAAAGAATGCAAGGTATAGATGATGTATTACAGAATTATACACTTGAAATGCATATAATGTTATTAACCAATGTCACCCCAATTAACATGTTTAAAAAAGAGAATATCTTTAATATAATTTTACATGGAAAGATTTTTTTAAATAATATAACAAAAAGAATAATCCTTAAAAGAACCTAAGTAATTTATAGCAGAGAGAAAACACAATACTTTTAAACACTGAAAACATACTCACCCAAACTACTAACAAAAGAAATGCAAATTACAATTCTACACGATACCATGTTATAGCCATTAGATTTGCATAAAATTAACTAGTGCAAGGAGATATTTCTGTGTGGAAACATAATACTGGTACGACCATTTGGGAAGGCATTTGGGCAACAGCAGTAAAGTTGAAAATACATCTTATGACTCTGCAATTCCACTTCTGGCTATATAAACTAAAGGACTCTTCCATATGTAAACAGATTTAGTAGTGTGTAAACTATAGGGATTTTTTTTTTGGGGGGGAAGGGTGAACACAAACAATTACTATTAAAGAAATGGATAAATTTTTATATTTATTCAAAGCATTAGTAGCGAAGTAAAAATAATGAATTAGAACTTCACATAATAATCTTGATAAATCTCAACAAAATGAGAAAAAAGTAAACTGCAAAAGTTACTTGTAATATACCATTTAAAGTTTAAAACATACAACAGATATATAATATAGAGTAAAAGCACAAAAACATGTATTACAGCTTTAGAATAATGGTTAATTCTGAGATGTGAGTAAGGAGAATAGGATGAAAATACATTAACTTTATCTGCACGTTTAATTCCTTTTAAGAAAAGTAAATAGGGAAACATGCTAACATCTGTCATTTAACTGCTAAATGTGTTTATTAAATTTAGATATTAGAATATAAAAATTGCTTTAAATTATCTTCTATACTTTCATATTTGAAACACTACACAATTTAAAAATACAAAGAATTAGGTAAATGATGAAATTAATTATAAAAGTTTAAAAACTGTATGGACATGCATTCATCATGAAACATGCTTAATGTTTTTCTCTCCTTGATTAAAAGAGATGCCCATTGTAGAAAACTACAGATATGGATAAAGGTTGGCGGGGCGGGAATCACCTTTAATCTCACCACTCAGAAACGACTATTACCATTTTAGTTTCTGTCAACAGTTCAGTGTATCATAGTTCAGTGAATTTTTAACACAATTGAAATAATTTTATAAAACTACTTTTGCATCATACTTATTTTACACTTGAAGATACATACTTTCTCTAAATTGTTAAGCAATTCTTTATAAATAATATTTTTAAATACCTGAGATATTCGGTCACATGGAAAACCTAATAATTTTTTAAACTTTTATTTTACTATTTGAGCAAATGTTCAAAAGGATGGTCTAATTTTTTAAATTTTAAATAAAGCAAGGATGAATGTCTTTGTGCATAAATCTGTCTACATTTCTAATTTTAAAGTAAATTCTGAAAATACTTGCTACAGAGACATTTATAATAATTTATAATGGTATATAAAAATACTTGCATTTCTGTTGCTCCAATAGTGTCCTAGACTAGATTATCATTCAACAAAATTTTTGCTAGGAAATCAATGGTATCCAATTGTTCTTGTAATTTGTACTTTTGCATTGGAACTGACAGTATTCACATAATTATTAGCTTATTTATTTTATATCTTGTATAAATAGCTTTTCCAGATTTTTTCCAAATATTTATTTTTATGAGTTCTTTAAATATTTAAGATTATTAGATTATTATCCCCCGTACTATTCATTATAAATATAATGCCCAATGTGAGGTCTGACTTTTAATTTTGTTGGTTGACATTCAAATATCATATTTTTATGTAAATATATCAACATTTTATTTGGAATTATCTTTATTTGCTCTTTACCTTAGAAAATTTGATAATAATTAAGCTTTTAAAATCCATTATGTTTCCTTTTTTTCTGTTGCCATAAACCTTCCTTGCTCACTGTCTACCCTAAATAATGGTGGCAAGCTAAAAACCCTAAGACCCTACCTAAACTCTTCCCTTTCAAGTAAGCAGAGGAATCAATATTATTAGGCCAAGTAAGTGGAGGGGGCAGTCCTTTCTCTGGCCTTGTCACTCCTATGACCATCAGTGCATGCTCCCTGATAGCAACTTTAAAACCTTGGGTTAAAACATGACTCTTGCTGTCTGTCCAGGCTTTAATAGAAGTTCAAACCTACTTCTTCTTTCCAGAATCACCGTCACATATATAATTTGATACCTGATGAGGTTTAAATAAGATAATATACTCGAGAGTACACTGTAAACTGCAAAATGCTATATAAATATTATTCTGAAAAAAGTTAACAATAATAGCAGGAGGGAAAGAATTAACAAAAAGTTTTTAAAATTTTGCTATGGAAGAAATAACAACATGAGACAAAAATAATTCACTAGAAATCTCACCGAAGATCAAGACCAGCTTCTTTCCACAGTAAATCCATCAAGCGCAGCATTTGGAGTGTCAACATATCCTGTCGTAAATCTAAGGGGAAAAACCCTGCTTTATTATAAATGCTTTTCATTTTATGACTACTAACATTAATTCAAAATTAGCTAATTCAGCTAGAATTAGCTAAAACCGTTGACAAATACTGTGCTTATTTTTTCCCAAAATTTCAATGCTGATCATATTTGTAATGTTAAATACTAGGTTTGTTGATTAACAAAGCCCTGTAACACTATTTCAGAAATTAAGTATAAAAATATTTTAACTGTTTACAATGTGTAAGCTATTATACTATTTGTATGGATACTGTAACACTGTTCTAACACAGTAATGCTGTATTACAGAATCCACATAAATTCGCAATGTTAATTTTTTTTCCTTCTTGTTTAAAGATGCACAGGAAGTTCTTAAAAATCACATAAGTAGTAATTGCATGATGAGTTCATAAAATAGTAATAGTTTATTTTGTTTATGATTTCCAAGCATAATTCTGAGGTAACAGAGGCTGTGAAAAGTAGTGACTTCCACATAATGACATTCATACAGTCAAGTGGTGTTAAATGTCTGGCAAAACACTACAAGATCTTTTAAAAATAGTTGTAAGTATATATTATGGTAAGCACATTTACTTATGTTAGTTCACTTAATTCCTTTTAAGAATCCCAACATATAGATGCTATAATCTTCATGGACACAAAGAACCTGAAGCTCAATTAATTTCGCCTGACTTGCCTTTAGTCACACAACTAGCAAATGTTAGCAGTCATGGCTACCTTCTGGTTGGTATGGTTACTTCAGAGGTATTTCCTTTATAAAATATGGGTCAGTAAGATATTTTATTAAAATACAAAACTATGGCAGAAATATCAAAATTATTATCACTGAAATAAGATATATGAACACATTATTGAAAATGCTCTGTTGTATGTCACAAGCTTTTCACGAAAGGAATAGACAGACTTTGTATTTTGTAGGAAAAAAGGAGTTTTATTAGAACAATGTAGGTAAGTAAGCTGTAGAAGTCAATTTCCAAAAGGGAAAGAAGGGCTAAATTTAGAACATGCTGAATTCAACCTTATGACCATTGATAGCTACCGATACTGGTTGCCATTGTGACACATTTACATATTACCTTTCAGATAAAGTAAATTGACAACAAATGAAGAAATACTAAGGAAATTGGCACTGTAAAAACCTCAGTACATACCATCACCATTTTTAAAAATCACTCCGACTGAATCCTCACCAAACACCTTGTTGTTGTACACCAGCCACAAAGGCTTCATTTTAGAATCCATGTATTTACACTTTTCAACACTGAAATCAAACAAGGGGAAAATTAGCCCACTTCAATTTAAAGATATGGCAAGACTATAATTTTGCCATGACAGACTAGGCTTGGGAGAACCCCTTAACTGTTCCAGTCTGCAGAAGTCAGAACTAGAACATTTTCTCTTGATAGAAAAGAAACCAGGATGACAGCCTTGGTTGACATGTAGTGATGCCATATGGGCTGGACTGAAAACCTAGGTTTGCTCTTCTCACTACCTACATTTAAAATTCCTCCTTTTCTTTCCTATTCTTCCTTAACTTCATGTTGTTATATATAGTCAATAACAGAATATATTATTGGATTAAAATTAGGATTATTAAGAGTTCATTCTTCATTTCTTTAAAAGGGATCAGTTTTAAATACTGAATGCACATTATTGCTTTTCCATTACTACTTCTGTAGAAAATGAAAAAGTGGGAAATAATTTTCCATATTCATTCAAGATCTCATTTTGAAATAAACGTTAATTAGTAAATAATTTTAAAATAAGTTAATTAGTAAATGATGGTTGCCAATATTTTGCTTACATAGGATTTTCAACTCTTAGAAACCAGTAATAGAAAACAAATTCCATACAACTGAAAGGAAATTAACTTGTAATACCTTTCACTAACCCAAGAGGTAAATTTAGCTAGCAGACATACATCCTATTGAACACAAAAAATCAACTTGAGGACTTTAAGATTTCTCTTCTTTAATTACATTCCACTTACTGGGCTAACAGCTGGCTCTATTCCTCCCCCAAGGCAGTCACTTAGAAATCTTTTCTTTATTGCTATTTTCATGGGCGATTCAGTGAGCACAGCACAGACAGTCACTTACTAGAGTTCTGAGAGGATGACACATGGGTTCAGAGGTGACTGCAGGTCAGAGAGGGCTTCCCGGTAAGCATTCTGTTTTAAACAAGTGTGCATGGCCTCTTTCCCTTTGGCTCTGTTTAGCTTCATTGCATTCAGTTTGATTAAACTATTTAAAGTTTTTAACTTATTGAGTGCTTCAACCTGAAAAATAAGTTTCCCCACCACCAAAATTCATTTACGGTTAAAAATAATATAAAGTACTAAAATATCATGTGATCATATTAATCAATAACCACTCTCCACTCCCAGCACACACGCGCATGCGCGCGCACGGC
>NW_024349803.1:10659139-10700432 GCF_902729225.1 Pteropus medius
AAAACAGTGCTTGGCTTATGACAAACATATTAGATATAACAAAATAAAAAACTTACTTTTACCACGTGTTAAGTAAAGTACCATTTTTCAAACTTTCTTTAACCTTTTTCTTAAATGAAATTTTAACAAATTAGAGAAAAGTAAAGGGAGACGGATAGTGGGTAAGAAGATATGTATGAAACCTAAACCACTCAGAACTCTGCAGCTCACTGAGTAACAGAATTTGAAACACAACTAACGTGAACCACTCACTCCATGTGGCCAACTCCATAGTATAAGAGGAAAACCAATGTACAAGAAGACCATGGGGTTCCTGACATTTAACGCTATTATCTACTTCTTGTCATTACTCTTATATGGTATCTTCTCAGTATCTTCTCTTTCCAATAATAAGTTAGAATGGATTTTCATATAATAAAATAAGAACATAGACATACAAGTTGAAATTGTTTGTTTTTATAATGAACTCTGGCTATCAAAACTTATGCAAATGAAAAAAAGCTTATGCAAGTAGTACAAAGTAAATCAACAATGGCCAACTGAATCAAAACCACTGTGCTTAAAAGTCAACTTTATTGTTTAATAACTGAGGGTCTTTCCATGTCATAATATGTAAAAATGCATAAGACAGCCTTGACCAACCCTAAATCAAAAGGAATATTTTACTTTATCTTTATAGTATTAAAACTGGAAACAACTAATGATTAAAACAGAGTATGTAAATAAAACAAAAACAGTACGTATATCATGTAAGTTATACATAACAAGCACATAAAATACGCATACAAACATTATGATAAAAAGAGTGTGTACAACACGTAAGTTGTACATAACAAGCATATAAAATACGCATACAAACATTATGAACACCATGGCTTGAATTTCCATAAACGGAAGATTTATTTGACATAATATTTTCATTTTCAAACCCTGCTTCTATGCAAAAAAACCACTAAGACTTTGTAGGGAGGTGAATTCAGACATATGGTTTCTACAGACAGGCTGAGGGGTTGCTCACAGGAAACTGAGAAAGTTCTATGTAGCTTGTTGATAAAATCGAGATGGCTGAAACTTGCCAAGTTAGTCATCTGTTAAAACCACAGACACTCCATTTCTCAACAATTTCAGGAGTTGTACAAATACTGGTGAAAAGGGAACCAGCTAAAAAATACACTATGCAAACAGGAACTCTTTGAAGTATTTCAAATTTGAATTTCTTCCATGTTTGTACAGTTGTGAATTTTCATGCTCCATCGCTAATTGTGTTGATATCCATTTCCTAGAATAGTGTCCTGAATACTCACATAGCCATAAGTCAAATACTTTAAGTGTTTCAACACCTTGTCTTTTTTATAAGTTTACAGTGATAACAAGAACTGCCATGTAAAAGGTAGTCTCCCTTTGTTATACATCAGTCAAGAAGAGTAAGAATAATGCGATCATACATGAGTCATATGATTGCTGTTATAAAAGTTAAGCTGAGGTTCCTGAGAATCAAGAAAATGTCCAGTGTGGTTTGATTATATAAGTGAGGTCAAAGAAATAGGGACTTCATCAAGCGTGGCCTTATAGACTTTGACAAAGAGTTCAGATTTTATTCCCCATGGAATAAAAATTTTTGCAGGGATTTAAAAAAGGGAAATGACAGAAAAAGAGGGGGGTGACGTAATACATCTACATTTTAAAAAGATATCTGCTTTGTACAGAATGGGGGTGGGAGTTTGGGGGGACAAGAATGGAAACAAAGGGTACAACTTAGGAGGTTAATGAAGACATCCAGATGAGAAAGGATAATGAATTGGACTAGAATGGTAGTCATGAACATGAGACATTGATAGGTATGAGATAGATTTAAGGGGACTATAAAATTAAGATGATTAATAGTAACTATCTCAACTATCTCATATTATTGTGAAGAATAAGTGAGCCATAATGAGTAGTGAATAAGTGTTAGCAATTATTACCATCATTAACAGGCTTTCCAAAAGGGAGGGATCAGATATAATTGGTTTTAACATGAATGAAAAATCATCAATATTAAATCATCTATGAAAAGCTATGGGAGTTCCTCTGGCAATGCAAATGAGATAGAAAAGTACAGTGGAACTGGGAATTACTACAGGGATCTATTTTAAAAATAGGCTGGGATGCCGGAGTGTTATAGGAATGAGTAGAAGGTTAGGAGCAGAGAAACAAATGGCCTTCAAATGAAAGAGAGGGAGAGGTTAGAAAGGATAGCAAGGTAGGGGAATCTCTGCCATGAGAAAAAAAAAATGATGTACCAAAAATAAAAGTCTGAGAGAGGATTTTTAATACTAGAGGAAATTTTAGCTAAGTTGACTGAATATACTGGTTTCAGATAGTATCAGTTAGGTGAAGCTACCCTGCTTTACTTCTAATCACATACAACTAATAGTTTGACATTTACACGACAATAATAAACATTTAAGTTGTAAAAATTCAGGACTCATTTCTTTAACATGAACCCACAGACATAACCACACTAAAGTTGATAATTGCCCTAACATTCCATCGTGCCAAATGACATCTGTGAATTCTCCTATACCAGACTGAAATTAAATTTTCCCTGGCTTCCCCAAAGGGACCTATGGCCTTTTACCATGGCAAATGCACACTGGGAAAAAAGAAGTAATCAAACTTATCAGGGACTTCTGGACACTGACCCTAAACTGACATTAATTCCAGAAGACCCAAAATGTCAGAGAGCCACCAGACAGAGTAGGGGCTTACACAGGTCAAGTTAAAAATTAAGTTTTACCACAGAGCTGTTTCACAATGGGCCCAGTGAGCCCAAACCTATCCTGTGGTTATTTCTCCAGTTCTGGAATGCAAAATTGAAATAGATACACTCACCAGCTGGCAGAATCCCATTATTGGTTCCCTAATGTGTGGAGTGGGGACTATTATGGTGGGGAAGGCCAAGTGGAAGTTATTACAACTGCCTTTTTCTAAGAAAACAGTAAACCAAAAGCTGGATGCATTCCTGGAGTGACTGCACAGATTAGTGCCACCATCAACGACTTAGAATATGCAGGGGTGGTGATTCCCATCACATCTCCACTCAGCTTGCCTATCTGGACTGTGCAGAAGACAGATGGATCTTGGAGATTTATAGCGGATTATCATAACACTCACCAGGTGGTATGTCTGATGTGGTTTCATTGCTTGGGCAAAGTAACACATCCCCTAGTACCTGGTATATAGATATTGATCTGACAAATACTTTTATCTCCATACCTGTCAATAAGGCCCACTAGAAGCAGCTTGCTTAAGCTGTCAAAGCCAACAATATACTTTCAGTGTCCTTCCTCAGGGGTATATCAACTCTCCAGCCCCATATCATAATTCATTTCACAGAGATATTGGTTGCCTTTCCCTTCCGCAAGGTACCACTCTGGTCCATTACACTGATAACATTATGCTGACTGAATCTATTGAGGAAGAAGGAGCAACTACTCTAGACTTAAAGAAATTTCTACATTAATGGGTAGGAAGTAAATCTGACAAAAATTGGGGGCTGTCTATCTCATTTAAAATGCCAGGGTTCAAGTGGTGTGGGGCATGTCAGGATATTCCTAAGGTGAAGAATAATTTCTTGCTCTGGCCACTTCTACAACTAAAATAAAGAACGACACCTAGGGGGCCTCTTCTACAGACAATATATTCCTCATGTGGGTATGTACTCTGACCTATTTACCAAGTAACCTGAAAAGGTACCACTTTTGAGTGAGGTCCAGAACAAGACGAGTCTTTACAATAGGTCCAGACTGCCGTGCAAGCTGCTCTGCTACTAGGGACATATGATTCAGCAGATCCAATGGTGTTTGCATTGTCAGTGGCACACAGGGATACTGTTTGGAGCCTCTGGCAGTCCCCTATAGGTGAATCATACCACAGGATCTTAGGATTCTAAAAAAATGCCTGCCATCCCCTGCAGATAAATACTCTTCTTTTGAGAATCAGCTCTTAGCTTGCTACTGGGCTTCAGTAGAGACTAAAAGCTTAACCACTGGCCACCAAGTAACCATGCAACCTGAACTGCCTGTCATGAACTGGGTGTTATCTGACCCACCAAGCCATAAAGATGGGCGAAGCACAGCAGTGTTCCATCACCAAATCGAAGTGGCATATACGAGATTAAGCAGGCTCTGAAGACACAAGTAAATTACATGAAGAAGTGACTCGAATGCCCAAGGTCTCCTACTCTTGTTGTACTACCTTTTCTCTCCCAGCTTGTACCTATGGCCTCATGAGGAGTTCCCTACCATCAGATGACATAGGAAGAGAAGACTCAAACATGGTTTACAGGTGGTTCAGCACAATATGTTGGCACTATATACGAAGTGGAAAACTATGATACTACACCCCTTTTTGGAACACTCCTGAAGGGCAATGGTGAAGGGAAATCCTTCCAAAGTCAGTACAACTCTGGAAAGTGTACCTGGCTGTTTATTCTACTTGGAAGGAGAAAAGGCCATATGTGAAATTACACACCAATTCATGAGCTGTGACCAAAGTTTGGCTGATGGTGAGGGACTCAGAAGAAACATGACTGGAAAATTAGTGACAAGGAAATTTGGGGGGAAAGTATGTGACAAACCTCTCTGAATGGGCAAAAACATAAAGATATTTGCATCCTATTGGATGCCCAAAGGGTGACCATGGAAGAGAAAGATTTTTATAATCAGGTGGATAGAATGACCCATTCTGTGGATACCACTCAGTCTCTTTCCTCAGCCATCCCTGTCATCACCCAATGGTTTCATATACAAAGTGGCCAAGGTGACAAGAACAGAGGTTATATATGGGCTCAGCAACATGGACCTCCACTCATCAAAGCCCACCTGGCTATGACCACTATGCCAGCAGCAGAGACCAACAATGAGTGCCCCATGTGGCACCATTTACTCAGAGTGGTCCGCTAGCTATCTGGTGACAGGCTATTACACTGGACTGCTTCCATTATGAAAGAGACAGTGTTTTTGTTCTTATATTCTGGATACAGACTTGCCTTCCCTACACTCAATGTTTCTGTCAAAACTACCAACCATGGACACCATCATAGTATTCCATACAGCACTGCTTCTGATCAAGAAGCTCATTTCACAGCAAACGAAGTACAGCGATAGGCTTGTGCTCATGGAATTCGCTGGTCTTAACCATATTCCCCACCATTCTAATGTAGCTAGCTTAATAAAATGAAATGGCCTTTTGAAGACTCAGTTGCCGTGCCAATTAGGTGGCAATACCTTGGAGGGCTAGGGCACGGTTCTCCAGAAGGCTGTATCTGCTCTGAATCAGTGGCCAACATATGATGCTGTTTCTCCCACAGCTAAAATTCATGGCTCTGGGAATCATGGTGTAGAAATGGAGGTGGTACTATGACTGCTCTCATGATGATCCACTCTCAACTGTTCTACTTCCTGTTCTTGCGACCTTATGCTCTTCTGGCATAGTGGTCTTAGTTACAAAGAGAGAAACGCTTCCACTGGCAGACATAACAATGATGCTAGTGAACTGGAAGTTAAGACTCCTTCCCAGCCACTTTGCACTCCTCATTCCTCTGGAACAACAGGCAAAGAAGGGCATTACGGTGCTGGCTGAAGTAATTGATCCTGACTACCAAGGGGAAATTGGCTTACTACTCCAAATTGGAGGTAAGGAAAAGTATGTCTAGAATACAGGAGATCTCTTAGCATTACCAGGCCCTGTAATTAAGATCAACAGGAAATTATAAGCCAATCCAGGGAGTACTACTAATGACCTAGACCCTTCAAGAATGAAGGTTTGGCTCATTCCAGCAGGTAAAGAACCACAACAAAGCTACTTGCTAAAGGCAAAAGGAATATAGAATAGATTGAAAGAAAGTAGTGATAAATACCAGCTATGATTACATGACCAGTTATAAAAATGAAGGGTAACTGTCATGAGTATCTCCTGCTCATTTTGTTATATGTGTTTGTGTGTTGTGTATGTACAGCAAATGTTTTTTGTTTTTTTCCCATTCTTATTCCCTTACCATGTAACATAAGATGTATTGGCTTTATATCATAGTATTGAAGTGTTATTAATTTTACATCATAGTATTTAATTTATAGGATATCAAGGAAAAGGATAAATACCACTCAAGGACATTACTGCCTTTCTGGGAAAGAGTCTGTTAGAGCACTTTTTTGGTATACTCAGGGTAGTTCTATCTTGTTAGGTAAAACTGTGACCTTGTTATTACCTTTATTTGGAGATTAAGTATGGTTTAAGGATCTATATATAGATGCTTAGTTGATCTGCCCTGGTTAATTTTATGTATCAACTTGACTGGGCCATGAGGTACCCAGATATTTGGTCCAACATTATTCTAGGTGTGTCTGTGAGGGTGTTTTCAGATGAGATTAACACTAGAATCAATAGACTGAGAAAAGCAGATTGCCCTCCATAATGTGAGTGGGCCTCATCCAAACATCTTAAAACTTGAACAGAACAAAAAGGCAAACCCTTCATGAGTAAGAAGGAACCCCACCTGCCCACTGCTTTGAGAGTAGACATAGGTCTTTTCCCGCCTTTAGGTAAGCTCTTCTTGGGTGTCAAGCTTATCTGCTTTCAGACTAGAACTTACATACTATTGGCTCTCTTGGTTCTCAGCCTTTCAAACTTGGACTGAAACTACACCATCAGCTCTCCTGGGTTTCCAGCCTGCTTGACTCCAGATCTTGGGACTTCTTAGCTTCCATAATCATATGAACCAATTCTTTATAATAAATCTCAATCTCGCTCCCTGTTCACTTTCTCTATATATACACACACGTAGATCTTATTGGTTTTGTTTCTCTGTAGAACACTAACACTCTCCATCTGGCTAACACCAATTAGACCAACAAAACCAACCATAACGGTCACCTCTACTGTGAATTCTTCCCTAATGTCCTAAAATAGGTTATGTATCTCATTTTTGTGCTTCTATAATATGCATGTAACAAACTTGTATCATAATACTTAATCACTGATATGTACACCTACTCTATGGAATATAAACTCCTTGATGACAGCAACACAGCTAATTTGACTTCACATCACCAATACCTAATATAAACCCTGGCATATAGTAGGTTCTGAGTAAATGTATATTAAACCACCAAGAAAACCTTGTATGAGGTTAGATAATACTCAATTCAGAAAAAATTACTGCTAGGGAACAAAAGCATACTATTGTTATCTGTCAATGAAGGGTTTCAGCATGAAGAAGCTGGAATATAGTGCTGCTTTATTTTGAGGGCAGAAATGCTCTCATGTCATCCTTCAGGGGACCAAGGTCCCACAAGCAAATCAAGCCTGGGTCATGATTGTGCTTCTCATTTGCAAGCAAGCTATTAAAAAAACCTGTTACAATTTGCAATTACTTAGCTATTTATAAATCAGGATCATCTCCAAAACAAAATACAGAAATAATTGGATACCAAGACTATAATTATCAATAATAACCCAATTTTGAAATTCTATGTTCAATAAAAAAGCTTCATGATTCTGTTAAATGGCTTTTGCTTTATTTTGGCTTCAAAAATACATTTATACTGATAAAATGACATTATTTTCTATTTCACATATTGGATCTGTGTTTAAGTTTTGATTTTAAAAGGAAAGAGTTGTGCTGCTAAAAAGATTTGAAAACTCCCAGTATTTAAAAACAAAACACTTTAGTTTTATAGCTGGACAGGCCTAACTTTGAAAATTATTTCTGTCACTTAAAGTTGTGAGGTTTTAGGCAAGTCACTTAATTTCTTGGAGTCTCAGGTTTTCCCCTTGTCAAATCCAGAGAGTGTTTGGTAAGTACTGTGGTGTCTTATTAGGAGTACAATAAGATAACATAATTAAAACTCTTCTGATGGTTCCTGGTATAGAACAAGCAATTAATATATGACCTATTAATATCACTAATATCACACACATATATATACATATGGTTTGAAAAAGCAGGTTTAGGATTCTGAATTCTGGAAGCTGCAACTATCGATTTAGGTTTTAAAATAGCTCAGTCTAAAACTAATGAATCATAAACACTACACTAACAGGAAAGAGTAACTCAGGAATATGAAAATACAGGGTCTAAAGGTTTCGTGACCATTGTCACCATCACCAACAAACCCATTGTTAGGCATACCTAAACAGGTATTTCCAATTAAAATTTAAGGCATGGTAATTACTATAAATACTATAAGGAATACTAACTAATTTTTCAAGTAGCATTCGATTAATGCTCTTCTGCTAAGTTTGTTGAAACTTCACTGCTTGACTTAAATTTTCATTTAAAAATGTATTTATCAGGTTCAGTTATTGAAAACTCTATGAAATAATAAAATGAAAGAAATAGCATATGATACAATTTATCGTATGCCATGTGGCAAATTGAATGAAGATTAAAACAAGTCGATACCTGCTTGGAAAGCACTTTCATGTGCCCGACGCTTCCCCGGCAGTATGCTTCGAGAATGACACCAAATTGTATGCAGACAGCAGGGATGTGCACTTCTGATCTGCAGAAAGTTAATAATATTATGGTAGTTTATCAAACATTTCATATCAGGAAATAAAATTACTGACTTCTTTATTCTATTATAAAATTAACTTATGATGCTAACCAAAGAAGGACACATCCTCTTGTGAAAAATTATCAGTTGGATGGTCAACTTTCGAATTCTTTAAATATCATAGTTCAAAAAGATATGAGATTTTATAATTAGTTAATTCTTTACTCTAAGAAATCCAAAATTTTCACATCTCGCCTTACATGCTTTTTGTGTGAAAAGGTAATATTACCAATTTAGAGACAATTAAGATGAAACACAAAAATCTGACTCATTACACAATTGACTAATCTCTCAATTAGCTTCTATTCAATTTTCTCTCTCCTAAAGAATAGTGTACATATTTGGGGGGAAAAAAAGGAATACCATATTTTGTTATTCTCTGAGAGGTATAAATAAGGAGACTGAACTGGATGAGAAAAGAATACAAGTTAAAAATAAGAAAAGAAAACTCTTAATAATAATTAAATCAAGATCTAGAAATAGAACCCAAAAATTAACATGAGAAAATACTATAGAGATTATTTTACTTAAGAAGCTCAGCCTAAAAGTTGTTTTTTTTCCTGATACTCATTACTTTCAATACTCTGAAGTCCAGATGAAAAAAACAAAAATGTCTCAGTATAGAGTCAGAACTGAGGAATCGACAATTTTCATTGGAAACTAAATAAACTTAGTTCTTTTTCCTGATTTTACTCCTATATAATTTGGTGAAATAAGGTTCATGTACTTCTGAAAATGACCTAAGTTAATAAAGAAGTTACCATTGTTATAGAAAAACTTTAAAATCTTTACCTAATACTAGCAATGATATAATATTACTACCCACAACCTTGTGGAAGAAAGAAGTCTGTTTTTTAGTCCAAATATATAACACAATAAATACACTTTAAAAGAAAACAGCAATACACTAATTATTAGTTTCAGTTAAAAATCAAAGAGGTATGGAGGGAAACTTATCTGAATTACTTTGCCAAATATTTAAAATGAAGGGTTTGGGTATCAAGAAATAGGAGAAGACACGAAGAGAGTATCAATGTTATAGATGACTCAGAAACAACTAAAGCAGGTCATTGTTTTGGCTAAATGTCCTGTAGTATACTGATTTATATTTACAAAAGAACAGGTGGACTCAAAATGAAATCTAAAATACTTACCTAAGGTGCCAAAAGAGAAATTGTCCTATCCTCCGATTAGCAAGTGCTCTTTCTAATAAAAATCTAGAGAGGGCGCAATCAAGAAAAGGCTCATATTTTAAAACTTGCACCAGCTGTAAAAGATACTGAGAGAGTTCTTCATCACTGAAAAAAAAAAACAAAAGACACAGTAAGTTTCTCAACACCCTGTGCCAGAAAAAGATCCCTTCCTATCAAACTATCAAATACTAACTTACTGAAACACGATGGTTCTTTTGGGTCAAGTTTGTTGCATGCTTACATTCACTGTTTCACTATTACAATGACACAAGAAAAACTGAGGATTTCAGATGGGCAGGAGAAAGAATAGAAGGGAGCAAAGAACAGATACACGGATCATTTTATTAAATTAACTAGGTTGATACAATGGATGATTGTATTTACAATCAGCCTAGAGTTATAAAAAATTAGGTACTGATTTCTGATCATGCTAAAAAATGTTGTATACTTACCTAACCAATCAGTTTTTTTAAATAAAAATTCTATCAGTACTTTAACAGTTTGTTTTCCTTTCTTATCCTTAGAGCGAAGTAATTCTTTTTCCCAGATAACCAATGAACCATTAGAATCTTAACTTCAAATAGTTTGAAAGATAAAGAAATGAGTTCATTTATAAGTGGGAATTGATTCACTGAATATAACAATACTTTAATTAACTGAGCTGAATTAAGGTTAGTGGTTCTCTGTTTTGTGTTCATCTCCAAACCATTCACATGTAAACATTCCCATCAGAGGCCAGCAGTTGGGTAAGATATGAATCCCAAGTCCACTACTTATTTACTATAGTCTTGGACAATAAATGATTAAGAAAGTAATCTAAGCAGATCTGGGACTGAAATCCAAGGTACTACATACCAAGATATAAAACCTCGTAACAAGAAATTTTATCCTAGGGAAATGCATCAGAACTACTTATATGGAACATTGGGAGCATAGCCACCTCCTCCTAGGGATCAATATCTTTAAGAAAAACACTTGATTCAGCCTAATGCAAACTTAGGGAGACTGATGAGCAACTGGGAGAGCCTCATTTCTTAAAACTACACAACAATCTTCATTAAATTTATTATAAAATCCATGGCCATTATAAAACCTATAAATAGTATAAAGACAGAAAGGAAATACAGAAATAAAAGGAGTATCCTCTTTCCTTATACATCTAATTTTACTCCCCCCAGATAATCACTTTTGATGAATTTGTGTAATTTCTTTTGGGTATCACATGGTTTAAAACATATACAATTTTAAAAAGAAAAAGGATCAACATATCCATAATTTTCTGAGAACTTTAATTTTTCAAATAGCCATAAAGTATTAACCCTCATTTTTGAGGCTAAAAGGAAATGGATAAACCTGAAAATGCCCATTTTCTGAGACTATCTCAATAATAACATTTCAAATAAATCCAGAGATTCAAACATATGTATTGCCCAAAGGGGACTGTATAAGCATGTTCACTGCAGCATGGTTTATAACAGACAAATATGGAGAAAATTTAAAATGTTCCTCAATAGGAGAGTGGAATAAGATATATCCCTATGTCAGAATATTATACTATAGTAAAAGGAATAAATTACTACATTTATATGTAATGGGAGAGACTGACCTCAAAAACCTAATGCTGAATTTCAAAATGTAAAACAATACATAAGGCAAGACACATTATATGGTTTTTAAATGTATAATGTTATTTTGTGTCTATGATTATAGATATAAAAATGTGGTAAAAACAGAAAAATGTGGTATGGAAATATATATACCAAATTCATGATTATGGTTGCTTCTGGAAAGTGAAAGTAATCAGAATCTCTTCCTATTACACTAGGGTAAGGAAACTATGAGGACTTCATCTTTAGCTGTAATGTTATTTGCTTAATAATAAAAAATTAAAAAATGTTTAAATAATCATGGCAAAATAGTAACATTAATTTTGAGTGGTTAAAACAGATGAAGAGTTAACGTTAACAGGCCTGACTATCCTTTGAAAAAGTTTGGCTCTTGGCTGTCATCTGGATTTCAAAAGGCTTCCTACCACCCTAACAGGTAAGAATGGCTCATAGTGCCTAAACTATACAAATATCCAGTTTCCTTCTGGGAGTTTAAATTTTTGGTATGTGCTAGGCAGAGGGTTCTTGTGACTAGCCACCAAGTTTCTAATAAACTTCCCAGTAGACAACATTTCAGATATGTTGTTACAACTTGTTGCTGGGGAAACTGAGTATATTTCTTTCCATTAGGAAAGAAACCTTAGGAACTTTTGCCTGGTTTCCTCCATACTTTGCCTCATGAGTCTTTTTCCTTTTGCTATAATAAATCACAGCCAAGAGTACGACTATATGCTGTGTTCTATAAGTCTTCCTAGTGAATCGTGGAACCTGAGGGTAATCTTGGGGACCTCGGACTCAGGATGTTTTGTTTTGCTTTTTTTTTGGTGGTGGGGGGAGGGGTTCATTTACAATATAGAGTAAATGTGAAGGAGAATGAGAGACAGAAGAGAGAGAAGAGGGGAGGGGGAGAAAGGGAATGACTACTTTGAACTCTCAATAATTCCCAGCCTTTTCCTTTCTTATGAGACATTTAAGCAGACATCACCTTCTCTACCCATCCCCAAGTTATTCCTTGCCCCAAAGAAAGCTGACTACAGAAGATACCTCATTTGTTGCAGGCATTCCACAGCATATTCCCGCACATACTGATCTGGATAGTTGAAATCTAGAAGCTCCAGAGCCTCCCGGGGGGGCAGTTTAGGCCAAATCTGTAGCAGTGCCTGAAGCTGTTTAAAAATTAAAACTGGTTCAGAAATTATAGGGGGCGGGGGGGGGAGTAATTTATTTTTTCTTGGCATATAGGAGCAGAGATGGGTCAAAAGAAAGAAGAAGCATACTTGTAATTATGGAGGCCTCCGAAAATCCATTCCTGAAAATATGGATTAATAAAAATTGTCTTAGTTGAAATATTATGATGCGCTAAATATATAATTCTATGATCATTAACCATTAAATAATTTTTATAAGGAAAGAGAGAGAAAGAGCGCATGCACATAAGCACGTGGGCAAAATGATGAAGGAATACTTAAAGGTAAAACTCAAAGTACAAAATATAAGCTATATGGCTCAAATTAATGACAGGCAATTTACATATAAAGTTCATTAACAACAACATAAAATTATCTTAAGAGTTTACTTTTAGCTCTTAATATTTTAAGAGAATCTATCACTTAACAGAACTTTTAATTGACCATAAATTTAAAACCTTTAAATCATAAGTAACCCATTAGAAATAAATAGTACCTAGTTGTTTATGTTCTATAAACAAGAAAATACAGGCAGTCTCCTATTTACAGATGCCATATAGAAATGATCTAGACATAGGATAAAAAAAGAATCCTTGGGGAGATGAGCTTGGACTGCAATTGGAGGGTGGATTTTGGTACACATGGCTACATCTTTGGAAACCCTAGTCCAAATCTCTTGAGCTTTTGTGTGAGACGTGGCTTTGAGATTTAAATAAAAATAGTTTACATTTTATCTGCCTCCCATCAGAGCAGTGAGACTATGCTGATAGCATACACTCTTATCAGGGATGGTAAGTGAGAAGAAAATTGATTATGGAGAAGAGAGAAAAAAAAAAGAAGAAAAAAGAAAAAAGATAATTATAATTTGTAGCCCTCCCAAGTTCAACCCTGACAAAATTTTATTCCTTAATATTTGATTCACCTCGTCTGGTTTTCTTGGTTATCACTGACATTGAATCCAAGGAAGATACTCAAAATGTATACAAGGTCAGAGTTACAAAAATATGGCAAATAGATGGCAATGATTGGAGGGCTTTCTCTCAACTGACTGCTCAGTCTCAAAGTCATGTTTCAAAGTCATGTAGCATGGCCTGTTAGTATCTGCTAGCTGCCTTGTGTATGTCAGGTATAAGCCATGGGTGTGAAAAATTTTATTTATTGAGCTTTTGTGTGAAACTTGGGCTTTAAGAATTAAGTAAAAATAGTTTATTATTTTAATACTACATATTATTCTGCCCTTCATTATGTCAAGTGCCACAAAAAAGTCAATAATATTTGAATGTTACTGACTAGCAGCTCAGTTAAAAGGTATTTTCTTGTATCAAGTTTTGAAGTTCACTAAGGAACTTTTATAGAAACACAGCATTTTAATAAGTTTTTAAAATTTGATTCCATTGTCATTATTAGTATCTATTTATATAAACTGCTATCATAAATGTAAAATATATTTCAATTTAAGTAAATTACATCAAGGTTATTCAACAAATACATTAAAATGTTAGTTTTTTAATTTTAACTTTTACCTTAAATTTTAATTGTTCTTAAACTTGCATTGAATAAAGAAAGCTTTATACTTGCTCTTTTTATGTATAAAGCACACATACATACAGTACATAAAGTGTACATACAGTACAGTACACTTGTCTGTGGTATCAGAATCTCATGTGGATGGGACTATTAGGGGGAAAAATGTCTAAAAAGCCTTCTTCTAAGGATAATAATGAAAAAAGATTGAGAAATACTGGTATAAAGATATGAAACACCTACCTACCTTACCCCACTTTTTCTCATTGATGGGGCCCCCTCCCTGCCTTCCCCAAGGCCCTAATGAACCAGCAGTCCTCATTATGGATAGAGGAGTTAGTGGGGACCATTTTCTGAGGGTCTAAAAGAATAATAAAACAACTCTTAGCAACTTCAGTTAACACTTGAAATACACTGCTTCACAGAAAAAATATTGCAAAGGATATATAATATAACATTCTGTAATACTAGAGGTTTGACTACGTTATGAGTTAACAACAGCTTACTACTGGAAAATAATTACCTTTGGTAAGATTACTTACAATTATTAAAAAATCAATTACATAAACATAAAATTAAATGAATTACCAAAATCCATCACTTTAGTTTGGGGAAACCTAATAGAAGTTATTAGGTTTCCTTTGGAGAAAGGAAATCTGATTTGAAATTCTTTATGCATTATGTCAATAGAATATTTTCTTGTAGATTAATGAGAGGCTAGTTGTCTATAAAATTTTCACACCCATGGCTTATACCTGCCGAATCAGAGTACAAACTTTGCACCAAGCTTCTGGCTCTCCACTTCTCAAGGTAATCAATTTAATGAAAACACAGTTTATATTCTTTTGTACCAGTTCGTTATAATTGGCAATGCAATAGGGTCAAACATTACTTTTTATTCCATTAACTTTCTTCCTAGACTACTAAAGAAGTAGATTAGGATTGTGAAATTCATGCCTTCCTACACTGTTTACACACATTTAGATGTTTCTACTTGAGTATGAAGTTACACTACTAGCATTCTTCCATCAAAATGAAAGACATTAAGTTATATTTGAAAACGATGCTTTAGATTCCCTCATGGAAATGAGACAAGCATGCTAAATTCCTGAATATAAAAATTACTGTCCCTAGGGTCTAAATAAAGAAAAATTAAGCATAAATTAATTTAGCTCATTCCATTTTCTGACAGTGGACATAAGAAATCTGCCTCTCAGGTATCTTTTAAGAATATAGCAGGAAGGCATGGCTGAATACTGTGTTCTTTTTATCAGTAGCTTACACAGCCAGACATCATGCAAAAGTATAGTCTTCCTTTTAAAATGGCTATGATGGTTTTCCAAGTTTTTTCATAGCATATCATTATTAAAAGTAAATACAAATAAATGAGAAAAAAAGAATACAGTAAGAAATAGTTTCTACTCTAATTATATACAAAATAATGTATTTCTTGGTGGAGGGTGGGCACTATCCATGAGACGCAAGCAATGTGCCAGCTAAAACATGTTTATACCTTATATTCCACCATTATGGGGGTTCATAGAAAATTAAGCTTGAAATTAAATAAATAGTGGTTAGAAGATAACTATGTCAGAACAATTCAAACCTATTCAAATAACAAAATTGGTTCCTTTTCAGAGTAAGTAATATTCATGTGGTCTAACTGTGGAAACAGTCTAAATGAAGCCCTTAATAATATATAATTACACAAGATTTAAAAAATCATTAACATATTAAGAAATAAACTCAAAACAAATCCTTTCTAAACTTAATTTGAAAAGTAAAACTATAAAATCAAAGATTTTTAAAAAGCATATGATTAAAATAAAAATTTAAAGTCATTATAGTAAGACCAGAAAACTTTTTAAAAAATTGGGTGAATTCAAATAAGCGAAAAATCTTGGTGATTTTAATATGCCAAATATATTCATTCTGATTAAAAACCATTTCAAGGATCTTTCTATAGAACATTAATGACCAACTGAGTTTAATAAATGCCAGTGTTTTTTGACAGAGTTTTGGAAAATTAAATTGAGAAACTAAAATTTGGTGACCTTTTTGAAACAAAATTTTTTTTTCCCTTCTCTATTCTGCCTAAAGGCAGCATTCAACACTGCCAAACGAAAATGAATATTAAAATTGATCTGAATGGTTTATACTCTAAAATGTTAATCTCTACAAGTAGAGGTAATTTCAAACAATATATGGTCATTTTAGAACAGTCTTAAGATTAAAACTTTGGAGTTCACTGATGAAACTTTTAGAAGTAGCCCAGGACCTACAACATGCTGGTAATTGCTACAGATGATTACAACAAAACCAATATTTTTACTGTGTTTAGTTGAAGATATAGAAAACCTACGCAGAAGGTGGGATTTCTAAATCTTGAAACTTTCCGGTCTACCATTTAGACCGTATATGGAACAGTTTAAAACCTCAAAATTTCTCCTGCAGAAAATGATCAACCTATGAAAATATACTTATGTAGGAAATGACAATTCACACAAAATTGACAAATATATTCTCCCAAAAAGGTGTTACAGAAAAAATCTTTTGTTACCTGAGCAACATCTTCAAGTTTATTCCACTTTATCGACAGTAATAATTTTGGCAGTGACTGTGGAAAATTCTCTCGGCAGTCTTGTCGCAAAGTCCAAATAAGATCCATTTCATTCTCACACAGTTGAGACAAGGGATCCCTGTCCAAGATTTCCTTCAGTTCAACAAGAAACTTTTTTCCACCCCGACTCTAAGAAAGTAAAATTACTCATTACAGATTAGAATTGTGCAAACATCCCTGACAAACACTTAGCAAATTTATATGCAATGAATTTATAAACAATTTATGAGCTTTAACATGTAAGATACTAAAAATATAATTCCTTAAAAAGACTAATAAAATGGATCTCACTTTTAACGTTTTATTGCCAAATATAATATTTGTAAGCTAAGGATTAAGCAAAGAATTATTCTCAAAGTTCTGAAAAAGGAACTAGTGTACACGAGGAACACCATGTGCAAACACTAGGTGGCAGAATTGTGACTTGGATTTAAAAGGAGTCTTATTTGAACTAGATTTCTTCCTTAATTTTCAGTTTCTATTAAATTAATAAATAAACAACAACAAAATGAACCAAACAGATGATGTTTTAAAAAAAAGGAATAGGTGCTTTCTCAGCTTAGAGACATAAAACCACTTACATTAAGAATTGAATCTTGGCTAAACATGAAAAAACTATAATTATCCATTTTCCTTCCCAATCCTTATAATACACTAAAATAAAGAAAAACATTCATGCTATTTTTGGATCTAGACTGAATTGCACTAACATTAAAAGAAAGGGGTACATTTCCCCATACTTAAAGAAAAACTATACCTGTTAGGCCAAAACAAATTTTACACACACAATAAGGCACACACACACACACACACACACACACACAATGAAAAAACTTATCTGACAAGATTCTGTAAGGATTTATATTTCATTATATTACTTTGTTCTTGACATTATTTTAACTGGGATTTGATATAGACATTAAAATAAAAAATCATATTACTAATTTTCTAAAGCAGTGAGATTTAAAATAGCATATGCATATGTAAGAAAGAATGGAGATAACTTGATTCTCTATGTAGAATATCTGAAAGGCTCAACAAAAACACTGCTGGAACTAATAAATAATTAAAGCAAGGTTGCAGGATACAAGGTCAATATACAAAAGTAAACTGATTTCCTACACATCAGAAACAAACAACTGGAATTTGAAATTAAAAACACAATATCACTTACATTAGCACTCAAAAATGTGAAAACTTAGGTATAAAACTAACAAAATATGTACAAGATCTATATGAGGAAAACTAGAGAACTCTAATGAATGAAATCAAAGAGGAACTAAATAAATGCAAGGTATTCCATGTTCATGGATGGGAAGACTCAATATTGTCAAAATGTCAGTTCCTTCCAACTTAATGAATAGATTCAATACAAAATTAATCAAAATCCAAGTAAGTTATTTTGTGGCTATGAACAAACTTATTCTAAAGTTTATATGGAGGAAAAAAAGACTCAGAATAGCCAACACAATATTGAAGAACAAAGTTAAAAGACTAACACCACCCAATTTATGTAAAAATAAACGTGAAACACAAAACTATAAAACTGAAGATAACATAGGAGAAAATCTAGATAACACTGGGTTTGGCAATGACTTTCTGCATATGATACCAAATGCATGAAAAGAACTGATAAGCTAGATATCATTAAATTTAAAATTATCTGCCTTGAAGACACCATCAAGAAAATGAAAAGATGGAAAGAAAATATTTGCAAGAAAAGATATCTCATAATGGACTGATATTTCAAATATACAAAGAACTCTTAAAACTCAACAAGAAAACAAATCACCAGACTAAAATATGGTTCAAATACCTGAACAGACACTTCACCAAATAAGATACACAAATGGCTAATAAGCATATGAAAAGAAACAGGATATTTACTTACAGTAGGTCTGTAAAGTCTGATTTTGATTTACGATATTACAGGAGGTCTGCTCGTTTTTTGCAATATTTAACTTACCAGCAGTCTGCCTTTCTCTGACGTGAGCAATTTACACTGTTGTTTGCAGTAACAGATTTCACTTTAAGATGTAAGTGTAGGAGTTTTATTTTCAAACTGACTTTTCATAATCACTTTTCAGAGAAACTCAAGTCAATCTTGTGATGGCAACGGCCTCAACCTTTTTGGCACCAGGGACTGGTGCTCCTATGAGAATCTAATGCCTCATGAAAACATCATATGTCATCAGAGAAATGCAAGGTAAAAGAGAAATGAGATACGACTACACATCGATTAGAATGGCCAAAATTCAGAACACTGACAACACCAAATGCTGCTGAGGACATGGAGCAACTCTCAATCATTGCTGGCAGAAATGCAAACTACTACAACTACTTAGAAAGATAATTTGGCTTTTTCTTACAAAAGTAAACATACTGTTACCTTACGATCTAGTAATCACACTCCTTGATATTTAATAAAACTCAAAATTTATGTCCATACAAAAATGTGCACATGGATGTTCATAGCAGCTTTATACATTTGTCTAAACCCATAAAATACACAACACCAAGAATGAATTCTAAGGACAACTTTGGACTTTGTGTGATTATGATATGTCAGTGTAAGTTCAGTCTTGGTAACAAATGCACCATTCTAGTAAGTGATTAAGATAATAGGGGAAGCTAGGCATACATGGGAGCTGGGGATATGTGGAAAATCTCTGTACCTTCCTCTCAATTTTGTTGTGAACCTAAAATTGCTCTTAAAAAACAACAACAAAAAGAAAAACATCACATCAAGACTTTATGTATGATTGTTCAGTGCCTCACCTTAAACAGAGCACTCTGTATCAAGGGTCCCCAGTCTCTGGGCTGCAGACCAGTACCAGTCCCTGGCCTGACAGTAACTTGGCAGCACAGCAAGAGGTGAGCGCTGGGGGACTGAGTGAAGCTTCATCTGTATTTGAAGCCTCTCTCCAGCACTAGCATCACTACCTCAGCTCAAGTTCAGATCATCAGTCATTAGATTCTCATAGGAGCACCACTCCCTAGTGCCAAAAAGTTTGGGGACTACTGATATTATGATTTGGGTATCTCTGAAAAGTGATCATGAAAAGTCAGTTTGAAAATAAAACTCCTACACTTATATCTTAAAGTGAAACCTGTTACTGCAAACAACACAGTATAAATTGTTCACGTCAGAGAAAAGCAGACTGCTGGTAAATTAAATACTGCAAAAAGCAAGGAGACCTACTGTAATATCGTAAATCAAAATCAGACTTTACAGATCTACTGTAAATATCCTGAATAGCTACAAGTAAACTAAGAGGGGAATGCAGGGGGGTTGCTGTATAATTGTACTGTGATTGTTTACTGAGCTATAAAGAGACAGCACTGAATAAGGCCAAGATAAAAAAAAAACTACCAGAAATATGGCAGGAAGCCCAACAAAACATAGAATCTTACATTCTTTTACAAAACCCAGAATAATTAGTACTGAAAAATTATGTTGTACAATGTAATTGGTGAACTTATACTTATGTTCAAATGCTTGAACTAAAATAATGGAAAATAATGATTGACGGCAATGAAAATTAACACCCATATTCTCTCCTTTTCTTTGTCTAGATTTTTCAAAATCATACACATAATAATGACTACTGACCAAAATAAAACAAAATTATATATCTTGCTATAAGCATGCTGAGAAAAAAGACTGTCTCTTTCCCCTTCTCTATGGGGTGGGCTAGAAAACTCATCTGTCATGTTCAGAGGGACTGCAGACTCCAATAGCATGTTAGCAGTATGTCTGCCAGGGATAGAATTAATCAGTGGTTGGCCCAATGGGAAAATGACCAACATACAGCTGGGGATGAGACAGTCCATAAAATCAAACTGGTGGGACAGAGACTGAGAAGATGGATTATATGATTGGGAGACTGAATATAAAAGGAATTAAGCAAATAAGTAAATATATTGAAGTTAATTGGAATCCAGATTTCTGTCACAAAAGGAAATTAAAAATATGGAAATATTTAAAAGGCTAAAAAAATCCTATGGGGTGGATCCAAATTAGAGGCACAGATAAGAACTCATGGTTTTTAACAGATAAAGAAATACATCCCTGTGCCTGTATTTACTCAAATATATACATATATTATATAGCTGTTTCATGAAAAGGCCTAAATGCAATTGTACCCCAGTAACAATGTGCATACCCAGTCTCCAGATCTTAAATTCTAAATACTTTTCACATATGAAAGGAGTCCGGATTCCCTGGAGCAATGACTGATTCCAAAGTGGCATAGATGTCCCAGATGAACCTGGAACACTTTATTGTACCAGAAAGAAGGAAATGCTCAAAGAATGATAGAGACATGTCAAAAAGACACAGGAGTGAGCTTGAATAGCTGCCACTGTCCAAATATGGGTCATTTTGAACATCAAAATAAATGACAGAAACTAATTATGTTATTAAATAAAACAGAAATCATAAATCCATACTAGTATAAGTCAGAATAAAATGAGTAAGTAAATAAATGAAGAAATACTTCTACCTTATGGCATAAACTAACTAATAAATCCAAAAGGTAAAATAAGTTTGAAAATCAGTACTTGGCAAACCATTATAATGATGATTCAAGCAAGATGTATTAATAAATACTAGCAAGACATATAAATAAATATTAAAACTGGGTAAAAATGTGATGTTAAATAGAATGTTTAGAGTCAAAATATCCCCTCATAAAATACTTATCTTTAGAGAATAACCTAGCAGATACTATCCTCATCAAGTGGTAACAATTAACATCAATAGTTAATAGAACAAATTGACACTATTTGCTTCCTGATAAAATGCAGTAAGAAAAACATATCCACCATTACTATGGTATTCATGCTAAAAATGCATAACTGGAATCTGATCATGACGAACATTAGGCAAATCCAAAGAGAGTGACATTCTGCAAAGCAACTGGCTTGTATTCTTTTTTATTAGTCATTAAAGATAAAGAAAGACCGAGAACTGTCTTAGAATGAAAGGAACTAAAGACACACAACAATGATATGCAACAAGTAATCCTGAGTTCCATCTTGGACCTATAAAGGACATTATTGAGACAACTGGCCAAGTTTGAATGGCATGTGTAGTTTAGACAACAGAACTGTATCAATGCTATTTTCCTGATTTTTATGAATGGATTCCGGTTAAGTATGAGAATATTCTTGTTTTTAGGAAATACACATTGAACAATTATGGAGGAAAAGGACATGATGTATACCATTTAATCTCGAATGATTCAGAAAAAAATACATACACATAGATTGGTAAAACAAATGTGGTAAAATGTTAACAGGTAAGCTGAATGAAGGCTACATGGGAATTCTTTGTACTTTTCTTGCAATTTTTCAGTAAGTTTGAAATTATTTTTAATGTTTATCATTTCCTTTCTCTAAAATTAAAGGCTGTAAAGACTCCAAATCATTCTACAAAGAAAAAATTCTAAAAGGAATCCCGGAACCTCTGAACTAAAGGCTGGGTAATCTGCATTCTCCAAAGCTAGCCATTAATATTTTGCGCCGGAGTTTCTTCAGTAAGAAAATAAGACATAGTTAATTTATAACATAGGTGTCATATTAGAGCAGGGTTTCTCAATCTCAGTTCTATTAATATTTTGTTGTAGGACAGTCCTGTGCATTGAAGAAAATTTAGTAGCACCTCAGAAGCACCTCCTGAGTTGTGACAAACAAGAAAATCTCTAGACATTACGCTAAGTGAAATAAGCCAGTCACAAAAAGAGAAAATACTGTATGATTTCACTTCTATGAGGCATTTAGATGGTCAAATTCATAGAGACAAAGTAGAATAGTGGCTATCAAGGGCTGATAGATGAGGAAGAAGGTAAGTTGTTTAATGGATATGGAGTTTTAGTTTTGCAAGATGAAAAAGTTCTGAAGATCAGTTGAACTTAATGTGTTAAGAATACTATGAATATACACATAACACGTCTGGACTATATACTTAAAGATGATTAAAATGATTATGTGTATTTTAATTTCAAGAGCAGGTTTAAGTCCCTTAGTAAGGTGATGTTGAATTCATTTAATGAACTGTTTGTGTGCATATTATTCATATGTATACATGCCATGTATATAACACACACACTCACACATTCAACAAGTCAACTTACCATGATCTAAATAAGGAATGTAATCTGCTCTTATCATATACGTGAATAGTCAATTAAAACAGTGGAATGAGAACATATTCATTCCTTTCGTTCAAAAGACCACAGTGTCAGAAAAGATATATCTTTTAAAAAATACTAATCAATAATAGCTCTGGAAAGTGAGAAAGAGTGCCTAACACAGGGATTCTTTAATGAGGGAAAGCAGATAGGACCAGGGATCAAATCTGCTAAGAGCCATGTCGTAATGAGGAAGAGTTCTAGAAAACTCCAGCTCAGAATCAAGGGATACAAGGAGTGGGGTGGGGGTGGGGGTGAGGGGGATCATCAGAAAGATTATCAAAGGATCTGCAGATGGAGCAGCTGTTTTGGTCAAGTATGCCCCGTTCATCTGAGCTGAAACAGCAAAGGCATGGGCCCCACACTGAGGAGCATGGGTACTGAGCCCTATGGAGCCACCCAATCCCGGAAGGTATGGAAACTTTCACACACAGGAGATCCCAAGTGTTAGCACAGTCTGCCCTAACTCCTACAATTACCAAAGGCAGATTACATTAAATAGGAAGACAGCCAGGAAGTCACAAGTATAAAAAGAGCTAAACTAAGAATCACCAAATATTTGAAAAAACCATATGAAGAAAGACGCCAAAAGAAGCAAGACCACTTTAAAAACAAGATTATTTAATTCCTCAGAGAGAACTAAGGTGATATTATACCCATAGAAAAGAAATAATCAGAAATCCTTTAAAAGATTACTGAAATTTAAAAAGTAAAAAGAAACAAACCTCAACTTCACTAATAATAAGGGAATTCAACTTAAAATAATGTGGTACCATTTTTTGTCCACTGGAGTAACATATTAAAGGGACTGGCAGAAATGCAATAAGATAGAAACTTTTCCACAGTGTGGGTGGGTTGTAAATTTTCCATCTTTATGGTATGCACTTTTGCAGGATTCTTATGAAAAAGGCAAATTGATCTAATAATTTCATTTCTAGAAATCTACCCTTTTAATATATATGTATGCATAAATAAATATGTACAAAATATTCACTGCAGCACTATTTTAGTGGAGAATAATTGGAAAGAAGCAAAACATTCATCAGTAAGTGTATGTATGTTTGATAACAATGGATACTAACAATTAATGTCATGAAATGTCAAGGCGGCTTTAAAAAGAGAGAACTGGACCTCTTCATAGACATGACAAGATCCACAAAATGCATTAAATGAAAAGGAGAAAGATTATATAATAAAGATCTCATTGACTTTTTTTTTTTTTGAAAAAAGGATATAGATATTTACACGCAAAGGTATCTAAATGAATACACAGCATTAGGATTGGTAGCTACCAGTTATCTCTAAGAAAGAAAGTTAATGAGGGTTATAGAAAAAAACTTTCATTTTTGGTTTCACAATTTACTAACTGTACTATATGTCCAATTAAAAAAAAAAAAGGTAATCAAACCTGGGCAAGAATATTACATTCTCAGAAAGGAGGGAACTGATTTAGGTAAGGTAGGAGCAGATGACAGTAGAAAGAGAAAAAACCATTTTATGCTTCTGATGTTCAAAGAGCAATATTAAGACTAATAAAGGGTAACTAAAAATAGGCATCAGAAGGAAGATATCCTTATATAACTGAAGGGAACTAAATTTTTCCCACCCTGAAGCTGCTTTTTGGGATACTGATTTTAAGCTGCTTATTAAGAAACAAGACTCAGAACATTTGAGGGTCGGGCCCCCCATTTCTTGCCCAAGAGATTCAGACAGAAAAACCTACTCTAGGAAGGAAGCCTTGGCTTAATCACCTTAAGAATCTTCACCCTAGCATTAGTCAGGAAGACTCCAAGCCTGTTAGCTAGATACCCAGTATTCCGTCATTTGAGTTGCCTAGCAAGAATTTGCCTGCCATGTATGTTCTGCTCTACCATAACTACCTATAAATCACCCATTCTTACTTCTGAAATCTAATACCCCATTGCCTGTCCTTTCTCCTTTGTCCAAAAATGTCTTATATACCCAATGTTGCCTCACTATTTTTGTAATTTTCATGCTTATGTGAATTCCCCATCTGCATGTATTAAATATTTGATTTTCTCCTGTTAATCTGTCTGTTAATCAGCCCAGCTAGAAGAACTTAGAAAGTAGGAGAAAAAGTATTAATATTTTTTAGCTACCATATAATTGCTATCTCTTACACTGTAATCTGTTTCAGTAAGTGCCTAACTTATAAGCGTATAGTTATAATGAAATTCTTCTGTTTCACTAGAGATCTACTCTTAAAGTCCTTGTAGTATGAGATGATTTGCATTGCAGGGTTATAGAAATTTTTGAGAACTCTAATGGCAAAGCAGAAGATAGCCTGGGCCAGACATTTCTCCAACTAGCCAACATTAAATAGTACTTTAATTCAGTGCATATAACAAAAACATATACATTTTCTCCAATTTGCCTGCTGGTCACTATATAATTATATAATTACCAATCTATACAGAGTGGTTTTACTGAAGACACTTAAAAATTGTAAACTTATAATTTGAAAAAATTATAAATTAAAAAGTATAATGGTAGGAATATTATATATATTGTAAACTATAAACAAAGTAATCTGTTCTGTAGTCTTTGGGCAAAAAGAATGAGAATAGTGTGTGGAAGAGACTTGTTTCTCCCTCAGTATGCATTTTCCTCTTCTTCCTTTAGTAATTAGCTCTTACTCTTAACCAAGCACATGACTTCCCAGCTAGACTACATTTCTCAGCCTCACTTAGAATTCGGAATAGCCATGTAACTAAGTTCTGGCTAGTGAGATGTGAGCAGAAATGAGGCATGTTAATGATATTCTTAAAAAGAATGAGTGTGGCTCCTAGTCCTGCTCTTCCTGTTCTTGCTGGCTGGAACACAGTAACCTAGGAAGCTCAAGCACCAATATTAAACCGTAAGATAGAAACCACATGTTAAAACATGGCAGCACACCTAGATGGAAGAAACCTGGGTTCCCAGCACCATGAAGCCTTGCCTGATTATACCTGCTCTTTTACATGAGAGAAATAAAGAAAACTACAGCCTTCTCATTCAACTCTAATATTCACAAAAACAGTATTGTTAATCTACTAGATGTCATAGCACCCCTTACAAACTAGCTGTTAAACCCATGCTTATATTAAAAAAAAGCTTACCATTGAACACAGACCACCTACAAACAGCTGCCATTTAAAAAAACAGTATGCACATACGCATGCTCATAGACTGCTCTTTCATATGAGTATGGTCTTCTGTAAGTTCACTGCCATAAATGAGATGAAGGTAGCTAATAATAAGCACAACTTTATAATAAGAAAGGGTATTTTAAAACCTTGATACTTACTGATACATTAGCACTATCACTGCTTGCGATCTCAGCTGCCTTTTCGATTATCTGTTAAAAAACATTTTTTAAATTAAATTTTAGCTCTAGATTTGTAAAATTTTAAATGCAAATGACTATACTTGCACTTAGACTACAAGAAACTACATATGGTCTGGCAGTTCTATATTTTATAATGTAAATGTGAATTTTAAATACAAAATGGTACACCGTGATTCCCAATCTTCAAACTCCTGACAACTGGGAAACAACTGCATTACTATAAGGGACTATGACTCAGAGGATGCACTAGGATTGACTGCAGCTAAAATGAGAAGTGGCTTGCATGTGTATGTAAAAAAACAAATTTTTTAATATAGGTAAATGTATTCTGGTTCAAAATTGAAAAGGTATGTAAGAGTTACTAAATATATAATAAGTTTTTGTTATTTCTCATCATGTTTTTTTCTGAATTAACAGAAATCAAAGATGTAAGTAATGTCAAAAGAGAGCCTAAAAATATTTTTAAAGTTATTAAGTTCAAAGGGGGCTCTAATTCTTGAAAAGATGGGAATCTACTGGTCCAGGAGGAAGATCAGTGGTAAAGAATCTGAAAATCCATATCTGGTTATTGAGTCAAGTAATCCTAAACTAATAATTTGTCTGTATCCTCATGTGTAATAATTCACACTCTATTTCATAGGATTGTTAATATGATAGTAGTGATAATTCACACTCTATTTCATAGGATTGTTAATATGATAAAATGAGATTGTGGTTATTAAAATTAAGCCATAAACAAAACTGATCTGAAAAGCAAAATGTATGCAAGTGATTATAGCAAAAAACATTAAATAAAAAGAATACAGGGAAATTTCATTTTTTATATCTATATTATTTTTTATAATGATCATATATAAATTATACTATTAAAGGAAACCCAATATGTATAAATATATTTACACATATTTAAAGACTAAAATCTCCATCCAAAGTCAATCTTCAAAGACAGACTCTCCAAGGGATTATAAAGGCAAAAGGAAAGTTTAGTGACCAGCTGTAGATGATTTAAGCAATCCTGAAATAACATATTTTAAAGAAACTGAAATTCTCTTGAAATATTAGATTAAAAATACTTATATTTTCACAAGATGTTATATTTGTAAAAAATGCTTCAAAAAGCATCTCGTTTGATCTAAAACAAATTGTAATTGATTGCTGAACACATACTATAATTGAATACAAAAACAGCCACAGCTCGGACAACTATCATAAGTAGCTATGGCTTATAAATTCCTATTCTAATGAATAAAGAAATGGCATAAATGTAATAGATGAGTCAAAATGTACCTTTTTCTACTTATTGTACACTAAGGTATATGATTCTTGACATATTTGGATAACTATTATAATAATCACAAAATTTAATTTGGTTGTATATTATCATCAGAAAAACACATTCAGAAGAACTTGAAAAGCTATTTCTTAAGTGGATAAAACTCAATTAAAATGAAAGTAAAGAAAGAAACATTAAATTGCATAAATTTAATTTACTTACTATAAAAATCTACTTTCTATAGGTAGGTCTGATAGTGCTGAATATTAAAATTAGTTTACAGGTGGATTAAATTTTAGCATAATATCAATTTTTAAAGGTAGAGAGTTCTCAAATGGAGTAAAGAAACAAAAGAAACTTCTTGTTTATTATTTGAGAATTTGTTCAAAGATTTCATCAGAAAATCAGCATCAATCATACCTGAAACAAAGATGCCACACCTAAAGATAAAACATATGACAGCTTAGCTCTCTTAGAGTTTAAATTATTCTAGTCCCCACCAGATATTCTCCTTATCCCCAAGACATGCAGCTTCATGCAAAGGAAATGTGTTTAGAAACTGAAGTCCTTGTAATAGATTCTATAAAAATAACAGTACCTTAGGAAGTCCTATGCATAGTAGTATTCAACACAGATTATCTGTTCTTTGGATACCAACTCTAACACAGCAGTGATTATGTCTTTAATCTCTGAACTAACATGCTGGGCATGTTCCACTGAACATTTCATATGTTCAAAGTTACATATGACTGCATTTATAGCCCTCTTAAATTGAAAAGGAGCTCAGAGAACAATTGTGAGTTCCTCATATAAATGACAAACCTGAACTCCAGAGATAATTTGTCTCACTTGGGCAGTGATAAAGCCAGGACTAAGTAGAGTTGGCTCCCTGCTCACTGATCTTTCCACTGAACCAAGCCGTCAATATATGCAATGCTTTGTGTGTGTGTGATGTTTTGAAAAAGAAATAGACATACAGAGCTTAAACTATAAACATATAGCTCCAGAAACTAATCATTCAATTATTTCATGCATAGTAGCCCTTTAAATAATTAGCTTACCTTATCGAAGGGAGGGTAATAATAAGGTTGTTTTTTATTCTCTGGGAATTTGATATACAAAGCTGTTGCATTTTCCGTATATGGATTTGTTTGAACAGTTCCCATTGGATTCAACATTTCTTCAAGTTCATCTAAAACATGCAAATAATTTTGATATTTAAGAAAATATTTTTGAAACTAAAACAAACTTTTAATAAATTTCAACCATGAAAATGATTTAAAAAGTGTCACCTAAAGAAGTTTGGCAATTATATCAGTAAATCTCTAATTTTCTGTTAATACTTGGAACAAAATTTGAATATGAGTTTACACACATCTTTAAAATGAGAAACTAACAAAAATGAATAGTTACCTTGTCTCATTCTTCAATTTGATAAGTAGTCTCAATTTGGTGGAGAAAAAAAAAACTTAATTGTGACTGTTCTTCCTCCACCAAAATAAGGTGGCACAGAGGAATTGTTATTAATTCATCACTATAGATGGACTTCTTAATCACATGTAATCTGATTTTTATGGTCATCATTACTCAAATTGATATTTTCAAAGTCATCAATGACATTCTTTTTAACAAACTTAATGGTCCTCTATTATTCCATAACTGCTGATACAGTTAAGCGCCTTCTCTAGTAGTTTCTATAACACTCCATTCAAGTGGTACTCTTTCAACCTCACCAACTGCTTTTTTCTTCAAGGCACTCCTTTTTTTCTACCACTCTAAACGTGGTCCATTCACAGAATTGTGAATGGGAATCTTAACACTTCAGTGTTGTCACAAAACCTTGGCGTTCATATAACTTTCTCATTTCATAGATAAGTAAAGTATTGAAGAGAGATGAAACTCAAGACAAGACAACAGGATTAGCAGTACAACCTGAAGTCTCCCCTCTCCAAACTTTCTCTTTTCTTACACTGATTTTTAGCACTTCTCATTATATTTCCTCAGGAAATAAAAGATAAAAGTCCATTCTATCTAGGCCTAATGTCAACATAGTATACACAATCAGAATTATCTCTCAAAGCTAGAAAATCTTTAAAAGTATTTACATATTCCAGCTACTTAATCATCTTTTGCTCATCTTTTTTTAATATTCTCTCATCTCATAGATGCTATTTTCACCTGGACTGAAGCAACTCTTATAATTTATACACCTCTAAAGCTGCTTTCTGAGAAAATTACAATCCTATATTTGCTAACTACTAGAATTATACTTATTTGTCCTAACAAATGCAACCTATCTAAAGTCAAATGTAACATTTATTACTCTTATCAGCCCCAAACATATGGAAGTAACCTTGATTAAAAGTGATCACAAAAAAGGCATTCTAATGTATTACAAATGGAGGTTACAGACTGGTACAATCTCTACTGAAGAACATTAGTGATTATTTATCAAAATTACAAATGTACTTATTCTTTGACACAATAAACCAACTTCTGAAAATTTATCTTAGATATATACCTTACATAAGCAAGGTTCATTACAACACTGTTTAAACTACCAAAAGATAACTCTACGTTAAGAAGTTCATTTCTGGCTTGCTCCTACTGGGATAAATGTGACAATTCTAGAGTTGATACATGCAGAGCAAATGTATTCATTATTCTTCATTCTACATTTTGTTGGAGATAAAGTTAGGTTCATGGTATGCCAAGTCAGTACTGCCAAAAGTTTTTCTAAAAATACTAGTCAAGTTGCTTGATGACTCTGGAGAACATGTTTGAGTCTAAATTAAGATTTCCAAAAAAGAATATTGTGAAATGCATAATTTTTACTCTAACTCTGAAACTATAGTTTCTCTTAAGAAATGTGTATTTGTGCACTGCTCTCCTATGTATTTAGGGCCTAACATGATTAGTGAAAATTACTGGAGGTATATGCAAGAAAGGGTAGGAATAAGAGAATATACAGAGACATAAAATATTAGAATATGAGGAATATATAAACATGTTCATAAATAACTTATTGTAATTTGTCCTAACCAATTATATGTATGTGTCTGTACGTGCGTGCGCGCACACACACACATACACACACATCTATCCATCTGAAAGTAATTTCTCGGGTAGCAACTACCAATATAGGAACATTTTCAAATGTTTGCAACCCACAAAATAATTTAAAAATGCAAGTAAGTTCAAAATTATACTAAATATATAAACAAACTATGAAGACAAAAAAAAAACCCCACCCTTATTATAATGCAAAGTTTACACTAAAAATTTTCAACATTTGGGAAAACAGTACAGAATAATGGCAGGAATCGAGCAGTCTTTTGTACAAAACCCAGGTTTGAACAAATTATGTAAAACTGACAAACTAACTTATTGTCTCTAAGGTTTACTTTCCTTATTTATAAAATGGGGGTAAAACCATCAACTTCATTGGTTAGGGGTACTCTGAGTAGTATCTGAAAAATACAGGCATGTGGAAGGTGTTCCTCTTAGTTCAAATTTCAAGCTAAAGCCAACTAAAGAATAAACATTTTTACTGTTCTCCCCATATTAGTAAATGTTCCTTCCACTAGTATAGAAATTTAGTGTAACTAGGAATAACAGATGTTCCTTATGACAATTTCTCAGAAACTTATATGAAATGTTTACAGCAAGAATACATTCAATACATGCAGATACGAATCACTTTTTGAATATGTTAAAATAACCTATGGAAATCTGTCTTAGAATAAACAATAAAGATATGAAATAATGGTTTCTTTACTAAACTCAAAGTAAAAAAGAAACATGAACTAGTCCACATGCCAAAAGTTACTTTTTAACACTAAGGATTAGGATGTAAATCTTACCAGGAAATGAAGACCAACTGTGCAATACTATGTCTCCAGATCTCAACTGTCCTTTAAAGTCAAAAACCATCGTATTTACCCACGCTACAGGATAATGCTGTCGAAAAAGATACAATTGCATAAATATGCTAAGAATCAATTTTACAGTTATGAACATGTACACGTCCTTTGTTTAAATAATCTTAGTTCTAGAAATTTCTAGAGTTCTAAATGATTTTCCCAAAAATCATCCAAAATAAAAACAAGATGTACATAGAAAAATGTTTAACATCTTTATAATGGCTTAAGAAAACCCTAAAAGCCAATTAATGTCTTAAAAAAGTGTATCTAAAAAATAAAATTTTTATTGTACGACCACTGAGAATGATAAAGATCTTTTAATGATTCCAGAAAATGTGTGACATATTGTCAGGCTGTATGTTTTAAGAGCTTTCAGCATATATAACTCTTAATATGGGAAGGAGAAGGCAATGTCTCCAGATATCATAAAATTTATACTTCTAAAAAGGAAGTGCCAAGCTGACAGGACTTTTATGTAGACACTTAGGCTAATTAACTTGGTGTATCAAAAACCTTATAAACACTAACAAAGTAACTCTTCTGTGACTTTTTCATGAAAATTTATTTTTTAAATTTACTATAATAACCAGAGAAAATACTTACCTTCTGATGTTAAGAATAAAAGGATATAAATTCATATAAGTATAGTAATCAGGTTTTTAAGGTATAAAATTCATGTCCCCATCCCTCTAAAAAAAAACTTTCACAAAGAAAATTTAAAAAACTTAACTAAAAATATAAAATGGAAGATGAGAATATGAGAGAAAGTCTACCATCCTTTATCCACAATTTCAAAATCTAAGAAACTGAAAAGTAAAGTTTTGGTCATAATCCATTTGACAGTAAAAAAAATTTTTTTAAAAGGCTAGAAAGGACATGAAATAAACTGACAGAAAAGAAAACATGGCGAAGTGAGAGACGTTCCCAGATCTCTCTCCTTGAAACAAAATAAGCTGAACATCTAAAACTCAACAGAAACCACTCAACTGCACACCAGCACGTCTGAGCATGGGATCTGCGCATAAGAGCTACCACAGGTCAGAATCCCGGGTGTCGGAGTGGTAGAGTGGGAGAAATAAAGAAGCTGCCTCTCCCAGCGCTCTCTATAGTCGGAGGGACAGGGGAGAAGTTGCTGTGACTTCCCTAAACAGCCTGGCCTGGGAGAGTTTGTGAGTTCTACCCAGCCAGCAGAAGGGCCCAGTCATCAGGGCAGAAAGCAGAGAAGCGGGAAGGCAGAGAAACAACAGTTGACTATTACTAGCCGTGGTTGCAAAACCAAGGCCGAGCCAACCCCCAATCCAGAGGACCCCTTCCCCTCATACCTTCTGAGACCAATCACCGCAGAGCCCCAGGGGAATCAAAGCAAATGCTAACGAAACTGTTGCTGACAGGAAATGAAATTGAGGGTAGCAAGCATGAATAAGTATCTACAAGAAAATAAAGGCATTATATAAAAAGACATTAAGGCTTTATATAAAGCAGGGATTCAAGAGGCTTAGACGCCACCTACTGGAAGCCAAAAGAAAAGCACCTTCTTTGCAGCAGGCTAAAAAGAGGCCTTTATACAATACATCTTTCTGGAAAAAAAGTAGAATACATTTCCATTAATACCCAGGCAGAGAAATAGTCCATTAAGCACCATGAACAACCAAGGTGACAAGGCATCTCAGAAAGAAAGAGAAAAATCTCCAGAAAATAAGTTTACAGACATAGAAACATGCAACTTAAATGACAGAGAATTCAGGATAGTACTTCTGAAAAAAATTCAATGAGTTCCAAAACGAGTCATATCAAAAATTCAGGAATTGAAAAACAACTAGATGAGCAGAGCAAGAAGACTGAAACCCTCAAAAGGAACCAAATAAAACTTCTGGAGATTAAAAAATATATACTGCAAGAGTTGAAAAATAAAATAGCAAGCTTGGGAAATAGAGTCGACCAAATGGAGAAAAGGATCAGTGATACTGAAGACAGAAATCTAGAAATAAATCAAAAAGAAAAAGAGAAAAACCTAAGAATGAAAAATAATGAAAGAGAAAGACAAGAACTAGCTAATATCATCAGAAGAGGAAACACAAGAATAATGGGCATTATTGAAGGCGAGGAAAAGGAACAGAAACTAGAAAGCATTTTTGGACAAATAGTTGATGAGAATCTCCCAAATCTAAGGAAAGAACTAGAGCTTGGAAATCAAGAAATCAACAGAACACCCAATTACCTCAACCCAAAAAGGTCCTGACCAAGACGCATTGTATTAAAATTATCAAAAAATCATTGACAAAGACAGAATTCTCAGGGTTGCCAGAGAGAAGAAAATGGTAATTTATAATGGAAAACCCATTAGATTATCCTCGGACTTCTCAGCACAGACCTTACAAGCCAGAAAGGAATGGAATCAAATATTTAAACTATTAAGTGAAAGGAAATACCAGCCTAGAATAACATATCCAGCTAGGCTCTCCTTAATATGAAGGAGAAATTAAGACCCTTCCAGACATACAAAAATTAAGGGAATTCTCCACTATGAAGCTTGCACTACAGGAAATACTGAAAGGGGTCAGCTCACCTAAAACAAAACGACAAAAAAAATAAATAAAAATAAAAAATAAACCATAATTAGGAGTAAAGTGCCCATTGGGCAAATAGAAGCAGAGGAGTGGAAACCTACTTAGAACAGGGCATTATAAGCTTAAATAATAAGAAGAGAATTGCTATAGGAAGATAGTAATGAATGGTCAGCATACCTAGGGAAAACTGAGATAACAATGACTGAAAAGGGGAGGATTCAAAGATCCAAATTTGCAAAGGGAAATAGAGCAGAAGACAATGAAAATGGACAACTGTATATATGTAACTATCCTTTACATTTCATAATGGTAACAAAAACCAAAGACTCAGAAATGAAGTATATAACATAAAACAAGAAGAACCAGGGGCAAAATCCATAGAAGCCAAACAAAATAAACAGAAACACAAGGACAAGGAAGCAATGGAAACACCGAGCCACCAGAAAGCAAAAGATAAAATGGCTATAAGAAGACCTTATATTTCAATAATCATCCTAAATGTAAATGGACTAAACTCACCAATAAAAAGGCACGGAGTTGCAGAATGGATCAAAAAACAAAACAAAACCATATGCGGCCTCCAGGAGACACATCTCAGCTCCAAAGACAAACGTGAACGGGTGGAAAATGATATTTCAAGCAAATGGCATTCAGAGGAAAGCGGGAGTAGCAGTATTAATATCGGACAAAATAAACTTCAAAATAAAAAAGGTAAAGAAAGATACTGAGGGACACATAATGATAAAGGGAATCATGCACCAAGAAGACATAACACTTGTTAATATCTGTGCTCCCAATCAGGGAGCCCTGAAATATGTAAAGCAATTACTAACAGAACTAAAGAGAGAAACAGACCAAAACACTATCGCAGTAGGGGACATAAATACCCCACTGTCGGATATGGAAAGATCATCCAAACAGAAAATTAATAAGGAAATAACATCCTTAAATGACACATTAGACCAAATGGACATAATTGACATTTACTGAGCCTTCCATCCCAAAACAGCTGCTTTTACATTCTTCTCTAGTGCACATGGAACATTCTCAAGGATCAACCACATACTGGGACGCAGAGATAGCCTCAACAAATATAAGAGGGTTGAAACCATACCAATCATATTCTCTGATCATAATGCTCTGAAACTAGAGATCAACTGCAAAAAGAAATCAAAAAGAACCACAAATACACGGAGATTAAACAACACGCTACTGAAAAATAACTGGGTCAGGGAAGAAATAAACAGAGATCAAGAAATACATAGAAACGAATGATAATGATAGTACAACATATCAAAACTTTTGGGATATGGCAAAAGCAGTCATAAGAGGAGAGTTCAAATCATTACACGCCTATCTCCAAAAACAAGAATGAGCTCAAATAAACAACCTAATGCTTCATCTAAAAAGATCAGAATAGGAAGAACACATGAAGCCTAAAGTGAGCAAAAGGAAAGAAATAATCAAAATTAGAGCAGAAAGAAATGAAATTGAAAACAAAAAAACGATAGAAAAAATAAATGCAACAAAGAGCTGGTTCTTTGAGAAGGTCAGTAAAATTGACAAACCCCTGGCTAGACTCATTAAAGAGTAAAGAGAAAAGACACAAACAAAATCAGGGATGAAAGAGGGAAAATGACAACTGACACCACAGAAATACAAAGGATCATACAAGAATACTATGAAAAAGTATATAAAACCAAATTTAATAACCTAGAGGAAATGGATCAGTACTTAGAAAAATACAACCTTCCTAGACTAAATAAGAAGAACTGGAAAATCTAAATAGACCGATCAGCAGTATGGAAATTGAAACAATCATCAAAAACTACCAAAAAGTAAAAGTCCGGAATCGGATGGCTTCAACAGTGATTCTATCAAACATTCAAATGAGATTTAATACGTATTCTCCTCAAACTCTTACAACAAATCAAAGAGGAGGCTATCCTTCCCAACTCATTTTATGAGGTCAATATTACTCTGATACTAAAACCTGATAAGGATGACACACAAAAAAGAAAACTACAGACCAATATCTCTCATAAACACAGATGCAAAAATCCTAAATAAGATACTAGCAAACTGAATACAGCAACAAATTAAAAAGATTACACACCATGATCAAGTGGGCTTCAGCCCAGGGGCACAGGGATGGTACAACATACACAAATCAATTAATGTGATACACCACATAAACGAATTAAAAAATAAGAATCATATGATCATATCAAGAGATGTAGAAAAAGCCTTCGACAAGATACAGCATCTATTTATGATCAAAACACTTAACAAAATCAGTATAGAAGGAAAGTACCTTAACATAATAAGGGCCATATATGGCAAGCCCTCAGCCAACATTATACTTAATTGTGAATAACTAAAAACCTTCCAAGATCAGGAACAAGGCAAGACTGTCCACTATCACCACTGTAATTCAATACAACATTGGAGGTCCTAGCAAGTGCAGTCAGACAAGAGAAAGATATAAAAGGCATCTAAATAGGAAACGAAGAAATCAAACTGTCACTATTTGTGGATGACATGATTCTCTATATAGAAAACCCTACAGACTCCACAAGAACACTACTAGAAACAATAAGTAAATACAGTAGTTTCTGGACAGAAAATGAACATTCAAAAATCCATACCATTCCTATACTCTAATAATGAAGTGTCAGAAAAAGTGGAAAAAACAATTCCTTTTGCAATTGCAATAAAAAGAATAAAATACCTAGGAATAAATTTAATGAAACATGTGAAGGACTTATATAATGAAAACTACAAGATCCTATTAAAAGAAATCAAAGAAGATACAAAGAAATGGAAATATATTCCATGGTCTTGGATTAGAAGACTCAACATATTTAAAATGACCATATTACCTAAAGCCTTATACAGATTTAAGGCAATCCCCATCAAAATCACATTGGCTTTTTTTTAAAGAAATAGAACAAATATCTCATCAGATTTGTATGGAAGCACAAAAGACCCCGAATTGCCAAAGCCATTCTGAGAAAAAAGAATGAGGCTGGAGGCATCACTCTGCCCAACTTCAAATATTACTACAAAGTGACAGTAATCAAAACAGCATGGTATTGGCAACAAAACAGACACACAAACCAGTGGAACAGAACTGAGAGTCCAGAAGTAAACCCATATTTATACGGGCAAATAATTTTTGACAAAAAAGCCAAAAACATACAGTGGAGAAAGGAAAGCCTCTTAATAAATGGTGCTGGGAAAACTGGAAGGCTACCTGCCAAAGAATGAAACTAGACTGTTGTCTATCACCACACACCAAAATTAACTCAAAATGGATTAAGGACCTGATATAAGACCTGAAACAACAAAATGCATACAAGAAAACATAGGAACTAAACTCAAAGACCTTGGACTTAAAGAGGATTTTATGAATTTGACCTCAAAGGCAAGGGAAGTAAAAGCAAAAATAAATGAATAGGACTACATCAAACTCAAAAGCTTCTGCTCAGCAAAAGAAATCGTCAACAAGGTAAAGAGACAATCATACAAATGGGAAAATATATTTGCAAGCAACGCCTCCAATAAGGGCCTAATATTCAAAATATACAAAGAACTCATACGCATCAAGAACAACAAAAAAACAAATGATCCAGTCAAAAAATGGGCAGAGGACCTGAACAGACACTTCTCCCTAGAGGACATACAAATGGCCAAAAAATATTTGAAAAGTTGCTCAACATCGCTAGCTATTAGGGAAATGCAATTCACAACCACAATGAGATACTATCTCACACTTGTTAAAATAGCTATAATCAACAGGACAAGTAATAACAAATGCTGGAGAGGATGCAGAGAAAAAGGAATCCTCATACACTGCTGGTGGGACTGCAAATTGGTACAGCCACTATGGAAAACAGTATGTAGGTTCCTTAAAAAAACTAAGAATTGATCTACCATATGTTCCAGCAATCACTCTACTGGGTATTTATCCCAAAGACTTGAAAACTCATATTTGTAAATATATTTGCACACTGATGTTCATAGCAGCATTATTCACAGTAGCCAGGACATGGAAACAATCCACGTGTCCTATGATAGATGACTGGCTAAAGAAGCTGTGGTATATATACACAATGGAATATTACTCAGGCATAAGAAGAGATGAAATACTGCTATTTGCGACAACCTGGATGGACCTCAAGATAATCATGCTGAGTGAAATAAGCCAACAGAAAAAGTTGAAAATCACATGGTATCACTTATATGTGGGATATAAACCTAAAAGCAACAAATGAATAGGACAAACAGAGACTCATGGACATGGACAATGGACTAGTGGTTACCAGAGGGTAGTGGGATAGGGAAGGAGGGGGGAAGTAGATGGGGTAAAGGGGATCAAATATATGGTAGCTGAAGGAAACTGGACTTTGGTTGGTAAACACAATAGAATATACAGATGTCAAATTATAATGTACACCTGAAAATTATATAATTGTATTAACCAATGCGACCCCATTAAACTTAATTTTAAAAAAATGAATGAACTAGATCTACATATATAAAAACTGATTTAAAAATTAATTTAAAAAATAAACTGATAATCTTCATTTGTCTCATTTAGTGTGACTATTCATATATTTCACTACTAGATACTGATGTGTTTGATTACAGATTTGAGCTCCGACCCTACAAGGTGTGGTGAGTGAACTACAATCTATGATCTTAATAAAATGCACAAAATTCTGAATGCTCAAACACATCTGGCACCTAGAATTTCAGTTAAGAGACTGTGGACCTTTAATTTTTTTAAATTTCTTCATTCTCTTTATGTGTACCTTCTAAAAAGTATAACATTTATAATAGAGTACTTACAGTATAACATTCACTAAAGTAAATTTGCCAAAAGAGAAATGAATAAATAGGACATAAAAATATAGATTTATTGTCTTTCTGAAATCAGTTCTTAGGTAGCAAAGTTATATGAAATAATTTTACCTATATTACTCAATTATTTCAAAGGGTTATAAAATTATTCTATAGTATTTTTATTCTTTTAAACTTTTCCATTATAAAACATTTTACAGAAGTTAGTATATAATTACCACTTTCCCAGATTTCCTGATGGTCTGATATTTAGAGGCATTCATTGTTTTAGTTGATTTTTTTGTTTTCACTTTATCCAAAACTGCATAAACAGCCAAACATAATCTAGCCATTCGTGGCAGGTCACAAGTATTAATATCAAATTCCAGTGGTTCATTCCAAATGTGATCGTTTTTCCCTGATATCTCTGAGCTTACAATCGTTTTACACAAGAGTTCAGTACCATGAAAAAGGCCAGCCCTGACATGAACCTGTAATAAGAGAGACAAAAAAGAAATAACAGAATCATGAATACTGCATCACAGAAACATCTCTATTTTGGAGAATGAAGAAACATATACTGGGAGAAGAAGCACGTTAACTCCAGAAAAGCCTATTTGCCCAAAGAAGCATCAGACTATAATTAGTATATTGTTTACTAAACTGTTTAACCTACTTTTCACTCACTAAGTAAACCAGCTAAAAGAATACCAAGGATATCAATGATAAAACAGATCTCAAGAAACTAAGACCATAAGTATAAAAATACTATCATATGGCTTGCTTCCACTGATTTTATTTACTTGAGGTTTTTCTTGTCTTACTCTTCTGTATAATTGGGAAGGAAGGGATAGATAAAATGACTCCTGAGTCTCTTTCTAATTCTAAATAATTTATTGTTATAAGTAGCCAACTAAAGATCTTCTACCCATATTGGATTATCCTACACATCGCTGTCTTTCATTTTTTGTAAAGACTCAGGTCCATTTAATATTCTCAATTATTTTTTAAAAAGTCAAAATTTTGCATATTTTGTGCATATATGTGAGAGTGAGACTGTGTGTGTGGAAAGCGAGAGTGCAAGCGAAAGTGTGCAAAGTGGGAGCGCACTCACCTCAAATCATTTGTGAGATTAAGTAAATCATAAGTAAAATGAAACATATGTAAAATATATTTTGCATATTTTGTATGATAGGATGGAAGCTAGGAATTTCAGGGCAAAAATGATATTCAGTTCTTACTCTCAGTGACCTTAAAGACATGAATTTATCGCCTTTTGGATACAGAATATATAGTTTATTCAGAAAAATTACAAGTTTAAAAAATGAATTAATTTTCAATGTTTTTGTGATAAAGCCAAGCTACTTAAAATAAATTGCTGACTTTAGAAACATTAACATCTCCTGGTTTTTGACAATTTTTGAGAAATACAAACTAGCAATTACCTACTACATAAGTATTCAATAAATATTAGTTAATGCTTTTTTAAAAAAAAGAAAACAAACAATGCTGGTTGTAATTCTATCAATCAACTTTTGGCAAAATTCAGTCATAAGGAATGAAGCAAAATTATGGACCAGCTGGCTATAAAGCTAAAAAAAAAATCTCAAGTATAATGGATAAAAAAATCCTTATTAGCTGTAAACAGCAACAGCAGAGGGTGTGATCTGGAAAAGAATAACAATAAAGAATGAGTCTAACTTGGGCATGCTAACAAAAAAAGACACCCTGCATATTCTGAAGAAATTTCCTGAAATATCATTCACTAATAGTCAAAGTATGATTTATATAAGACCAAGTCGTTAATACTATGTCTGCTTGAGAAATGTCCTTTAATGACTAAAGTCAATACATGGTTAAGAACAAACAAGAATAGAAAAAATTATCTACATTAAAAATAAAATTTTAAAAATTATGTTTACTGAACTTAAATTCTCCCATGGAATAAGATATTTAAAAGTTTGTTTTTAGAAAAATGCAGTAAGAAAAATCATTCTCTAAACTTATATCATATGAAATTTTGTCAAAATTGTCCCATTTCCGGATGCTTGGTCTGGATCATCTTCAGGCTTTGAAAAGTGAAGAATTTTAAAGCACCTTTATGCTTACCACAGTCACACATTTTATTGTCTGGCTGTAGTAAATGTCCAAAGAAATACTTTTTCACAAGCCCCAGAACACTTGGAGAGGAAGAGAAGACAGGCTTTATAATACAAAGGACTTGCCACTTTGCTAAAGCAAGGATATGCCAAGCCTACACACAAACTGCATTGCTGAATTCACCAATTAAAAATGTTCAGTGTTAGGCAAGATATAAAACTTTTTCCCAACATCAACACCTAACTTCCTTCTTGTTCTACAAATTTGGCCAAAACCCACTACATTTTGCCATTAAATATTAGACACACACA
>NW_024349803.1:10700547-10910251 GCF_902729225.1 Pteropus medius
ACAAAACAGTAGCATGAATAGGCTGAATTCTCATGGTTTCATGAAGTAAATCACTTTGTAAAGAGGCAGATTTGTTCTGATTTGCGGAAGACGGAGATGTCATATGTTTGTGTGCTACCTTTATCTAAGTATACAAAGATGCTACGGATATTAAATTAAAATGTATTAACTCATTGCACAAATATTTATTTAAAGTCTAGACACTAAAATAAGAATTTTAAAAGATTAAGTTACAATTTCTTTCCTCCAGTTATATATATTTAACAGGTTAGGAGTGCTGAGACCATATAACTAGGCTATGAGGTGTTATGATTTATGACTAATAAGTGTGATATGTGATGGATCTGGGCTTGGAATTTTCTGGGTTTATCTGTTTGGGATTCACTAAACTTCTTGAATCTGTTATAATATTTATATCTTTCAACAACTTTGGACTGCTCCCAGTGATAATTTCTTTTAAACAGTTTTTCTGAACTGCACTCTTTTTTTCTGGGATTCAGATTACACAAATGTTAGGCCTTCTGATATTGTCATAGCCTCTGCAGATTTCTTCTCTCCCATTCATTTTTTCTCTTTTTTGTCCAAACTGGTAATTTTTTATTGATTAATCTTCAAGTTCACTGACTCATTCCTTTTTCCTTACCATTCCACTATTGAATCCATTCAGTGAGTTATTTTATTTTTCATTCCTAAATTTACCATTTAATTCCTCCTTATATCTTCTATTTCATACTTGAGACTTTCTATTTTTCCATTCCTTTTAACTATGTTTGCCCTTAGTTGTTGGAGCATTTTTTATAATAACTGTTTTAATATCTTTGTCAGATAATTCCGAAATCTATGTCATCTCAGCATTGATATCTGTTGGTTATCATTATACATAAAACTTGAGATTTTCCTGGTTTACATGCCAATTAATTTTAAATTGTATCCTAGACACTTTGATCATTATGTTATATGACTCTTGGTTTTATTTATATCCTACAGAAAATGTTTATATGTTTGTTTTAAGCAACAATAACTAGGTTTAGGCTGTAAATTCCAAAAAGCCTTCTGTACGCTGTGATTCCAATATCAGTTCAGTTTTCAAATCCTTTGTGGGGCTATTTGCCTCTATCCTACATGTGCATCATACAGTGACCAGTCGAAGATCTCTGTGGTAATTTACGCCACAGTTCAGTTCACAAAGTATGTAGGTGGTTAAGACTCAGATCCACTTGTACTGCTCAGGAATAAACATATAAGCATAAACAACCTTAAGGGGTAGCTGTCCCAAGCTCCGCCCACTCTGCAATCACCCAAGTATTTTTATGTTGCCTGGGACTCCCCTTTTCTTGACACTCTGCCAGAAAGCTGAGGCTTTATTCACCCATACTTTCTGCAGCTATGCCAAAGAGCAGGACGAAAATGGGGGGTGGGGAGAGTCAATGAGGATTTACCCCATTCTCTGGAGACTACAACTCCTTTAATCAGAGAGAAAGGTTCATCTTTGCATTTTAAGCCTGTCCCCACTGCTGTTGCTGCTGCCACGGGACTTCTTAGGGACTGGGGCAAATGAGAACAAAGAAAAGAATAGGAAACAAAAAAGAAAGAGAAAAAATGGGGAGAACTTCACTTTCTATGAGAGTTAGAAGACCCCTTTTCCACTACGGCTATAACTAGATAGCTTTTTGAGTGCTTTCTGACTACACTAACACTATCTTCTAGATTTTAGGCAGTACTGAGTTCAGGCTTCTGCTGAATATTAAGATGCACAACAGAAAAGTGAGATATCACAAGGTCGGGAAAAGAATGACCAGGAAAGGTGTATGTTATAGAATTCTAAGCACTCTTATAGTGTTGAAAAACATTCAAGTGCCTGCCAGGCAGAGTAGCGAATCTTCGTTTAACAGCTAGGATTTTCATTACAGACTCCAGAGAACCATGTGCCATGTAAGATCTCTGAGACTGTGAGTATAACAGATCTCACTTCCAAGATTAGGTTATACTATATGACATAGCTTACTTTAAGGAAAGATTATCTTTCAGCGGTCTGACCCATGAGCCCATAAATGGGACAGAGCTCTTCCTGGCAATAGATTCGAAGAGTGAGAAGGATCTGATACTTGAGAAATTCTCCATTTCTAGATTTAAAAATGAAAAGAACCACATTGCCAGGACCTGAAAGATGCCACTAGTAACTGACAGCAATCCCCAGCCAACTGGGCCGCATAGCAGGAGGTGAGGGGCAAGTGATCAAGTGAAATTTCATCTGTATTTGCAGCCACTCCCCAGCACTAGCACTGCCACCTCAGCTCCACTTCAGATGATCAGGCTTCAGATTCCATAGGAGCACTGGTGCCTGGTGCCAAAAAGGTTGGAGACTGCTGCCTTACCAGATAAAAACTCTCGGCAAAGTAGAAAAAGAAGAGAATTTCTTGAATAAAGGGCATTTACAAAAACCTACAACTAACATTATACTTTAACTTGAAAGACTGAATGGTTTCTTTTAAGATTAAGAAGAAAATAAGGACATCTACTGTGATGGTTCATATGTCAACTTGATTAGGCCTTGGGATGTCCAGATATTCTGGGTGTTCCTGTGAGTTTTTAGATAAGATAAACATTTAAATGAAAGACTGACTAAAGCAGATTGCTTTCCATAACGTGGGTAGCCCCAATACAATCTGTTGAAGAACTAAATAGAACAAAAAAGCTGACCTTTCTCTGAGTAAGAAAGGCCTGTCTGATTAACAGCTTTTCTCCTACCTTCAGAGTAGAGCTGAACCAACAGCTCTTCCTGGGTCTGGAGCCTGCCAGCCTTTAACAGGAACTACACAAGAGGTCTTAATGATGTATACCCTCATTCCACATCATCTAGTTCTGTAGTCTCACCTTGCCAACCCTTTTTCCAGTGGGGTTATATAGTTGAATGTAAGTAAGTTAATGTAATTATGATATGGTTTTCTTATAGATACACCATATTTTGTGTAAGTGCTGCACAGGTTAGGAACTCTAGTACAATGCTGAAAAAAAATCTGAAGAAAAAAAATAGGGGTGTGCAACTTTTCTTCTTTCCAAAATTTTTTTTGGCTAAGACCTTCGATATGATGTTAAATATGAAGCAATGAGAGTAGATGTATCAGTCAGGATTCTCCAGAGAAACAAACAGAACCAATAGGATGTGTGTGTGTGTGTATGTGTGTGTGTGTGTGTGTGCACATGTGCACATAGACATGCACATGCAGACACATTTATTTAAGGAATTGCCTCACATGATCATAGAGTTGGTCGTCTCCTGTGGTATGCAGGGTTAGTTAGTAAACTGGAGACCCAGAAGAGTCGATAGTTTAGCTCTAGTGTGAGTCTGAAGGCCTAAGAACTAGTGGTCTTAATGATGTATACTATGGGAATAAAATGTCACTGACAAAGACATAATATGTAATGCTATATAAAAAATATATATATAAAAACTACTCCATATGACTTGAAGATAGATCTGCCTATATGTGACTTCTGCCTTTAGGAATATAATATCAAGAAACTCTATTGAATACTTATGACTGTCCAAGATGTACTATAAAATAAATAAATCAAATAAATCAAGTTCTAGAATAATGTATATAATATCACTTTTTGTTTAACCAACCAACCAATCAACGAAATGAACAAAACCAAACTCCTTCAATCACTAAACCATATGTTTATATATATTTGTATAAATATGGAGGTCACTCAGTAACCTTAAATCCCATATGATCACAGAGAAATGGGTAAGAGGGATCAGTAGTTTTTTTCTCTTGTTTATGTTTGGACTTTTTTTTATCTGTTGCAACAAAGTCATACTTTTGCAACTGGAAAAAAATTAATAAGAAAATTTTTAATTAAAGGAAAAAGTAAAATTACCGCTAAAATAGAAAATGAAGGCTAATTAGCATAAGCATGCTCATTAAAAATTCAAATCTAGCTGAGACTATAAGAGTAAAAAAGCCCTTATTTTAATGACAGCTACCCAAAGAATCTTTAATGTCCATTTACAAAAGCAAGCCATTGGTAATCTTTGGCAAGGTGTTCCTGAATATATCTCCATGCCAGCAAACATCTCAAACTAACTGAATCTCTTTCTTAGATCACAAAACTATTCACTTAATTTCCTGCCAAGCAAAATAGGAGAAAATGCATGCTTTATACTTTGAGACAAAATGCCTTGTTAAGCCTTCACTTAATTGTATGAGGTTGTGCAATAAATCTCTATGTGTTAACAACTTGTGGTCTATAATGTAGTCATCTATTTTCTTCCAGGAAATGGTATTACATTTTCTGTGTTCAGCAAGTTTAAAAGAAAAAAAAAAGGCTCAGAGAGGAGGCTGGGTGCAGCTCTAAGCAAGGCTGAGAAAGGAGAGTAAGCTTGCATACAAACATGTGACCTATAGTTTCACTTTAAATTTCACTTGCTAAATTCCTGATCTCGGGCAATGTCTTTTACATAATATATACTTGAAAATGTCATTCTGTCTGGTACATCACCAACTATTCAAAGAACACTTTAAAACAAAAATTCTTAATTGTCTTATAATAAATTGCCATATTTCTAGCTCATGTAATTGACCGAACTAGGTAAAATTTAATCTCCAATGTTGCATTCATTGAGCATATCAGTAAGTTATTCAAATAATGAAGCAGATAACAAATTCAAATCTTAGCAAGTACTCACTTTTACAGTTTCTTCTGTGTTAAGTTTACTTCCCTTAACCAAGATAATTTGGAAAGGGTTGTTATTTTCCCAAACATGCTGTAAGAATGAAATAAATACAAAGTATTTTAATAAACATGAATATTTTATGCTAGCAATGAAATCATCTTATTACTTCTCATGTCCACTGGCAAAATAATGACAACAGACCTCCAAACTAACAACTGAAAGTCACAAATATTAAATTAAGCATCATGACCACTAGCACTTAGTTCTCATGGCAAAATACAGGCAGCATTCAAATACTGCTAAGAGATTTACTAAAGTAAATACCAAAAACAAACAGCTTTGAATAAATTAGAAATAGATCATTTAAATTAATATACAGATAATATCTTAATTATCAAGGAATGGCTAAACATACAATTTGTTAAGACTGAATAACTTTTTTTAAATGTTAATTGTTCCCTTGAACACAAACTTAAAATTTGCTTTATACAAATGTATTGCATTCTTGAAAAAATGGTGCCTTTGATACACTTAAAGTCTAAAAGTATTCAATAAGACAGACAAATTATAACACAAACACTATCATAGCTAAGCTGATAGAAATGAAATATACCAGTAAATTAACAATTTCTGCATATCTACCTTTTCTATCACAATGTCTCAAATTGCTCATTGAAGTCCTATGGTTGGCTCTAAACTCAAAAAATCTCTAATTTAATGGTGTTTTGCTTTGGCGCCAAAAGATCACCAAAAATATAAAGGCATATTTACATTTACAGGTAGCTTGAGTAAGGGAAAATGACGGTAGCTAGACAGATAATTATTAATAAATGGTGATGGATCTTTGGCAAATATGCACTGGTTTTCACAGAAGAGGAAGCAAGCAAAGAAAATATGTGAGACTTAAGCATACAACCTAACAAAATCACATGCCTTTTGCGATTGTCAAAAGTTCACACATGAAACTTACAGAAATAATTCGAGTTTTCTTTGGTGGTAAAGGAAGAGGAAGGTTAGATGAATTTCGATTTATGGCAGCCTCTATGGCAATCATTTCCTGTTCATACATCTTTTTGATCTTGCAACATTCCACAAGTATAAAATGCGGCAAGGTCCTGTTCATTACACAGTTTCGGATATACTAACAGCGGCAAGAAATAAGATAAGGATATTCAAGCAAATACTTAAATCAATAGAAGAATAAAATTAAGGTGAATAACACTATACCAAATGCACTATGAAAGTACATCTTAACTTGATGTCAAGAATACAAGGAATTAAAATCACAACATAAAAAGCTACCATTAACTGAACATCTAAGGACATAAGAACTGAGCTAGATACTTCTTATATGTTATAGCTAATCTTCATAAAAACTGTGAGATTATCCCCCATTTAATAGATTAAAGAACAAAAATCAGGATTAAGTTATAGACCTAGTATCTTTAAAACCTAGATTTAAATCCACCTGCCTAACTGCTTTTGTTGTTGTTTATTTGCTAACCCTTGAAGTAATAATATGTGCCTCAGACTAGATGTTTTGTCTTCTCTTCTCTGGACTTAATACCTGAGAGTTTGACCAATCAGCACATCTTTCAGGGACAGGCTTTATCATCATAGATGGATATCACAGTGCAAGCTTTCCTCAGTCAGTCAGGAAAGGTGGACGTGTAGTACACATGTGACCATTTCTTAAGTCCTCGAGTGGCCAACTCATACTTTCCCACGGATCCTTGAGGTAGACCTTGTATCTTTTCAGCACAGGGCTCCAGGCAACCTTACTGTCTCTCCAGAAAAAAACCTACCGGCCACCCCAGTTTAGTGCTCTGTTTTATTTCTATGAAACCGGAATGACTCTCCAGAGGCATATAATAAAGGGGGTGGTTATTCACATTACCAAAGATTCCTAACAAATTGAATAGAAATCAAATGTATTACTCAAAAGAATAACCTTCCTATACAATTATGAAGTGTAATTCCATGTATTATATTCAATTCAGAACCACTAAAATATATTTTTTGAAATTAAAAAAAATTTCCAAACTGGCCGACAAGTGGCAGTTAAATGATACTGTGATAAATATATTGATTCAAAACTTTTCAATAGGAGATATTATTCCATGTCCTTTACATTCCTTTGCCTACATTTATATATTGTCTCATGTGACTTTGTACAAAAACGTATGCATGCCTTTAGTTTTCTTTATAATAACCAATTCTAGTGTTTGGAAAAATAATATACCTTTCCCTTATCAAGGTACGATAAAAGTGTTAAAGAAGCAGGAGGCTACTTAAAAGATAGCAGAACATGAAGGGAAGAAATCAGTATTTCTATGCTCCCATTGAGCACTTTCCAACTTCCTTCTTCCCCTCACGCGCTACTGTTTCAAGCACTTACTATCAGAATGCCACAACTCCCAAAGCTATACACAGAAGTTATCACTCCTGTTAGACTCTCTACCTGCTAAAGCACAAGAATTAAGAGACACACCAAAACTCTGAAAACAAAGGTGTAAAATTCCCTGTTATCTGCTAACAAATCACAGCTTCTTGTTCTCAAACATCACTTAATATTTGGCATGCCTGTACTCCTCTTTCTTAAAATAAAACAAAATAACAAAAATCACAAATAAAAATAATCACATATTTTTTCTAAAATCTTGTTACTCTTTATCTATTTATACAACTTGGCACTTAGCCTATTATTCTTTATGTAATGACCATTTTTTGTCTCCAAATGTAATTTCAACAAATATATCTTCAAGTCCTTTGAAGGCAAAGCCAGGATCCTACCCTTTAAATAGCATACTTAATGGTAGAGAAAGAGGTATTGTACTGTACATATCTTATTTAAACTCCACTTTACTCTAAAAATAATCTGAGGCACTTAAGTGCCTTCCATAAAGCATATAATCAAAGAATTCATGTTTAAATGGTAATAAATATCTCAAAGATTAAGGCAAGCTTTTGAGAATGGTCATATCTATGTTTACATAATTCCTAACACATTGGAAGTAACAAAAAAAGGTAGGGGAAGGGAGAGTATACATATAAATATTAGAGTGAAATTGAAAAGTTTTCTAATACACAGTGAAAATTTATATTACTTTACCTAGTTAACTGATAATCACAAATAAGTTTTTATACAATTCAATTAATGTCTATTTAGTCAAAATATTTTATTTTACTTCCCCCAGAATATTTCATATCTAAATCATTATGTTTATATAATGAAACAGTAGAAAAATAATATACCTTTCCCTTATCAAGGTACGATGAAAGTGTTAAAGAAGCAGGAGGCTACTTAAAAGATAGCAGAACATGAAGGGAAGAAATCAGTATTTCTATGCTCCCGTTGAGCACTTTCCAACTTCCTTCTTCCTCTCACGTGCTACTGTTTCAAGCACTTACTATCAGAATGCCACAACTCCCAAAGCTGTGCACTTAACAAATTGTATTAAGAATTCATAATATACAACATTATAACACTAAAACAATCAAAAAGCAGAATGAAAGCATTATAAATAGACACATACATAAACATATATAATAGACACATACATAAACATATATCATTATGACCAAAAAAACATATAACTTCAAATAAAATGACAAAAACATGCCAAAATGTTAACAATGGTTATCCTAGAAGTAGGTAGGATTATGGACATCTGTTATTTAATTCTGTATAATATCCTCTAGGTTCCAAATGTTCTACTGTAGTAACATTTTTTTTTTACCAGAAATTTAAATTGTTAAATATATACACACACGCTTCTCTCGTAAAATAATAGTTAATACACATACCTGGAACTGAATTAGTGGGTGATCACCAAACACATATTCTACTCTCCCACTGACTTGCAACACATAGTCACAGGGGCTAACTTCATCTTCTTTCCCATGAATAGTCAAACGTTTTTGGATTGCCAATTCATTTACCTTGATAGGATTCATATTAGGAGATACTTGAAAACTAAACACATCCTAAAGAAGGGGGTAGAAAAAAGAAGCAATTTTATATTTGTGCTAAAAAAAAAAAATCACTCTTTGTATGTGTACTTACACTACTACATTTAAACAGCCATACATAATTTTTACATATGTATGTCCTTTACACTCAACAATCCAATAAATTTTCCTATTTTCTAAATAAAAATGTGCCCATGTCAACTTTGTTAAGATTTCTGATAATCTGTAATTCATCTTACGCTACACCAAGTACCACTGTTTTCACAGGTCACATTAATATTTAACTAAAGATTACTAATATTTAAAGTTCCTCATCAGGTAGTTTATCACATGCATTTTCCCAGTAAATATCTTTCTTTCAAAAAGTTTAAAACAAAAAAAACCTGTAGTTGTTCAGTCTGTATTAAGTAAAAAATTATATGTTGTTACTGGTAAGAAGAGATCTATACTTTATACCAATTAACCCATAAATTAACAATTCTGTCTGATTTTACAAACATGTTAAAAGAAATGAAGAAATTTTAATTGTTGAAAAATGAAGATATAGTTGAGATGGAATATTATTAAATTCATTCATCATAAATCTCAAAGGTACAGAAATTAAAGATTATTTAATAATACCTGAATCCTCTGATAATCCAGCAGAATAATTTCCCACCATATGATCATATATCAAAGATTTAAGAAAGCTCACTATTTCCCAAGGCAACCAACTACTGCTTTGGGCAATTATAGTTATTAGAAAATTCTCTATATTGACCTAAATTGATTTTGCAATATTTTCCACAAAATTAACTTAAGTGACCTCCCTTTACCACAAAGTATCACAAATTCAAACTTTTAAAACCTAAACCTACTGGGTCTTCCAATGTACTTTCTCCAGTATTTTTACTCTTTTCTCTTCTATATTCTATATGAGTTTGTGCCATGTGCATCAAAGCACAGGAGCTAAGATCCACAGAGTCACTTGAGAAGTCACATCATTCTCCTTTTCTCCCCCACCTCATCTCCCAATAAGATACCAATGATCTATATACTAAAGGTTGCCAATTGTCACCTTCTTTCCATTTCTAGTAATGAATGCTCTCTTCTCCCTCAACTCTCTTCAATGATTCTTTAGATCTCTCCTAAAGAGCAACATAGCTTCTGATTTGATTTCCCTACCTCTTGCACTATCCACCTCAAAACAACTCTTCACCCAGGTTAGAAAGTAATCTATCTTTAAAAGGAGAGCCCCAAAGAGATATACTATTTTTTAACATAACGCAAATGGTCATAATTCTCTAAAGCAGTGGTACCAAATAGAACTTTCTTTAATAATATAAATAATCTATTCTGTGCTGTCCAATACAATAACCATTAGCTGCAATTGGCTCTTGAGAACTTGATTATGTGGCTACTGTGCAGAACTGAATTTTTAAATAAAATTAAATATACACATGTGGCTAGTGGCTACCATATTAAATAGCACAGGTCTGAATGATAAAGGCCAGGCTCCTTTATATAAATTATTCTGTGATCCCTATCTACTCTATTTTACACATAAACTCTTCAGAAATACAAACCTAAAGGACAATCTCATTATCAGATAGCAAGAACCTATAGAAAATACAACTGCACTTGAGAAACTGCAGGTATTAAGTCAGAAAATGAAGCAAGTATGGTTAATGTTTTTCAAGAATTAAAAGCAGCTTGAAAATGAATAAAGAGCAAGTATATCTGAGGAAAACTCAAAGAGAACAAGGAATACAACATGTTACATAAAATTTTAAATTCAATATAAAAGAAAACGGCAAATTTAAAAAGATTTTAAAAGACTGACAATATCAAGCATTAGCAAAGATGTAGAGAAACCAACCTCTCAAAATACTATTGTTAGGAATGTAAATTTAAAAAACAATTTGGAGTATCTATTAAAAACCGATTATGCACATACACCTGACTAATTCTACTCCTAGGTGTATGTGTATGTATGTATGTGTGTGTGTGTGTATGCAATGGAAATACATAAGTCAGCATTAGTCTATGCAACAGCAATGTTGAATTTGATCTACTGTGTGTATACATGTATATACATGTATGACAAATAAGGAAATATGAACATGACTAGAATTTAAGGATAAAAAAGTAAGCAAAATAAAACAAAACAAAGAATGAAAAGATAAGCCACATATTGGAAGAATTAACATATTAATGACAAAGAATCACTAGCCTCAAAATGTCAAGAACGTCTACAAATCAATAAAAAAATAAACAAACATAACAGAAGTACAAATGTTTCATAAATGTGAAAAGAGTCATCCTCACCAGCTTTGAGCAAGATGCAATCAAAATAACAATAGAATTTATATAATGGAATTGTATATAGTACCAAGAGCTCCAATCTTTTCTCCAAAGGCCTATCTTAATCCCTGGATAATTAAATTTATGTCTTGTAAAGACATAGTAGTGAGTCATCATCACCTCTGTTCATTTTCTCCACACAAACTGTTAACTGAACTGATTTGATCAGAATTCAACTTGACTGGTTCTTCCTATATTTCAAGTAGTTTTCCAACACCACTTTCATATACTTCAGAAAATATTACATCTTTTACGAGACTATCTAACAAATACACTGGGGATATGGGTGGGAACAAATACGCTGGGTATACAGGTGGGAGCAGGGGGGAATACAATTCATTGGTGACTATGTCTATATCATCACAACTGTGGTTATTCAGATAATAACTACTCAGGAGAGGAAATACTTATTCTTGAGAGTTTTACCCTACATGCTTCATGTTCCTCAATTTCTGCTCATGCTTCTGATACAGTCTCTGGAATTCCCCTCCACCCCCCAAAAAATACTCTTCATTTCTTTTTCCTCCCTCCATCCCCTAACACACAGGAGACTATTTCAAATTGCCCCTCCCTTTGTTGATAGAATTATTTCATACATCTTATTCTGGCTAAGGTAAAAAACAAGTTTAAAAGTGCTGCTTGGGTTTATCAGTATTCTTTACAATGATTCTTGAAATAAAAAATAATGCATCTATTATCTGGCCACTGCGACTACTGTTTTGTAAAACTGAGACACAATAGTTCCATATTTACCTTGCTTAAGAGCCATGTTCTACAGATGGCTGATATGGACCATGTAGTCATCTAAAGCTCTGCATATTTTTCACAGAAATTGCTGCCTACAAAGTCTGGAAAATTATTTTTAACCTAAATGAATACCTTGTTACATTTCATGTCATTTTTACTTTAGTGTTCACATGCTGCTTTTCCAATGTTGGTCATCAGCAGTGATGATGAAATGGCCAAATGAGAATTTTGTAGAAATGGGAGGGGCAAAAGAGAAAATGCATATATGATGGTTGCCAAACGTCCTTTATTCTAATTCTGTCATTTCTATATTTTTGCTGGTAAACTTTTATTTACTTATAAAATAGTGCTGATAATAAATTATGGTTCTGGATTTATAAATCCAAATTTAGTCTTACTTGCCTCAATAAAAAGCTGTATACTTTGACTTCCTATAATTCTTTAATAAATTTTAGAATATACAGAATTTAATAAAATTGCCCACATGCTAGAACACAAATCTAGCTTTTACAAATACCAAAGATTCGATATCATACAGAACATATTCTCCAATAACAATCCAATTGTGAGATATAAACAACGAACACTAAAAAAAATCTTCTGAACCATTCAGCATTCAGTGATTCAAAAATCTAGCAATTTAAGCAAAAAAGCAATTAATACTAGGAATTAGGTGATTACAAAATTGTTGAAAGGGAAAGAGAAGTGAACATCAGGTGGGGCTTCCAAACTCTTCCAGAACAAATGACCTGAGTATGACCTGAGACTGCTTTGATCTCTGCCACAGGCAGCAAGATGGGAACCAGAGGCTGTGCAGGTGGGGTCCTGTGGCAGTCTGTGGTGGCACTGGGACTTCTAGGTTGAAGACAGACCACCAGGCTGCAATCCAGGGAACAGAAAGCAACCACTGCTGCTGTTGCAACTGTCTCACCACGCCCATGAAGGCAGGGACCAGACATAAGATCCTAGAGTTTAGTGCTACTACGCTCAAAACTAACTCTCAACATTAAAAAAATAGAGATAAGACACCAGAATGCTACTAAAGAAAAACCATATATTCTGTTACCTTGCTTGTCAGCAAGATAATGTTTACATCTTATTAAAGATATAACTGACATATAACGCTGTGGAAGTTTAAGGTGTACAATGTGTTGATTTGATATGTTGCAAAATGATTACCGTAATAGCTTTAGTTAACATCTACCTCTATCACCTCATATAATTACTATTTCTTTTTTTGTGGTGAGATCATTTAAGATCTACTCCCTGAGCAACTTTCAACCATGTAATATGGTATTATTAACTATAATCACTGTGCTATACATTATATCCCCAGAACTAATTTGTCTCATAAATGAAAGTTTGTACTTTTTTTTACAACTTTATTGAAATATAACAGATAATTATATTTCATTCAAGATTCAATTAGCTGCTCATATTTATACTGTACAATTTAATGAGTTTTTTTCAATTATAGTTGGCATACAATAATATATTACTTTCAGTTGTACAGCATAGTGATTAGAAATATATATCTCAAAAAGAGCTCATCCCACTAAATCTAATACCTATTTCCCCTTACATATTTATTACAACATTGTTGACTATTTTCCTTATGCTATACTTTATCTCTCCACGACTATTTTGTAACTATCCATTTGTACTTCTTAATCCCTATGCCCTTTTTCACGGTCCTCCAACAACCCACCTCCTGTCTTGTATCCCTCAAAATATTCTCTGTAGCTAAGAATTTCTTTCCATTTTTGTTGTTGTTATTGTTTATTCTGTTCTTTAGATTCCACATATATGTGAAATTATGTAGTATTTGTCTTTCTCTATCTGACTTACTTTACTTACAATACCCTCTAGGTCCATCAAGGCAGTAATTTTTTCCATCCCCTTCTTTATAGTCTGTATCTTTTAATCTGAAGTGAGTCTCTTCTAAGTAGCATATGTAGAAGTCTTGTTTTCTTATCCATTCGGCCACTCTATCTTTTGGTTGGAGTACTTAATTCTTTTCCATTTGAGGTACTTCTTGACAGGAATGTAGTTATTACCATTCTTTATTCCTGTTTTTCTACGTTTTTTCTTCTTAAAGAAGTCCCTCCAACATTTCGTGTAATACTGGCTTGGTGATAAATTCCTTTAGCTTTTTTCTTTTTTTTTTTTTTGTGGTCTGGGAAGCTCTTTAATTGTCCTTCAACTCTAAATGATAGCTTTGCTGGATAAAGTATTCTTGGTTGTAGATCCTGGGTTTTTATCACATTGAATATTTTGTGCCAAGCCCTTCTGTCCTGCAAAGTTTCTTTTGAGAAATCAGCTTCCGGTCTTATGGGTGATCCCTTGTAGGTAAATAACTGCTTTTCTCTTGCTGCTTTTAAGATCTTCTCTTTGTATTTAACCTTTGCATTTTACTTAGAATATGTCTTGGTGAGGGCGTCTTTCAGTTCATCTTTTTTGGGACTCTCTAAGCTTCCTAGGGTTGTATATTTATTTTCTTCACCAGGCTAGGAAAGTTTTCTATCATTATTTCTTCAAATAGGTTTTCAACTTCTTGTTCTTCCTCTTCTTCCTTCAGGTACCTCTATGACACAGATATTTTTACATTTAATAGTGTCCCATAGGCTCCTTAAATTATTATCATATTCTTGGCTTTATTCTTGCTGTATTGATTGGGTGTCCTTGGCTTCCCCGTTCTCTTTATCGGTGGTTCGATCCTCTTCTTCCTCCACTCTGTTGATTCCCTCTAATACACTCACTTCAGATAATGTGTTCTTCATTTCTGACTAGCTCCCTTTCATAATTTGCATTTTTATGTTTTTTATCTCTCATCCTATTAAAATTCTCACCCTATTTCATCTACACTTCCTTTAATTTCACTGAGCATCTTGATAACCAGTGTTTTGAACTCTGCATCTGTTAGATTGCTTGACTCCATTTTTCCTGGATCTCTGTTCTGTTCTCTCATATGGTTTCTGCTTCTTTGCCTTCCCATTTGGCTGCCTTTCTACGTCTGTTTCCATGTACTAAGCAAAGCTCCTAAGTTTCCCCATCTTATTAAAGTGGCTTTGTGTATTAGGTGTCCAGTGGCACAGTTCTGAAAGGGGTTCAGCTGCAGGCCAAGTTTAGCCCCAGCCTGTGCCCCTCCAGGGCCACCTATTAAGATTCAGCAAGCAATACACAGAGGCTGTGCTTATAGTTGCCTCAAAAGGCCACGCCAGAAACTGAGGCCAGCTGCCACTAGTGTAGGTCTAGGAGCTGCTCAGCAAGAGGCACAAGACTCTTCAAGGACACAGTTGGATGTAACTTGGGTAGGGCTGGGAGTTGAGGGAGGCAGAGTTTCCAGGAATCCTCTGGGCAGAACGACCTGACCTCTGTTATCCAGTTTGATAATGTCTCAACTATGGCGGCACTGGGTCAGCACACTGGGAGAGAGAAGGGCTCAAAAGAGGAACAATAGATACAGCAGGCACTTCTGCCTGGGAGAAAGTCTAGCCTCTGGCCCTCGCTCTGACAACTCAGAGTCCTCCTGTAAGTCTCTGGTGCCCCCCGAACACCCAAACCAGTACTGGTGCTCAGAGTGAGCAAGTCTGTCACCGCAAAAGTACAGCTGTGGACATGGCCACTTTAAGAATATCCACAGCTGCCAGCTGCCACTGCCATAGTGTCTGTCCCACTCAGCTGCTCGGACCGGGTAGCCTTGTGTCTTTGCTCCCTCCTACCTCCTCCCGTTGCAGGGTGATTTCTTACTTCTCTCCTTAGTTGAAAGGCTTCTGTTCATCTAGACCCCTGCTGACTCTGCTTGCTGCTTGCTCCATGTTTCCATCACAACTTTGATTTGGTCGCAAGAGGAGTTGAACAAAGCCTCTATCATCTATGCCATTTTCCTTTGATAATTTAATAATTTTACTGGTCTATATAATCTAAAAGTCTGGGAACTTTTTGTTTTAATCCCTGGGGAAATATTAAGCCAGAAGAAATGGAGACTAAGGAGAGATATGATAGCTACATTTCCACTCTCTGAATATTTGGCATGTAGAATAAAGGGAAGATTGAATGGGTACTTATCCAAAACAGAAAAGTCTAACCAGATAGGCAAAAGTCACAGACGCTAGTTTAAATTTTAAAAAATTTTTAATTCAAAATTCAAACTGTAAATGTGTGCTTGCCCACAGTGAAAATGTGCTGCCTCAGAAGGTAGTGTGTTCCCCCTAGCACTGGATGTATTTGGTTAGAGATATGAGATATAAGAACTGGTGAAAATTATTATTATATTATATAAAGAGTCTGACTACATGATCTCTAAATTCCTTTCAGCTTTAAATTCTGACTGCTTGGAATGTAATAACATTTCCCAATATCTCCATTACTCTTCTAACTTTAAAACACTTCTTTTCTCACATACTTTATTACAATGATGATTACATTAAAATCTGTATGTCTAGTAGAGATTTGACCCATATGTAATGAATTTCAGACTGATCTAGAAATTCAGACTTATCTTGAAAACACTGAGCCACTGTTTTCAAGTTAAATTCTGATCATCTTTTAACAGTAAAACTCCCTATTCCTGATCTTCGAACACTGTAGAATCACCTAAATAGTATTTTAAATTTGATCTTGACATATTAATATCTGAATCTTGGCATAAACTGAACTTTAGTCTCAATATATCTCAGGATAAAAATATCCTTTGTAAAATACATATCTTCTTTTGTAAAATGCCAGAAGGCAGGATCCTTTTTTCACATTTGTCCTAATACTTAGTAACATGTTGTTTGAAAGGAGGTAGAACTGGATAAAACCAGAAACACCTGGATAAAATTGTGGCTCTACCACTAACCAGTGAGGAGGCCTAGCACAAATAACCAAATTTCTCTTCAGTTTCTTCACTGTAAAATAGGGAGAAGATAACGCTTTATGGGGTTGTTGTGAAAAGTGGCAAATATATTAAAAATACCTTTCATAGCTCCCAGCATAGTATTAGTGCTCAGTAAAGAATGGATACATATACGGATTTTGTCATTGTTGTCATCACAGTAGAAGAACAAAATAAAATATCCTTTAACTCCTACCCTAATTTAAGGCCAGATCCTAGATGATAAATGACAATGCTTGATACAAAGACAGTAGCACAATCCAGTTTGTAAAATTACTCTGAATATTCAGATATGGATTAACTGAATATACACTCATTATAATGCCCAATTCCATATCAGTACATAATAAACATATTCACAGAACACAAATATAAGAATATAGAGAAAAAGATCATTTAATCAAATCTTTCATTTTATAGACAAGAGAAAAAGCACATGAGAAAATAAAATAATATCCACTCTAAAGAACATTATCTAGATAAGGGTTAGCAAACTTTTACTGTAAAGGACCAGGAGTCTCTGTCACATATTCCTTCTTTTCTTTTTTAACATCCCTTTATAATTTTTTGCTTTTGTACATCCCATTAAAAATGTAAAAACCATTCAAAAACAGTAAAGTTTACTGACCCCGATCTAGTCTAACAAACTACTGCATCAAAAAAATCATTTATGAGCAAAAGATGTGTCATTTTAGATTACTACACATAATCCTAAATTTACTTCCATCTTAAATATAAAAATGTTCTTTGTAATAATGTTTACTAGGTGAGCAAGAGCCTCTTCTGAGACTGGAGCTGCATTCAGGTGAAAACCACAGATTTATTACAAAGTATTTCTTAAAATAATATTACACTACCTGACAATTTTCAAAATGAATAGCCACAATGAGCTTTCCTCCATAAAGCTTATCTTCTAAGTTTTCAAGAATGGATGGTTCATGCTCTGGTGGATATGTTTGCTTTAGCCAGTCCATCCAAGACAATCCCACAAGCGACTGAATCTTTTCCTCACTCAACTTGCGCATTTTTATTCGGAATTCATTGACTTCAGGATCCTTCAAGGCATCAAATTCATGTAGACCTAAACATATTTGTTAAAGGTGTCATTTTGAGTAGCTAATAATAAGAAAAGAAAATACAAAATATATTCAACTAAAACTTATTTGGATAATTGAGTTTTATCAAGAAAACAAAACAAGGCCTGAAAATATTTTTAAAAATCAAATAGGTAAAATAATAAATTTCATGTACAGAAGATAATTATACAATTAAATTTCTAAAGAATACAAACTTGAAACCTCACAAAAAATGTAGTTGGTTACCACTTTTATAAAGATATGGTTACCAGTTTTATAAAGATAATCACTGAAATCCACAGTACACATTTTAAAACCACATATAAGAGATCCACAGTTTTTCTTTTTAAACTGAGTCACATTTAAAGAATCTGAGACAAGCTAAGAATCTGTAAATTTTCCAAATACTGTATTGGGAGAATACTTTATCCTGAAATTACTAGAGGCCTAAAACTCAAGTTATGATTTAACTTAGATTAAACTTTCAGTTCACTGTGATTTTTCAACAATGATCACAGTATATCAATTAGTCAAAAATGTCATAAACATAAAATTATGTTTGTTGTCCTTAAGTATGAACACTTCAGCAATGAAGACAACTATATATAACTTTCTTATAAAGTTATCATTATTCTAATAAATGATTCTAGAAATATAAAACAAAAAATAAACACATGTAAATTTTTATACATGGCTTAATTTGTATGTATCAGATAGGCAAAAATTTTAAAGTCTGACAATACCCTGTGGAAGAAGGGATAGAGAGAAACAGGCATATTTATTTAATATTAATTAGAATTTATTTAAAATATATTAGAATTTATATACACACATTCACACATACATAAACATCCTTCATCTTCAAAACTGCACCAATAGGAATTTCAACCTGAGAGAAGCAGGACCAACCAAAGAAAGACAAATATGCTCGCAAACCAATCATATAAGATGCCCAGCTTCTTATATGAACCAACCTCCAGCTTCCTACTGCCACAACTTCCAATCAGGCATATCTTTTTTCGGTATAAAACTTGAGTCACTAGCAAACACAAAGTCTCTTTACTATAGGAAGCTCTGAGTAAATAGTCTGTTCTTATTTAGTGGTCTTAGTTTATTTCCACAAACCAATGTACAAATAACATAAGTATAAAAACATTCACTGAAATTGTTTATAATAATTAAAAACTAAAGAGCTACAGTTAATTATTAAGACTTGATTTAAAAAATTAAGATACATCCATATTCCATTACACAGTGGTACAAGTGATAAAATGAATATATTAGATCTATTGGTCAATATGTTAAAAGCCCCAGAGATAGTAAGTTTAAAAAGCAGGGAAAGAATGGGTCTCACAAGATTCCTTTTATGCATATTCAAAAGCAAGAATATGTATAAACTTTGTTTTGGAAAGATGCTTGAGGGGACAATATTAATAGCATTTCATGGTATTGGGGAACAGGAGGCACAGTGAGGCAATCTGTTACTTTTTGTTCCACAAAGCTAATCAATACCATTCCATTTGAATCTATACTACTTGAACACATGCATGTCATCAAGGGTTATCTAGAAAGTGTACTTATCTGCATTGTTAATTTACATTTATGTATTAAAACAACTATTACTTCAAAAATAAGAATCAATTTGTGGTATTAAATATAGGAAAATAAAAATGTTTAAGTTGCATAACACAGCAAAGGTAAAATCTTGAAGGTACAAGATGATTTCCTAGATAGGTTTCGTTCTGGAATAAAAATACATTACTCTAAATCACATACGAATGAACTTTAATTTAGGAAGACCAGCTGAAGCATCTTTTTCCCCAGCAGTGTTCAGACGCTTTCTACTCACAGATAATAGGTATTACAGGTTAAGAAAAGGGAAATGAGTCGCTTATATATAACAAAAATTAAACTCTTATTCTCCTTTTATCTACTTAAAGTCATGTCTAATTTACTTTCTAAATATTTCTCAACTCTATCTACTTCTCCTAGTTACTCTTTTTAATCCTGGACATCATCATCCCTTCCTTGGATGATGACTACAGCAGTCTTTCACTAATTTCTCCGCTGCCAGTCTTAATCCCTCTAATCTGTCCTCCATTATCCAACTTGAATAATCTTTCTCAAATAAAAATATATGATTGTTTTAGAACACTTCATCCAAAAGCAGCATTTTTTTCAAGTGCACATGGAACATTTTCCAGAACAGTCCACATGGTAGGCCTCAAAAGTCACAATAAATTTAAGACGATATCATATCAAGAATCTTCTCTGATCACTAGAAATGGTATGAAACTAGAAATGAATTACAAGAAGGAAACTAAAAAGCACACCAACACGTGGAGGCTAAATAACATGCTACAAAACAATGAATGGGTTAACAATGAGATAAAGGAGGAAATCAAAAGATACCAAAGAAAATAATAAATATCAAAGCAGAAATACACAAAATAGAGGCTAAATGAAACAAGACAAAAGATCAATTAAACCAAGAGAAGTTTCTTTGAAAAGATAAACTGAGCTTGTGCTTTGGTGCTGTTAAGCCCCACAGTCTCTGCCGGTTAATAAATTCTCTTTCCTCTAAAAAAAAGAAAAATAAAAAGATAAGATAAACAAAATTGATAAACCTTTAGTCAGACTCACCAAGAAAAAGAGACAGAGCTCAAATAAATAATAGCAGAAATGAAAGAGAAGTAACAGCAACCACCACAAATACAAAGGATTATAACAAAATACTATGAACAATTACATGCCAACAAATTGGACAACCTGGAAGAAACTGACAAATTCCTAGAAACATACACTCTTCTAACAGTGAATCAGGAAGAAACGTAAAATCAAAGCACAGCAATTAACTGCTGATGAAATAGAATCAGTAATCAAAAAACTCCCAACAAACAAAAGTCCTAAATCTAATGGCTTCACAGGTGAATTTTACCAAACATTCGAAGAGGACTTAATACCTAGCCCTTTCAAACTATTGCAAAAAAATTGAAGAGGATGGAAGGCTTCCAAACCCATTTTACAAAGCTGGCATTACCATGATATCAAAATCAGACAAAGACATTACAAAATTATAACCCAATCAACACTCCTGATGACTACAGATGCAGAAATCCTCAAAATATTAGTAAACTAAATTCGGCAAAACATTAAAAAGATCATACACCGTGATCATGTTGTATTTATTCCTGGGATGCAAGGTGGTTCAACATCTGCAAATCAATTAATGTTATGAACCACACAAACAATATTAAGGATAAAAATCGTATGATCATATCAACACTGGAAAAACACTGGACAAAATCTGACATCCATTTATGACAAAACTCTCAGCAAAGTGGAGAAACAAGGAACACAACTCAACAAAACAAAGGTCATATATAACAAACTCACAACTAACATCATAATCAACGGTGAAAAGCTAAAGTCTTTTTCGTTAAGATCAGGAACAAGACAAGAATGTCCACTTTCACCATCTTCATTCAACTTAGTATTAGAAGTCTTAGCCATAGCAATGAAACAAGGAAAAGGAATAAAATAAAATTTACAGATGACATGATATTATATATAGAGAACCCTAAAGAGTCCACCAAAAAAACTATTAGAACTAAGAAATGAATTCAGTAAAGTAGCATGATACAAAATTAATATTCAGATCAGGTGCATTTTTATATACCAATAACAAGCTATCAGAGAGAGAAATTAAAAATACGACCCCAATTGCATTAAAAAGAATATCTAGGAATAAACATAACCAAGCTGATAAAAGAAAACACTAAGACGATGAAGAAACAAACTGAAGAAGACACAAATAAATGGAAGGATACACCATGCTCATGGATTGGAAGAATAAACATTGTTAAAATGTACATACTACCTAAAGCAATCTACAGATTCGATGCAATGCTTACTAAAATCCCAAGGGCATTTTCACAGAAATATAACAAGCAATCCTAAAATTTGTATAGAAACACAAAAGACTCCAAACAACCAAGGCAACCTTGAGATAGAACAAAGTTGAAGGTATCACACTAACTGATATCAAACTACCCTACACATCTATAGTAATCAAAACAGCATGGTACTGGCATAAAAAGGGACATAGATCAATGAACAGAATGGAGAGCCCAGAAATGAATTGACACCTATATGTAATCTATGACAAAGGAAACAAGAATATACAATGGGGTAAAGACGGTCTCTTCAACAAAGGGTTAAGAAAATTCGACAGATATATGCAAAAAAAAAAAAAAGAAACGAGACCACCTTCTTATATCATATACAAGAATAAACACAAAATGGATTAAAGACTTAAATGTTAAGACCCCAAACCATAAAACTCCTAAAAGAAAACTTAAGCGGTAAACTCTTTGACATTGTTTTCAGCAATATTTTTTTGGATATGTCTCATCCAGTAAGAGAAACAAAAGAAAAAATAAATGGGACTACATCAAGCTAAAAAGTTTTTGCACAGTGAAAGAAACCATCAACAAAATGAAAAGACAACCTACTGAATGAGAAAAGATATTCGCCAATGATACATCCAATAAGGGGCTAATATCAAAAATATATAAACAACTCATACAACTTAAAACCAAAAGAACAAACAATCTGATTTAAAAACTGGCAGAGAACCTGAACAGACATTTCTCCAAAGAGGACATACAGATAGCCAAAAGACATATGAAAAGATGACCAACATAACTAACCATCAGGGAAATGCAAATTAAAACCACAATGAGCTAGATATCACCTCACACCTGTCACAATGGCTATAATCTATAAATCAACAAATAAGTGTTGACAAGAATGTGGAGAAAAGAGAACCCTCGTGCACTGTCGGTGGGATTATAAATTGGTGCAGCCACTATGGAAAACAGTATGGAGGTTCCTCAAGAAATTAAAAATAGAACTACCATATGACCAGTAATTCCACTTCTCGGTATTTATCCAAAGAAATCCAAAACACTAATTCAAAGCAGCATTATTTACGATAGCCAAAATATGGAAGCAACGTAGGTGCCTACCGAGAGACGAATGGCTAAAGATGATATGATACATTTATATAATGGAATATTATTCAGCCATAAAAAAAAAAAAGAATGAAATCTTACCATTTTAAGAACATGAATGGACCTAGAGGGTATTATGGCTAAGTGAGTTAAGTCAGAAAAATACAAATACCATGATTCCACTTTTAAGTAGAATCTAAAAAACAAAATAAATGAACAAACAAAACAGAAACAAATTCATAGATACAGAGAACAAACTGATGGTAACCAGATAGGAGGAGTGTTCGGAGGATGGGGCAAAAAGGTGAAAGGTATTAAGAAGTACAAATTGCTAGTTATAAAAATAGTTTCGGGGATGTATAAAGTATGGCATAGAGAACATAGTCAATAATATTGTAATAATTATGTATGGTATCAGATGAATACTAGACTAATTGTGGTGATCACTTTGTAAGGTATATAAGTGCTTAATCACTATGCTACATATAAATGCTGTAAATAATATAATATTGTATGTCAATTGTAATTGGAAAATAAATTGATTTTTTAAAATACAAATCTGATCATGTTACTCTCCTACTTAAATCCCTTCAATAGCTCCCAAGTGCCCTTAGGAGTATGTCTCTACTTTTTATATGGCCTGCGTGGCTCTTCATGCTCTGAAGATGCTTGCCTCTCTGGCCTTCCTGCTTGCCCTAGCTGTCCTCCTAAACAAATCATAAGCAATTTCTTTTATTCCTCGAATAGGCCATTTTCACATATGCCACTCCTTCTAGTTTTCCTTCTTCCAACTGCTTTTCACTTGTTCAATTCCTAATCAGCAGTGAAGGCTCAGTTTAGCTGTGTGACCTCTAAGAGCCTGTCCCTGACTCACCCACGTGATTTATTGCAGTGTACACATTGTATTGTAATTGTCTATTTCCTGATCCATCTTTCCCACTGGATCATGAGCTCAAAGCAGACAAAGACCACATCACCCAAGTTAACTGCTGTAGTCCCAAATATAAACACTCAACAAACTGCAATTGAATTGCAATTGCTACTGTGTTGGTCATTTTTATCAATACATTACATTACTCTTCACGTAAGTATTAGAATCAACTGAGAAGTACAGATTTCTTTAATTCATCACAAATTCACTGAATCCCGATCTTTGAGAATCTGCTTTTTAAGAAACTGATGAAGCTTTCATCTAGGAACCACTACAAAAATCTCTGAAAAATAGAAACTGCTGAAAATAAGAAGTTAGGCTGTGTAATTTAATTTTAAACTCAATTAATTTGCTATACGTCTTCTGGTAAGACAGTATGATTTAACAAACCTTAAATTTTAAGATAAGACTACTGTATAGTTCACAGTCAAATATTTTAACATTAAAAAAAAGAACTGAGTGAATAGTGTCTTCATACTAAAGATATTGTTAAAATCCAGCAGACTACATGTTTACTTCACATTAAGATATGCCACAGTTTTACATAGGTCAGGGGAAATAAAGAAGTTTTCAAATGATTTTTTCAGGATGCTAATAAGATGCTCTGATCAAAATTTACTACTGGGTGTTTGGAGAAATTAATTCAAGGGTGACATGTGCCTTCATTACAGAGAATAATGAGAACCAAAACAGTTGCTCTATAAATAATAATTTAGAATTAAACATAGAACATAAAATGATCAGGGACATATTTAAGAGGATGTATTTTTAGACTCACAAGGGCAGTTATTTCTGTAAAGATTCTATTGTTTTCTTTGGGGAGGCGGAGGCTGCAAACTTGTTCCTGAAGTTAAATTGAAATAATTGTTTATTGTTTTCCCAGGAGGCATGACCTCACTAAGCCCGGTTATAGTCATGAAATACAAATCAGCAACTGCAAAAACTGACTTGTTAGGTATTTAAAGTAAAAATTCATTCTAAAATATTAAAACAGACACTCAACTTCCTAAATGAATGTTAGTATTTGAATTTGTGTATATAACCACACCACCAGTTTTTCTAGAGATGCTAAAGTCCTAAAGTACAATTTATAAATAGTTAAGAGCTTATAAATTGCTTAATTTAGTGACACATTCCTTACATCCTGATCATTCGAACTGCAGGGCACACTATAAAAAAAAATTGTACAATAAGCTTTATGATACTGAGTGAAATATAATGCATTGTTTATAAAAAAAGAAATTCAATTCTAATATGTATATATAAAAGATCCCTGTGCTGTAGTAAGGTAAACTTAGGGTTGCCAAATCAAAAAATAAATAACCAGTTCTATTTTCATTTTAGATAAACAATGATTTTTTAGCCTGAGTATATCCTATGTAATATTTGGATCTCCTGCATTTTTATATACTAAATTTGACAAGCTTGAGTAGAGGTTATGGTAGCTAATGACTCCATATGTTTTGAAAATCAAAACCAGAAGAGAATGCAGTGATCTACGTTTTAAAAAGATGGTATACTTCAAAAAAGATACCCATATCCTGAAGAAGTTAGCTCTCTCTGTGGTGCTAACCTTTTGGATTATCAAATATTTTACTACATCAAAATATTATCAGTGGATATTCTTGTCCTGGATGATAAGACTTATAAGTGATTTTTATGTTATTCCTACTTTTCCATATGTTCTTCAACTCAAAAAAAAAAAAAAAGGAAAATTTTTTCTAATAGAGAAGAATTAATCTATTTAAAAAATCCTGGAGTACTAGAAAATAGAAAAGAATGTTTTCTACTGAATCCATTAATATATAAGGAAAAAAAAATTGTATGGTATATAATTACAAACCTATTTAATGGGGAGAAGGGGTTATTGCCAAAAGCAAACTAACTATCCTCTGAAGTAATCAAACATTTTTAAAGACCAGGGTGTCATTTAGTAAATCAACACAGTTCTGTTCTAAGTACTCAGAGGGAAGAGTTCAGTCCAACAGTGTAATCATTAGCTAGACTTAATTACCTAAGATCAAGCTCAAAGAATATTATCTTAAATGGGATGGTTCTTGGGGGGATGGCTACAGTATCTTAAAGATGGTACCACATTTAGCCTCTAATAGTAAATGTGATCAATACAGGTAGCCAATCCAGATCCAAAAACGTCCAATTGATGTTTTGGTTTTGTATTTGTACTCCCATCCTCAATAATCCCTTTCAGTACCTAATTCAAATTGGTATCTCATCTAAGGGAGAGTAATGTCAGTATACCATTGGCCCCTGAGACACCTAAGATTACTATAACAAGAGAGACTCTTCTATGTTTTTTATTTTGTTACTCACAATTCTCCCTGGATTAATTTGCAAAGAATAATATAGACATGATATATTCTGACTCACTACAAAAATAACTCCTTCCTAAAGATAGTTTCAGTTATGGAGTAAAATTTGTCAATAATATGGGTTACTTATGGAAACTTATCAGCTTAAAGTCTTGGTCGGTGTAGAGTTGTAATATAAAGTATGTTCATACTGTAGGTGCAGTTCACAAGAAACTGAGGATGTACCTCTTAGAAAAGGGCTTCTCAAACTATCTAAAGACAGGAACAACTTTTTTCTTTCCAATCTATCAAAAAAAAAACAAACCAGTATTTTTGTAAAATAAAAATAAGTCACTAGAAAAGAAAAAGATACATAAAACATAAGCCTTTGGATACTGTGGCACTACCACATTTCTAGAGGCATTTCTAAACATTTATTCTTGATTTCTATACTTGCCTTATGTCAGACTGGTAACAATAAAGACAGCATTGGTTCACAGATCATATTTTGCAAAGCAATGTCTTAGATCACACTTATTATATGTTTATACATAGAGCAACACCCTCTAAAAAGTCATACAAAGAACTTTAAAAATTACCTTTTCCTATAAGGACTCCAATTTTTGAGTCTAATTTTTCCCCTGGGTCACAACTTCTTGTCACTAACTTGAGAACTGGAAGAAAAGGTCTGACATCACACAGCCTTCTTGTTTCATCTTCAAGTTCCTCATATACAGCAGTTTGATTCACACATGCAAACATATAGGAGTCAATTTCCATAAGGAGGTTAAACATTGGGTAATTGTGAACCTGCTTCCACAACATCTGCAGGAAAAAATAATAAGACATTGCCTGAAATGGAAACTTTGCTCAAGTGTACAAAGCTATACCTACAAGGATGCTCGCTTGTAGTGCTATTTGTAAAACTGAAAAACTAAGGATAAAACAAACGTTTAGCAATAGGGATTAGTTAAGTAAATTATAGAATATTAAACAACTATGAAAATAAAATAGAAATACACTGTTAACATGAAAAGCTATCAAAGATATATTAAGGTTGATATTTTTTAAAATAAAAAATTACAAGAGATATATATGATATTAACACATTTTTGTAAAGTAATATAATGGCACAGTGTATAAAAATACATTTATATAAACAAAATTATTGAAAGTGAATATCTATGAAGAGTAATAATCAGTGAAGACTGCCATATTTAAAATTCCTGTGAACACAAATAACTTTAAAATAGGAATTTTAAAGTATGTATCATGACTCCCATACAAAATGAGTATTATTTTTGTCCTGCATTTTTTTCTATTCACTAGAGTTGTCTTTATTAACTAACATTGATTGCTCTGTCAAGATCAACAGAGCTCTCATCATCTCTCCCCTGCCCCCAGGTCATATAAAATATGAGATCACATAAAATAATCACCATACAAACACAGGTGGGATTATATATTTTAACTACAGCCAGTATAAAAGCCAAGAACTGAGGGTAAGAGACCTGAGATAAGATTCATGGCCAATCCCCAGATTCCGTTATACAAAAACAAACAGGAGAAAGGAGTGCCAGGCAACAATAACAACAATTATAATTAAATTATAATTGTATTAACCAATGTTACCCCAATAAATTTAATTTAAAAATAAATAGATAAATAAAAAGGTTTATTTTCCATGAAAAGAAAAAGAAAAGAAAAAGAAAAACAAATAAGTGAATTTTAAAAATGAGCAATAGACTTGAACAGACAATTCTAAAAATGGCCAGCAAGAACATAAAAACAACCTTATTCATTAGGGAAAAAACAAATAAAAACTATAATAAGATATTACTTCACAGCCATGAGGATATTATTTAAAATAAAATTAAAAAAAAGAAAAGAAAATAGAAAATCACAGGTATTAACCAGGATGTAAAGAAACTAGAACCCTTGTGTATTGCTGATGTAAAATGGTATAGTCACCATGGAAAATAGTTTGGCAGTTCCTTAAAAAGTTAAAACAGAATTATTATCATATGATCCAATGATTCCACTTCTACATACACACACACACACACACACACACACAAAAACTTGTGCACCAATGTTCATAGCAGCATTATTCACAATAGCCAAGACATTTATAGCCAAAACATGCATCAAAAGATAAATGGATAAACAGAAATGTGGTATATCCAAACAGTAGAATATTATTCAGTCTTAAAAAGAAATAAAATTTGCATATATGTTGCAACATGGGTGAACTTTTAAAATATTATGCTAAGGGAAAGAAGCCAAACACAAAAGGACAACTATTGTATTATTCCACTTATATAAAGTACCTAGAATATACACATTTATAGAAATGAAAATTAGAATAGAGATTACCAGGACTAGGAAAAGGGGAAGTTTATTATTTAATGAATATAGAGTTAGTGTTTGAGATGATAAAAAAAAAAAGTGCTGGAAATGGATATTGGTAATAATCAGGCAACACTGTGAATGTACTTAATGTCATGGAATTGTGCATGTAAAAACAACTCTAATGGTAAATTTTATGTTATACATATTTCATAACAAACTTTTTTTTAAAAAAAGAGGTATCAGTGGTTAATCCAGCTTCAGGTAAAGCCACAGGCATCCATACCTGCTCCTGCGAGGTGCCTCAAACAATTTTATTTTTAATTCTAGGGATCATGAAATTTTAGAATTCTCATGTCTCCATGAGTTAAGAGTTAAGAGGCTGTCCAAAACCATGAGCTTTAAAAAGGTCTATCATCTAAATATTTTTTCTTAAAAAATATAACTCCCTCCCTCCCTCCAAAAAAAATCATAACCCTTGGTTTCCATATTGAGTTCAGCTAGTTAAAAAACGTTAAAGAAGAAAATTTAGAAAAACAATTTCATTTATATGATGTGGTCTTCACAAATTAATGGCACTCATCAATTCACCTGAAAAAATAATCCAACAAAACAGGCAAGCCTTGTTATGTGAAAGAATTTGCTTCCAATTGAGGACACACCATTCATTACTAGGGAAAGAAAATCCTGTGAACAGCAGAAAACGTTTTCTTCCCCAAAAGCCACCATGAAAACTAGTGGGGTTGGGGAGGGAGAAAGGGGAGGAGAAAGGGAAGGAAAAGGAGAGAAGAGACAACCAACCAAAAATTGCATGAAAAAAAAGTGTAATAAGCTCAAAGATAGTTATTACAAAGATTTTAACTCAAAATAAAACTTTCTTTGACAATGTCATATTCCTTTTAATAACCTGAACAAACATCTTAAACAACCTAAGCCAATTTTTCTTAATTCAGCTATCACATAGGAACTAAAAACAATTAAAAGTAAGAGTAAAAATGAAGATATTTTATATGCCCACAAAACACAAAGCATGTATCAAAATCTTTAAAACGTCATAACCTAAAGGCTAACTTTCCCTCAAATTTACCACATGATTTACATTATTAACATTTTCTATAATAGAAGGACATGTTCTCCTAAGTTATATAGTAATAAGCCACATCTGTAGAAATTCCACCTATTAACATACCTGTTTAATATAAGAAATGGTAGCTTCCCGAGGTACCTCCAACTGGATATAAATCCCAGTGGGCAAAAGGAAATCCACGAGTATGGAGCCATCAGATGTTATCTGTGAATCCACTGCCCAGATGTCAAGGATGTCTGCCATAGCAGGAGGCATTATGAAACTGAAGCACATTCATAACCACGGGGCCCTAAAAATCAGTGAGTAAAATTTAGTGAAACAGATAAATATCCAAATTTTACACTAAAACATGATAAACCTCACCAAGCCATAATTTCAATATAGCCAATAATGTAACACGAAACCAATTAAATCAAGCAAGAGTAAATCACCAGAAATAAGTTATTTAAATATACTTTTGGTTATCACTATATAAATTATATATACACATAATTCACTGGCTCAAATTCAACATAAGTGTATCGTATATGAAAGATAAAAGGTTAAGGATTATAGGACTGAGTTTTTCTTTGCAAACTCCAATGAAAATGATCAACAGGGCATTCTTTCAAAAATAATTTTCTATCGATCTCATATGAAAAACAAAATACAATCTTAGTCCCATAATCCATCACCTTAGTATTAAAAAAGACCAAATCCTACAAACCAGCTAGCAAAGCCCTTGGTGCTGCTTCCGGCCTATATTCCTTTGCTTGTCCTGCCATTCCATAGCCGAGGCCTTGTACCACAAGTGCCTTTTGCCTTTCTGCTGCTACATCTATGTTCATAGGCTGACACTCCCGCATCAAACCCCTATCTCAGCAAATAAACTTTTCAACTGTTCTATAGAAGTCTCATCTATTTCCTAAGGCCTTCCTTCAAGAAGGCACAGCAATAACAATAGGAAGAATATAGGCTTTGCAATGAAATTAACAAGATTTAAATCCTATTTATTCAAAGAATGAAAGTATCACATCAAAATACATAAGATCCAACTTAAAGCATTTTGAGCAAAAATAATAACTGAAGCACTGAAACATCAAATATATACAAATATGTGAATAGTGATAGGAAAAAAAAAAAAACCTTTAGGTGTCACCACTGGAGACAGCTAAAACCAACTCATTATTTTGAAAATTGATAACTAGAGCCAAATGAATAGTTTCTGAAAAACAAGCAAAAGAAAAGAACCAAATAGCAAAGGCTTGGTAACTGTAGAAGTCCTCCAGGAGTTGCAGAACTTTCCAGGTCAGAGGAGCCAGTGAGCACCATTATTTACAAAGTCTTCCACTTAGATATGGCGACATTGGCTCTATTCTGGTGCTTTCGCCTACCTACAAATGACTACAGCACATTCCCAGCTACACTGCTCAGAGCCTTTTGCTTCTGAACACAAGGATCAAGCAGAAACAGGTCCTCACCACACACCTGGCCTCCCTGCTGAGAAATGCTCCAGTCCAGCAAGCCAGTACCCACTTCTTTCCAAAGCCAATTTGTGTAAAACAAACAGGAAAGCCTTTATAGAAAAGGCTGAAGAGCCATGGGAACTCTCAGGGAATGTAAGAATTCTCCAGGATAGAAGATGCCAGTACGCGCCACTGTTCACGTCCCCATCCACCACAACAAGGTGTGCAGGGGCTCTATATACATACTCTGGCCAACCCGCAAGGTCCCTGCAGCACATTCCTGGACACATAGCCTAAGCCTATTTCCACCTCAAAAAATGGCAGCAAACAGGATCAACAGAGCATTACAACATACATCTGACTTACTCAAACCGAGCCAATCCAGCTCAGCAGGCCACTAAACGGGATGCCTTAGGTACCCGCTCAGCTCCTACCAGCCTGCCAAAATCACCCGAATACACAGCCTATACACAAGCAACTTGTACTTATAGGAACTTTTTCAAGACCATGAGAGACAGCTACTATGTCTAATTCATATAAACAAAATAAAAAGACAGAAAACATCTTTCTCTTTAGAACAAGAAAAATCTCCAGGAGAAAACCCTAAGGAAATAGAGATAAGTAATTTGCCAGATGAAAAAATTCAAAGAAACGGTCATAAAGATGCTCCCCAAATGCAGATAAGTAACACGGAGAAGAAAATAGATGATTGTATGTATATAACTGTCCTTTTCATATCTGTAATGGTAACCATGTACCAAAGATTCAGAACTGAAGTATATAACATAAAACAAGAAGAACCAGGGGCAAAACCCATAGAAGCCAACCAAAATAAACAGAAACACAAGGACAAGGAAGCAATGGAAACACCGAGCCACCAGAAAGCAAAAGGTAAAAAGACTATAAGAAGACCTCATATTTCAATAATCACTCTAAATGTAAATGGACAGAACTCATCCAATAAAAAGGCACAGAGTTGCAGAATGGATCAAAAAAACAAAACCCAACCATATGCTGCCTCCAGGAGACACATCTCAGCTCCAAAGACAAATATAGACTCAAAGTGAAAGGGTGGAAAATAATATGTCAAGCAAATGGCATTCTGAGAAAAGTAGGAATAGCGGTACTATTATCAGACAAAACAGACATCAAAATAAAAAAGGTAAAGAAAGACACTGAGGGACACTTCATAATGATAAAGGGAATCATGCACCAAGAAGACATAACACTTATTAATATCTGTGCTCCCAATCAGGGAGCCCTGAAATATGTAAAGCAATTACTAACAGAACTAAAGAGAGAAACAGACCAAAACACTATCGCAGTAGGGGACATAAATACCCCACTGTCGGATATGGAAAGATCATCCACACAGAAAATTAATAAGGAAATAACAACCTTAAATGACACATTAGACCAAATGGACATAATTGACATTTACAGAGCCTTTCATCCCAAAACAGCTGCTTATACATTCTTCTCTAGTGCACATGAACCATTCTCAAGAATCGATCACATACTGGGACACAGAGATAGCCTCAACAAATATAAGAGGGTTGAAATCATACCAACCATATTCTCTGATCATAATGCCTTGAAACTGGAGATCAACTGCAAAAAGAAATCAGGAAGAATCGAAAATACAGGGAGATTAAACAACATGCTACTGAAGAATAACTAGGTCAAGGAAGAAATAAAAAGAGAGATCAAGAGATACATAGAAATGAATTATGAGAATACAATATATCGAAACTTTTGGGACATGGCAAAAGCGGTCATAAGAGGAAAGTTTATATCATTACATGCTTATCTCCAAAAATAAGAATAAGCCCGAATAAACAACCTAACGCTTCATCTAAAAAACTAGAATGGGAAGAACAAATGATGCCTAAAGTCAGCAGAAGGAAAGAAATAATTGAAATTAGAGCAGAAATAAATGAAATTGAAAACAAAAAAATAATAGAAAAAATAAATGCAAGAAAGAGCTGTTTCTTTAAGAAAGTTAATAAAATGGACAAACCCCTGGCTAGACTCACTAAAGAAAAAAGAGAAAAGAGACACAAATAAACAAAATCAGGGATGAAAGGGGAAATTACGACTAACAATGCAGAAATAAAAAAGATCATACAAGAATACTATGAAAAAGGATATAACACCAAATTTAATAACCTAGAAGAAATGATCCAGTACTTAAAAAAAAACACGATCTTCCTAGACTAAATCAAGAAGATCTAGAAAATCTAAATAGACCGATCAGCAGTATGGAAATTGAAACAATCATCAAAAACCTACCAAAACATAAAACTCCAGGAACAGATGGCTTCACCAGTGAATTCCACCCAACATTCAAAGAAGATTTAATATCTATCCTCCTCAAACTTTCAAAAAATCAAAGAGGAGGCAATACTTCCCAACTCATTCTCTGAGACCAATATTACTCTGATACCAAACCTGGTAAAGATAACACAAAAAAAGAAAACTACAAACCAATATCTCTCATGAACATAGATGCAAAAAATCCTAAATAAGATACTAGCAACCCGAAAACAGCAACATATTAAAGAAACTATACACCACAATCAATTGGGCTTCAGCCCAGGGGCACAGGGGTGGTTCAACATACGCGAATCGATTAATGTGATACACCACATAAACAAATTAAAAAATAAGAATCATATGATCATATCAATAGATGCAGAAAAAGCCTTCGACAAGATACAGCATCCATTTATGATCAAAACACTTAACAAAATCAGTATAGAAGGAAAGTACCTTAACATAATAAAGGCCATCTATGACAAATCCTCTGCCAACATTATACTTAATGGTGAAAAACTAAAAATCTTCCCTCTAAGATCAAGAATAAAGCAAGGCTGTCCACTATCACCACTGTTATTCAATATAACATTGGTGGTCCTAGCAAGTGCAATCAGGCAAGAGAAAGATATAAAAGGCATCCAAATAGGAAACGAAGAAATCAAACTGTCACTATTTGTGGATGACATGATTCTCTATATAGAAAACCCTACAGACTCCACAAGAACACTACTAGAAACAATAAGTAAATACAGTAGTTTCTGGATAGAAAATGAACATTCAAAAATCCATACCGTTCCTATACTCTAATAATGTAGTGTCAGAAAAAGTAGTAGAAAAAACAATTCCTTTTGCAATTGCAATAAAAAGGACAAAATACCTAGGAATAAATTTGACAAAACATGTGAAGGACTTATATAATGAAAACTACAAGACCCTATTAAAAGAAATCGAAGAAGATACAAAGAAATGGAAAGATGTTCCATTTTCTTTGATTGGAAGAATCAACATATTTAAAATGACCATAATAACTAAAGCCTTATACAGATTTAATGCAATCCCCATCAAAATCCCATCGGCTTTTTTTAAAGAAATAGAACAATAAATTATCAGATTTGTATGGACAAATTCTGCACAAAAGACCCCGAATTGCCAAAGCCATCCTGAGAAAAAAGAATGAGGCTGAAGGCATCACTCTGCCTGACTTCAAATTATACTACAAAGCTTAAGTAATCAAAACAGCATGGTAATAGCAGCAAAACAGACACACGGACCAGTGGAACAGAATCGAGAGTCCAGAAGTAAACCCATATTTATAATGGGCAAATAATTTTTGACAAAAAAGCCAAAAACATACAGTGGAGAAAGGAAAGTCTCTTCAATAAATGGTGCTGGGAAAATTGGAAGGCCACCTGCAAATGAATGAAACTAGACTGTTGTCTATCACCACACACCAAAATTAACTCAAAATGGATTAAGGACCTGAATATAAGACCTGAAACAACAAAATGCATACAAGAAAACATAGGAACTAAACTCAAAGACCTTGGACTTAAAGAGGATTTTATGAATTTGACCTCAAAGGCAAGGGAAGTAAAAGCAAAAATAAATGAATAGGACTACATCAAACTCAAAAGCTTCTGCTCAGCAAAAGAAATCGTCAACAAGGTAAAGAGACAATCATACAAATGGGAAAATATATTTGCAAGCAATGCCTCCAATAAGGGCCTAATATCCAAAATATACAAAGAACTCATACGACCCAAGAATAACAAAAAAACAAACGATCCAATCAAAAAATGGGCAGAGGACCTGAACAGATACTTCTCCCTAAGGGACATACAAATGGCCGGCAAATATTTGAAAAGCTGCTCAACATCGCTAGCTATTAGGGAAATGCAATTCAAAACCACAATGAGATACCCTCTCACACCTGTTAAAATAGCTACCCCAAAGACTTGAAAACCCATATCCAAAAAGATATTTGCACGTCTATGTTCATAGCAGCATTATTCACAGTGGCCAGGACATGGAAGCAACTGAAGTATCCTACGATAGATAACTGGCTAAAGAAGCTGTGGTACATATATACAATGGAATATAACTCAGCCATAAGAAGAGACTAAATACCGCTATTTGCGACAACCTGGATGGACTTCAAGATAATCATGCTGAGCGAAATTAGCCAGAAAGAAAAAGTCGAAAATCACATATCACTTATATGTGGGATATAAACCTAAAAGCAACAAAAGAACAGAGACTCATGGACAAACAGAGACTCATGGACATGGACAATGGACTAGTGGTTACCAGAGGATAGCAGGGTGGGAAAGGAGGGGGTAAGTAGATGGGATAAAGAAGGTCAAATATAGGGGAGTAGGGGGAGGGTAAAGTGGGTAAAGGGGATCAAATACATGGTAGCTGAAGGAAACTGGACTTTGGGTGGTAAACACACAATAGAATATACAGATGTCAAATTATAATGTACACCTAAAAATTATATAATTGTATTAACCAAGGTTACCCCAATGAACTTAATTTTAAAAAAATGTCAAAAATAAAATCATCACAGAGATGTGAAGTACAGCATAGGAAATACAGTGGGTACTACACTAATTTGGGGATCACCTCATAAATTATATAAATGTCTAACCACTATGCTGTACACCTCTAACTAATATAAAATAATATTGAATGTCGACTGTAATTGAAAAATAAAAAAGTTAAAATTCAAAAATTAAAAATAAATTAAATAAATAAATAAATAAGATGCTCCCTGAATGTGAGTGTGGAATAGAGGAACTATGGGAGAATTTCAAAAAACAGTGAGAAAGTATAATAAAGAAGTAGACCTGAAGAAAATAACAGAAATGAAAAATACATTAGAAAGATTCAATAGCAGACTGGCTATAACAGAATAATGGGCCAGTGACCTGAAAGACAGATTAGTGGAAATCAACCAATCAGAACAGCAAAAAAATAATAATTTTTTTAAATGAGGATAATTTAAGTGACCTCTGAGATGACATCAAGCACTCAAATATTCACATTATGAGAATCCTAGAAGGAGAAGAAAGGAACAGAAATTGTATTTAAAGAGACAATGACTGGGGCAGTGGCCAAGGAGGTGGCTCAGCCCAAGTAGAGTCAGTGCTGCAGCCCATGTGACCACGGTGCAACTACCCAGGCCAGCCAGTGGAGCACCTGCCACCACCACCAGCTGCCACCACCGCTTGAGGCTGCCACCACACCCACAGACCAAGGAAATGTGGGACATATGAAGTTGGAATATGAATTCATTTGAAAAACCACTTGGGGTTATGAACATAATTTCTGATAAAATTGGATTGGAAAACTTTTCATGATCTCTGTATATTTAGGCAGGATCAAACATGATAGGAAAAGTGGTATATCCTATCATTGATGGGTACAGCTATCATACTTTTGAATATATGGCAGGTTCTGATTATGAACTATAGTGGATTCGACTGGACGCTCAATTTTCTCTGGTATCCTGATCCCCGAAGAGAAATGGACAGAAGAGATTCTCCCTGTAGAACATCTACAATGGCAGGAGGCCTTTTTTCAATAGAGTTTACTTTCAGGAAATTGGAACATATGATGCTGGAATGGATATTTGGGGAGGAGAAATCCTGGTAATTTTCTTTAGAATTTGGCATTTTGGAGGAACTTTGGAGAATGTTACCTGCTCACATGTTGGACATGTGTTTCAGAAAGCTACACCTTATAAATTACCAGGAGGCACAGGGCAGGTTATCAATAACAATAGGAGTAACAGTCTACGGCCATGCCACCCTGAACATGACCGATCTCATCTGATCTTGGAAGCTAAACAGGGTCAGGCCTGGTTAGTACTTGGATGGGAGACCACCTAGGAAGACCAGGTGCTGTAGGCATGCATGCATAAATAAATGAATGAATGAATGAATGAATGAATGAATGAATGAACGAACGAATGAACGAACAAATGAATAATAAATAAATAAATAAATAAGAGTAACAGACAATGTGCAGAAGGATGAATTCAAGAATATCTTCTACATAATTTCTCCAGGTGTTACGAAGGTAGATAATAGAAATATAGCATCAAAACTTGATCTAAGACACAAACTCCAATGCAAACCTTTCTCTTGGTACCTGGAGAATATTTATCCTGATTCTCGGATTCCATGTCATTATTTCTCTTAGGAAGAAATACAAAATGTGGAAATAAATCAGTGTCTGATAACATGATTAGAAAAGGGAATTAGTAAGCTGGAATTTTTAACTGTCACAGTATGAGAGGTAATCAGGTTTTCTCTTATACTACCAATAAAGAAATTATAACAGATGGCCTTTGCTGGGATGTCTCCAAACCGAATGGCCCGGTCACAATGTTCAAATGCTACCACCTAAAAGGCAACCAATTTTGGGAGTATGATCCTGTGAAATTAACCCTACAGTATGTGAACAGTAATCAGTACCTGGATAAAGCCACAGAGGAAGACAACAAGGTGCTCAGCATTACAGACTGCAATGGAAGCTGGTCTCGGCAGTGGCTTTTTCAAAATGCCACCCTTCCAGAAATATTCTGAGGTCAAATTTATACAAGAAGAAGAAAATTAAGGATTGACTGGGCTATCTCAGCATACATCTCTGCAACATTCTTAAGTAGCAAAAACATAAAAGAGCTTCTCTTCTGCAGGATATAAGGTTTCTCAGCCATTAAAACTTAGACTCCTCTCACTTCTCACAAACTGTGAAACAGCCTTCCTGTCCAAGGACATGCAATTGCAATGTAGTGAGACTGCACACTGGTGTTTACAAAATTGAAAGAGGCTTTTGTCAAGAGTCATTAAAAAGAATATTCAGGCAATGAAACAATCAACAAAATGTGCTCTCCAGAAAGCAGCACCTCTTAGGGTTGCTTGCACATCAGTAATTTCTGATGAATGTGCTGTCATAATGAAGAAATTTCAAGACTTTTTTTCTGATTAGAACTGATAGCCGGTATATTAAGTATTGGTATAAAAATATATGAAAAGAACTGAAACCAGATTCAGAATCATGAAAAAAACATTTTACAACAGTTTCTAAAAACTATATTAAAAACAACGGAGTTTAAAGGAAATTAAACAGAACTATGAGAGGTACAATTTGTTATAGTATAGTATCAAATTTCTATATAGATTTTATACTTCACTGGGAAAAAATAACTGATTCCAACGGCATTCACTTTTTTTTCTACTGTGAGTCATGGATGCTTTTTTATTTCTCCCTGGGGTGCTGAAATAGAGCTGTAAAAAATGGCTCTTTGAACATAGTTTTGTCTATGGCTATGCTACCCTGAACAAGCCCAATCCCACCTGATCTTGGAAGCTAAACAGGGTCAGGCCTGGTTAGTACTTGAATGGAAGATCACCTAGGAAGACCAGGTGTTATAGGTGTAAAAAATAAAAAAATAAAGAATTGTAAACTGACAAGGTCCTTGTAATCTGTGAAGTCAACCAAGGGCTGCCTGACCTAAAAAACAAAACGAAACAAAACAAAACATAGTTTTAATTGCTTTCTACAACTTTTATCATTTGTTTTGTGGCCTGTTAGAATTATAATTTTTAATTGCCTTCCAAAAACGTAGATTTAAAATAATGTCTGGTCTCAGTAAACAAGTTAGATATCTCGGTTGCTCTTGGGTCAACTGGCTTATAGACTTTAACATGCACATCAACTTATTAGATTTTCAACTTCTTAACTTGATTCAACGATTATACTTAATACCCAAGATTCATGCTACTGTACTACAGATTTGTTTTCACAACAATAAATCTTTAGGCTTTTTGTTTATGATTCCATTCAAAAAAAGGTTTGCAAAGTGATTTATTATTTGAGTGTTTAGAGATGATACATTTGATGGTTTTTTAGAAACTTTTCACTCCATATTGAGATGTGCTTCATTGTCAAGTACGTATTTAGATTAAGTTCTTGAACTGTAAGGTAGATCTGCTGCTTTTTTTGAAAAATAAAATTTGACTGGGGCGGGAAGGAGGGAGAGATGAAAGTATGAATAATGGCTGAAAACTTTCCTAACCTGAAAAAAGAAACAGACATCCAAATCCAAGAAGCACAGAAAGTTCCAAACAAGATTAATCCAAAGAGACCTACACCAAGACATATTGTAACTAAAAAGGCAAAAGTTAAAGAGAAAGACACAATCTTGAAGGAAGCAAGAGAAAAACAAATTTCATACAAAAACTCCATTAGGGTATCAGCCGATTTCTCAGCAGCAACTTTATAGGGAAGAAAGGAGTTACAAAACACCTTTAAAGTGCTGAAAGAAAGGACCCCACAACCTAAAATAATTTATCACACAAGTTTATCATTCAGAATTGAAGGAGAAATCGAGTTTCTTGGAAAAGCAGAAGCTAAAGTTCATCACCATTAAACCAGCTTTACAAGAAATGTTAAAGAGTCTTCTTTAAGCAGGAAAAGAAAGGCCATAACCAATAACAAGAAAATATGAGAAAGGGGAAAAAAATCTCAAAGGTAAAGTCAAATATTTAATAAATACAGCAAATCAGACATTTTAAAGCTACTACAAAAGAAAAAAGTATCAAACTCACACGCAAACTAAATTAAGTAGAGAGCACATACACAACACAAAAAGATCTAAAACATGACATCAGTAATATAAAGCATGGGGGGGTAAAAATGTACACCTTACAGAATATAGTCATGCTTAAATGCTTATTAGCTTATAATAGACTGCTATAGTTATAGAAGGATATAAATAAACCTCATAGTAACCATAAACCAAAAATTACAAAAGATATACAAAGAATAAAGAGAAAGGAACACAAAATAGTACAGAAAACCAGCAAACCACAAAAGAAGAGATTAAGAGAAGAAAGGAACAGAGAAAAAGTATAAATAACAACGAAAAGTCAATTAACAAAATGGCAATAAATACATACTTATCAATAATTAGTTTAAATGTAAATGGATTAAATGCTCCAATAAAAAGACATAAGTTAGCTGAATGAATTAATAACCATAACATCTATATGCTGCTTACAAGAAACTCACTTCAAATCGAAAGACATATTGAGACCGAAAGTGTAAGATGGAAAAATATACCATGCAAACAGAAGTGAAAAGAAAGCTGGGGTAGCAATACTCATATCAGATAAAATAGACTTTAAAAAATGTATAAAAAGACAAAGAGAGACAATACATAATTATAAAGGGGTCAATCAAAGAAGAGGATATAACAATCATAAATGCCTATGCACTACCATCAGAGCACCTAAATATATACAGCAATTATTAATGGACAAGGGAGAAATCCATAGTAATATAATAATATGAGATTTTAATATGCTATTCACATCAACGGATAGATGAACCAGACAAAAAATTGATAAGGAAATAATAGTCTTAAATGTCACAACAGATCAACTTAATAGATATTTACAGAACATTTTATCTAGAAACAACAGAATACATATTTTTTCAAGTGCACATGTAACATTATCCAGGACAGATAACATACCAGACCACAAAAAAAGTCTCAAAAAATTCAAGAAGACTGAAATCATACCAAGCATCTGTTCTGACAATAATGAAATGAAATTAGAAAACAACAACAGAAAGAAAACTGAGTGGAAAAATATGTCGAGACTAAACAACATGCTACTAAACAACCAACAGATCAAAGAGGAAATCAAAGAAGAAGTCAAAAACTGTCTTGAAACAAATAAAATTGAAAACACAACTTTTCAAAATTTATGGGATGCAGCAAAAGCAGTTCCAGGAGGGAAGTTCATTACTATATAGGCCTATCTCAAGAAATAAGAAATATTCAAAATAAACAACCTAAATCTATACCTGAAAGAACTAGAAAAAGAAGAACCAACCTAAAGTAAACAGAAGGAAAAAAAAAAGTTAAGATGAGAGCAGAAATAAAATAAACATTTTAAAAATAGATAAGATTAATAAAACTAAGATCCTGTTCTTTGAAAAATAAAATTGACAAGCTGTTAGCCCAATTCATCAAGGAAGAGAGAAAAGCCAAATAAAATCATAAAGGAAATAGAAAAAGTTACAACCGAAATGGCAGAAATACAAAGAATTATTAGAGAACACTACGAACTATTATGCCAATAGATTCAAAAACTGAGAAGAAATGGATAAATTTCTAGAAGTATTTAACCTTCCAAAATGGATCCAGAAAGAAATACAAAATGTAAACAAACCAATTACTACTATCAATGAAACTGAATCAGTAGTCAAAAACTCTCAACAAATAAAAGTACAGAAATAGGCAGCTTCTCGGGCAAATTCTACCAAACATTCAAAGAAGAATTAATACCTATGCTTAAACTATTTCAAAAAATGGAAGAATAAATGCTTCCAAACTCATTCTATGAAGCCAGTATTACCCTGATGCCAAAACCAGACAAAGACCCTATATCAAAACCAGACAGACATTATAAAGGAAATCAGATCAATATCCTTGATGAACACATATGCAAAAATTCTCAACAAAATATTATCAACTATATTCAATAATACATTACAAGGATCACACACCATGACAAAGTGAGATTCATCCCAGGGATGCAAGGATGGGTCAACATCCGTAAATCAATTAATATAATCCAACACATTAACAAAATAAAGAATAAAAACCATATGATCATCTCAACAGATGCAGGAAAAGCATTTGACAAAATTCAACATCTATGATAAAAACTCTCAAAAAAGTGGGTATAGTGAAAATGTACCTCAACATAATAAAAGCTATATATAACAGGCCTACAGCTAATATTATACTCAATGGTGAAAAGCTGAAAGCTTTTTCTCTAAGATCAGAAACAGGACAAGAGTATCCACGATCACCACTTCTATTCAACACATTATTGGAAGTCCTGGTCACAGCAATCAGACCAAAAAAAAGAAAGAAAATGCATCTAAATCAGAAAAGAAGTAAAGCTCTCATTATTTGCAGATGACATGCTCTTATACTTAGAAAACACTAAATACTCCAAAAAACTACTAGAACTAATAAATGAATTCAATAAAGTTGCGGGATACAGAATCAATATACAGAAATCTGTTGCATTTTATACACCAATAAAAAGAAATGTTGGGAAAAATAAATGAATAAAAATTAGAAAGTGGATAATAATAAAATGTATCTCTTTGGGATCACTGTGACAATTAAAGCAGCTAAACTTGAAAGCCTTATACACTGTAGATGGTAGTAAATTACAGCTCTCTTCTTTCCGTGACCTCTCCCTCCTAACTCTTACACCTTTTATAGGCTGGACCCATTACATCGATACTGTCATGCAGGTCCTGAACCTTTCAGAAATTCCAGCCTTGTTTCTGTACACAGAACAGTGCAGGAATTAAATATTTTGACTTCAGAGTCTAACAGGTTAGTTTTGAGACCTGTCTCCATCACTCATTAGCTGAGATATCTTGGGCACATTACATATCTTCTCCCTACTTAAGTTTCCTTATCTGTGAAATGGTGAAAACAACAGTATCTACCTCATAGCATAGTTATGAAAACTGAGTAAGGAATGCCCAGAATACAGTTAAGCCCAACCTAAGTGTTTACTGCTACTTATTTTTTTATTTTTTCATTTATTCAAAAGCCGTAAGTTCTTTTCAGTTGTGTTATTTTTCAACTACTTTTTCCCCTAAAAGAGATCAGCACATAGTAGCCATTTAGTATTTATTTAATGAATTTAAGACATATTTTGTTATTCCTTCTCCCACAGTTAAAAAAATTAAACTCATAGGATAACAGAATTAATAATAGCTAAAACTTAATATATACTATGCCTCAGAATTCTACGAAGTTCTTTACACACATTACTTACTATATTTTATCCTTTACTACCACTCTGTGGTAATATTACACTCCCTGAGGAAGTACCTAAGGCTTAGAGAGGTTGATATCGCATGGCTAACAGTGGCAGTCCCAGGATTTGAGTTTGAGAGAGTGAGTCCTACACCGCACTCTACATAATAACTTTTGAAGCACCAGAAAAAAAGTCTCGGACATTTAACCATAATAAACCACACTATGTCGACTGCAAGTTCCAGGAGGGCTTGCACCATGCTTTTTAAAGTACTGTCTCACCATAGCGCATGGAGAAGTCACTATACTTAGGAACTCTAAATTGATAAATTTTCGTAGACAAGAACAAAACTACACAAAGTTACAACAAATGTCATTAATAGTCAATGGTCCTGGAATTGCTTTAGGCAAGACAGCCTATGGAGACTGTCTTCAGTGGAGGGCTTCTCAACTTTGCAAGTATAAGGTGTCCAAGAAGTATCTCCTAAATGAAAACACGTTACATCACATTAAAAAGACCATGCTTTGCTTATATTCAAATATCACTACGCAAAGACAAACAGAGGGGTAAGCCAGCTTCTGAACACCAAGTCACAGCAAATACAACAAATGAATCAAGAGTTATCAGCAAAAGCTGAGACAGGAAAACACAAAAGTAAGGATTTCATAAATTGAGAAGCATTTATGAAATATCAGCCGACTGTCATAGAATTACAATCATGATAAACCTGTACACACCTGATTTTTTCAGCACAGATTTTTGGCAAGATTCTCACATTGAAACCAAATCAGCTAGTGAATAACAGCAGTAATAAGGGAACATGAAATCATAAAAACAAAAACTCTAAGATCTCACTCTTACCAGACTACTGGAAATAATGAGGCTTCCTGAGGCCTGGAGCCCAGAGTAGAATTCTTTTCAGAGACTGATTATATCTCACCACCCTAACAGCATCAATTCCCCAGATACAAAATTCTGAACTTCTGGGATATTACAGGAAAAAGCACTACAGTACATTTAAGAATTTCTTGATGAAGCAGTTATACCTAAAATGAATTACAAGAGTGAATTCATGGGCCCCAACCCTCCTTCCTTTCAAGATCTGACATTCAACACTCATGCACACCAATTATCTTTAATCCAATCAAACTGAACGACAGGTACTTGCCAGCATATTCCATACTCTCTCCTGCCTTCTACTTTAAACTCATCATTCCCTCTCCTTAGGATATCCTCACCCACTTATCTCCTGACCAACTCTTACTCTTCTAGACTCTTGGAATACTTTCCTAATATTCCTCTGTGCACCCAAGCTCCAGAGCATACCTTTGTCATAGCACAAGAACGCTATATTGAAGCTCACTGCTTACTGATAGCTTCCCAATCTCCTATTATTTCCAGCTCTTTAACTGTAGCTCCTGACACATATTAAGATCTCATAAATATTTACTTACGGCTAAATGAATAAATGAAAAAATTCTGTGGCAGTCACTAGCAGAATTATTATATTGGGTAATTAAAATTGTGATTTAAGTTATGCTTCACAGGAAAAATTATGTGGCCTTCAATGTAGTCTTTTAATGCCTCGTCTAAGAAATACCATAAATAGCCTCCAAAGGTGACATCTTTACGTGAAGCCAAGGTAATAATATTTTACCAATATATAGATAAAATATCATAGATAAAATTCCATATACATCTAGATCTCCTAGAATTCCTCATATTTTAAAAAACGGAAATAATTTAAGTCAGATAGCAGTAAAGTTTATTTGCATATGGCTTTACAAAACCTCAGTCTATATTTTATAATAAATGTTACCTTTCCATAAAAGAGCAAAGTAGAAAAATAGTAACATACAGAACTCTAAATGCATAATTAATTGTAGTATATCAGGCTTTGCCTAATATCGCCTTGTATCCAATCATTAACTCCTGTCATGTGAAGAGGAACATGAAATAAATCTCTCCCAAAACTTAAGTACTGTTCCCCGCCGTGTTTCAATTCCAGTAATGTCACAGGCATTACTTCCAAAAATTATGTATTTTCAACTGTTTGACTACAGTACTGCTTATTCCCATAAAATGTTACCTTCTGTTTAATTTAGACAGAATGGGGAACTCCCATGATATCGACTCCCATTATTTTTAATACAGAGAAAAAGAACACAGGAATTCACTTCAGAAAAATTCACTAAATTGTATATTTACATTTTGTTTACTTTTATATGTTATATTTCACAATAAAAATCTCTTAAACATTTAGTAATTGGCAAAAATTAAATATTTCTCTCATGCTATTTCAAAATGCATCATAAAGGAAAGTTTAATCCTTTAGCTTTACAGTTAACCACGTTCTTTGCTTACTAAAGAACATCACACTAATCTCCAAAATCAATTCCTCTATCTTCAACTTGAAGGACAAAATCCTCACATTCAAAATGTCAACAATTTACAAAGAATCTAATGATTCAGCAAGATAATATGTTTAAATAAAAGATGCAGAAATGTTTTCCTCAACAAGGAGTAAATTATCAAAGGAAACAATGCAAGGTTATGCCCAGGTACATAAACTTCTACCTTGATATTTTCATATTAATAATTTACTAATAACTGAGTTAAACTGGTTGTCACACTCTGTAAACACTCCAAGTAGACAGACAGTACATAATTACAGCCTAACATATGGGTTGTAATTGTGTGTCACTTTAATAAAAGCACTTTCTTTAGACCACTTCTCAAGGTTTTCAAATACTTTAAGCTAAATACTATCTAGGAGAATGGTTTTCAATCCTCTCATATTCGATATTCTTTTTAAACAAATATTTTACAAATACTTGTTTAATATCTGAAATGAAATCATTAATATAACTTACATACAAAATATATACTTCATTTGAAAATAAACCCGTATAATGTCTTAATTGTAATATAAAGAAGAAATAAAATAATAATAATAATGTAAATCTCAATATGTGGACACTTGGACATGACTATATCACTGCTTAATGAGGTTTGAATCTATACGTAGAATCACCATGGATATGACAAGTACAAATGCAGACTGATCCAAGTATGTTGTACTGATTATCAAATACCACAAATGCCTCTGGTAACAGATTTTCCAAAACTATATATTCCAAGTCTTTATCTTCTAAAATAAGTATATCGAAATCATATAAAAATACTTCGTATTATATTTTTATGTAATATAGAGTTAAGACCTAGTATCAGACACAATAAAGAGACTTTTCACCTACATGAATATCTGGAAGGAAATTCAAAAATTATGCTGTACATGAGACACTTTCTTGTTGTCCAATACTCGCCTGTGCTTTGCAGGATGTCCAATTATCCCTTACATAAAAGAACCTCCCCCAATCACTACCTCAACAAGTACAACAAAATCACTCCCCACAAAATTCAAAAGCATCATGGGGGGAGTTCACATTGTCCACTTTCAGAACCACTACACTAGGACAATTACTATTTCTCAGAGTAGTAATAGGCTCTCAACACAATTCATCCAGACCTACTTAAAACCTGTATTTAAAATATTAAAGATCATAACTCAGTATACATTTCCACTGCCAATCAATGGAGTTTCATGTATTTGGCTATACTATCTTAGCTAATTCTCTAACAGTAAAAGGCGCTCTAAATCAAAAAAAAAAACTTTAGCCTCTTAATTGATCAGAGGACTGTAAACCCAGTAGTAAACAAACATACCAATGGATGGAGTGGTCTAACTAAAACCACAGGATAACTTGTAGCTCTTCAGAGCTTCATGCACAACACTTTAAGATAAGTACTGAGAATGAGAACATACTCACAAGATATGTTAGTTGTAATTAAAATAGCATGTCCTTTGTCATAACTAAAATTGTGACACAATTCAGTCTTCCTAGCTGAACTGAGGTAACAAACCAACTGCTAACACATAACTTTTTGTAGAGATATTTTGTAAAAAAAATAAAATAAAATTATTGCCACATAATTGAAAATTAAATATATTCTGGTTCCTCTTGTCACCCTTATTTTATATGGAGCACCACGCACAAGAATCCAGTTTGTAAAGTAACACAGAGTTTCAGTTTAAAAGGTAGGTACCTTAGGAGTTACAGACCCTTCTCATTTTAAAGATAAGGAAACTAAGGTCCAGAGAGACCAAATAAATTATCTAAAATGACACAGAAGTAGAGCCAGGAACCAAAAGAAAGATATTTTTCCTAGCAATTTAGTGTACTTTTGAATTCCTTAATTTTTATTTATTTTTTCTTTCTTTTTTCTTTAAAGGAAATGTTCTCCACAGGGTTACCTGGCCCAGCAAGATCTTCAGTCTTTATCTCTCTTTTGTTTGAGCATCTACTAAACGATGAAAGGCTGAGGACAAGCATGAAAAAACTATGAAAACAACTTTTCAAGAAAGCTATCAGAGGGCACAGTGACAATTAGCTCAACTAAACCCTTAAACTGTTACAAATCCATATCCTGTCAATTGTTCACTAGCAGAAAGAGAGGAAAGAGTTTAAATGTTCTCAACTTCCCTAGACAAGTGCCAGGAGAGCCACTGGATTTTATCTCTTCAAGTCAAATGACAAGCAGAAACCAACATTAACCTATTACATAGATGAATAAGTTCAACCAAAAACTACTTTGGAAAATCATGGAAAAAATTTAAAAGAGACTGAAAGGGAATTTTTAAAAATTCAATGCAACAGTGTTACTTAGTACTTTTCTCTTTCCTATTATATGATATAGCTAGAAGGAAAGCGCATATTCATAAAAGAACAGAACATTAGCACTGGAAGTGGCTGTACACCAATGGTGAGCACTACATTTACTATTCACCTTTTAGGTTTCTATCAGAGACAATTTAAGTATGGGATCTTGACTCATTTGGGCTTCCGTCCTCCTGCCCCCATTGTTCAAGCAATATGAATCATCCCTAGCTGTTGATTTGTTTACAGTGAAGTATACATTATACGAGCAATGAACAACTGAACAGTGTAGAACTTCATTTTATAAAGAATAATTGTAATTCTATGTAAGAAATATCTCTAATTTTACAAATTACTAAAGAATAATTGCTAAAACTTTGTAAATTTATCCTCTCAAATAGAAGGTGGCACTCTAAATTGCTTTTAGAAAAAAATCTACAAATATGCACTCATCCTTGAAATATTTCATACTTATTAACCTGGTAATACCATATTTAAAACTTGATAACAGAAAAATTGTACACACAAAGTATATAAACATGACAAATTTGCAAATAAACTAACTCTCCAAACATGAAGCAATAGTTAAACAATGAATGACATACCCACTTGATGACATATTAAGCAGCCATTTAAACTAAAGTTTGTCAAGTGTGTATACTATGGAAATCTTCATAAATGATATGAAAATAGCAAAATAATAAAACAGTACAAAAATATAATCAGAATTCTACTTACTGTAAAAAGGAAAAGCCATGAGTATAACCTAACGCATAGAAATTTAGGCTGCAAGGAAATATACTAACGTAGTTCAAAAGTAACTATAAATAAATATTTCCTTTTTTCCATATTTTATTAATGAGGGCATACGGCTTATTATCTTTTTTTTTAAGTTCTATCTTCAGGACCCTGTGAAGAATCCAGAGGAAGGACTCTGGTTAGAGCTAAGCTATCTATTCTTAATATGTGTGTTCATCAGTACTTCTACAAACTTACATTCTTAGTATTTAATCTAATTATAAATGGAATGTTTATAAATACTTAGTATGCCTCTGTAAAACAAGTCTACTTATTATAAGCCAGATTTATTTCAACGTCCATAAATGTAGAGCAGATACTTAATATAATAAAATGACCTCTGTGGCTAACCAAAGACAGACAAAATTAACTCCTGTCTTGCTTAAAGAATTCCTCTTTTAAAACTTTTTCCAACAAGCAATCTATATAATACACAAATAGGTGGCACCCATTACAGTAAATATCCTGAAGAGGAAAGCATGTATCTAAAACTAAAATAGTATAGATTTAATAAAATATCCATTGTTACTAAAGTTTCCCTCAAAAAAAAAAAAATACATATAATGTCATTGGGTCTTAAAAGACAAGCTTCAAATTACGAATTTCAAATTTAATAAAGGAATCATCTCAGATAAAATTATCCAATGTGTAAAAGTCACTTTTTCTAACTTAGAATGGTTAAAATAAGATCTAAGTTTATAAAATAATCATTATGTATTTCATTCTATCATTCCCTTTAATCTAGTATAAGGTTCATTCAATACTGACTGAATTAAATCCACAAAGATTTTATTATTCCAACACTAAGAGATTGTTTACATGATATGGTTCCACCTACAAAACAAATACAATTTATACAACTACTAAAAAGTTTCAAAGCCATGATAAAGTTAATGACCACGCTCAGAGAGAAAGCAGAATGAGCTACTGCAAAATTTCTTTACCAAATTACAACACTGGGCATTGTATAATATCAGTGGCATATAATATGTCAGAGCAATTATACCACACATGCATATTATAGAAATTTTGCTTTATGAAAGCCAAAACCCCTGGAGTGTTCATTATGGTTTCTGAGAGAAAAGTGCTCAATGACTTCTTGTTCTGTTTATGAATAAAAAGCCATGCAACTACAGTAAGGACTTTTTATTTAGTGAGCCACGATATAGAATCAAAAGTAGCAGCTACTCATTGGATTTAAGTTGTCAACACAACATTAAGTTGTCAGTTTTTACTTGTCATCAATACATTCACAGTTAACTAAGTACAAATATAAGCATCTGACTATGGTCTACTACAGTGTGCCTGAGTATTTACATATTGAAATGCACACTATATTTTATCACAAATTATTTCCTTTATATTACAATTAAAGCATTATATTTTTCTTATTATATGTGTGGATAGATTATATTATCTATATATTTCATTTCAATATAGTAAACCAAGTATTACAAAACATATTATCAAAAAGGGGTTTGGGCCTAACAAGGTTTAGAATCACTAGCATAAACTTCGTTAAGGTTCTTTACATGTATTGACAAATTTTCTAGAAACATTTTATTCATTTGTATTCCCACTATATTAATGGTTGTATGTTGTATCCATAAACAAGATTGTAACAAAGCTTTTTAATCCTAGTCAATTTTCTAAAATCAAAAAATGTTGAGTTAATTTGCATTCCTCTACTTGTAAAATCAAACATTTTTAATATTTACTAGAATCTGTATTTCTGTATGTATTTGGTCACACTAATGTAATTTACAGTTTAGAGATCATTCCACTTAAACATTAATAATCCTTTCGTATTTCATAATGAATGATACTATGTAAAAATGTTAGAATTCTGAGCTGTGACTGTGACTTGTTGCTTGCTTATTTTAGGCTTTGTAACTTTTAATATGCTAAAGTACACTATGTATATAAACTGAATAATTTTGTATTTTAGAGAATATTTGCTTTGAGAATAATTCCCATTGTGATAAAATAGACCACATAAATCTCTAAGAGACATCTAGTAATAAGATCTTTGTTTTCCAAGAAAAAAAATTCCAAATACATTTCAATTTCAAATACTCATCAGACAGTAAGTTTCAACAACAGCTTATCAGATAATGGAATGCACTAAGCAGACTTCACAAAATGCTAACATATCTATATGTCATTTCTGTTATATTAGAAATTATATTTTCTATTTTAATTGTATTGCTACCATTTTTTTCAAAAATATTCCATTCTCAGTACACTCTGTACACTAATAGAAAGTATTCAGTATTCAAGTAAAAGACATCCTGTTTTATAAATTAACTTTTGTTATCTACTGTCCATTTTGGAATGTCAGTGTTTTTCATTTCTAATTGGTAAGGTGTCTTCTCTACTGAGGATTTTTATGTGGTAAGGATTTAGACCTCTCCCAATCAGAAATAGTCAAGGCTAATTCCAGAGGCCTGGGGGGTCTCTCCATAGTCTGAGGACTGCAATCCAGTTTCACTAACACAGATTCCTAGATATTCTACATTCCAAATAAAATCTTGAAGATCACCCAGAGCAGAAGAATCTCAGCAGCAGTCTGTATGCTATAGAACAGTTAGAAACACAATGAATCTCAAAATGCATGGGAAATACCAAACCATAGGGTGCTCTACTCAGAGTTTTACCCTACCTTGTTCTAGCTCTTTCCACTGATAATCACTGAACATATAATATAGTTTGAAACAAGCCATATAAATTAGCATTGTTTAGTTAAAAGGCATTAGAGAATTTTAAATAACTCCCACACTTCCAACTTTTTAAATATTATTAGTAAATTTAATAAAATATTAATACTTACATAATGACTTAAAATACAAATAGAAATTTTGATATATAATTTTGATATAAATTTCAATAGCATATATTATATATGTTATATTATATATAACATATAAACAGACATATAGATATATAATCCATAACAATGGTACTCCAACGGGGAGGGGAGGATGTTATTGGTATTATTTCTTCAGACCAAATGGGCTAATGAAAAATTCTTAATTCAGCAGATTACCAGATCTAAAGAATGTTAATTTCCTACAAAGTTTATAAAAAATAAAAGTCATGTCGCCCCATTATTCCAAATTATACTTCTAGAGTCTTTAAAATACTCCATTTTAAATTATTTAAATTGAATAATTGAGTTGGAATATTTAATTTTTATTAAGTAATGCTAATTAATTTTTTCAGTGTTCTAGTTTTCAATCTTCTAATCTAATTGTTTGATCATGCTTATCAAGAAAAAAGGTAATAAGTTATTATAATTAGAAATACATTTCCAAGAAAGATATATTTCATCCTTACTACATTTTCTCCTCAACCTGTCCCTTCTCTTCCTGAAGCCCAAATGAATAGCATTGCGGACAGGGGAACTAATTGTTAAGCCTATTTCAATCACTGGTTGACCATAACCATATTTTAGGGTAAAAATGATTATTTTCCTAAATAGATAAAATTAGCAGGACAAAGACTTACTACCAATATTTAGTATAAAATACTATGACCTTCTCTAAACTCTGAAGGGACTTCACCTATATGATGGGCAAGTATTTTCCATTTTTATTGTTTAAAATAATATATAAACAAAAAAAGTACTCAATGAATTATTGAAAAGCAAACATCTACTGTAAAGCAAATCACATTTCAGGTCAAGAAATACAACACACCAGCATATTCAAAACTCCTTGGGTGTTCCTCCCAGATAGTAATCCCCTTCTCCCCAACCTCTCACCACAACAATGACTTCTGTGGGAAGCCCTTTTTTTGCTTTTTAATCATTTTAGTTAATAGTATAAGAGTGAAGCAAATAATTCTGATATATGGGATACACTTTTGTACCTATCATGCACATACACATTTTAGACAAAAATTTCACTGTCTAGACAACCGCTTCTGTTTCTTCTGTTTCTCACTCTAGTAGCAATGGATCCAACAGACTAACTAACCAGGGTGTTCTTTTGAATGTCAACAAATCTCCATCCCAGAAATGGTAGCCAATTAATTCTGGTACTTGTTTATAATACGTGACATCACGACAATCACAAATAATTGTATAGCAAAGGGTACCCACATGTAAGTGCTATGAGCTTGAGTCATGAGCCAAATCGTACAAGAGTATGGTAAAGCTAGTGAGTAACTAACCAATAGCCTTCACATCTAGGAACTGAACCAGTGCCAGAAAGCCATCTGGATGACAAACAGTAACATGAGAAGAATTTTAAATAGCTTACAGCTGTAGAAAAAGCACTATTCCAGACTCTGAACCTTTTAATTATTTCTGTCTGCTGTCATTTTAAAAATGTTATAATATGTAAAAATTAACAGAGCATCCTAAAAAGCTGGCATTTCTCCCAAGTCACTTCAGGATTACTCCTTTGCACACTAGTTTAAGTTGATCTATGCAAGTATTCGTCTATTTTAAAGCTTTTCCTTGGAGACCAATTTTCCTCCTAAGCTATCCAGCCATGAATGACAAATGCTTGTGTGTGTAGCTTTTATTTCTCATTCACTACTGACATAAACTGAGAATTAACAAACCCCCTCCCCACTCCCACTCCACTCGCCAAAAAAACACCACGTAGGGAAAACTGAAGCAATATCTGTCTTTGGTGCCAACTCTTTTTTCACTGCCTACTTTCTCTAGAGGACACAGTAAGTCAAGAGACAGGCTGATGATGTCATCTCAGTGCTAGGCCTTGATCAAGAGAAGGAGAGAAAAAATTATTGGACTTCAAGTTAATAAATATTACTAAGTACTCCTTCTGTTTAAGATACAATATCATACACCTGATTTGGGAAACAGGCTTACAAAACTAAAACATGGAGCAGTCTACAACCCAGTCCATACCAAAGCACTTAGTCAGCTGAGAAAGACAAGTAGCAGGTACATCTATTATGTCTGCTCAGGTAATGCTCCTTCTTAGACTGCTGGGGAGAATGAAACAAAAAAAGATAGTGAAGGCTTAGATGACTGGTTGCACTGTTTTCCACCTCAGGTCCCAAAGAGCCTCAACCACAAGAAATGAGGATGGAATATTGGGAAAGGGAAGTATGAACTACCTGCTTGAATTTTACTTAAAAAGGTTTGGAAGGTCATGTCTGGACACCAGGAAACCTGACTTGAAAAGATGAAACACCACCACAGTATCGCTGCCATGAAACCACAATAGAATAACTACTGGCAGTTACATGGTTTGGAGTATAATAATTCATCGCAGTTCACTATGTCTAGATTCCCAAAAGATCTGAAATCTTCACCTATTCATGCTTCAAACTCAGCTTTTGGAATACTGTCCTGTATTTCATTTATAATATTACCTTGTAGATACTCTATCACATTATTTCAAAAACTTCAAATATAGCATTATTTTTAAAGCTGCATTATTTTTTTCTTGTGATGAAAACTTTTAAGACCTATCTTAACTTTCAAATATACAATATAGTATTATTAACTATAGTCACCATGCTATACATTACATCCCCAAGACTTATTTATAATTGAAAGTTTGTTCCTTTTGACCTCCTTCATTCATTTTGCCAGCCTCCAACCCCCAGCATCTAGCAACTACCAACTGTTCTCTGTATCTAAACTTTGACTATTTTCTTGGTTTTTATGTTCTTGTTTTTAGTTCCACAGATGAAATCAAACAGTATTTGTCTTTCCCTGTCTGACTTATATCACTCGGCATAATGCCCTCAAGATCCATCCATGTTGTCACAAATGCAAGATTTCCTTCTTTTTATGACTAAATAATATCCATTGTATAAATATACCACATCTTCTTTATCCATTCATCCACTGATAGACAGAGGCTATTAACATGCTTTTGTAAATAATGCTACAGTGAACATAAGCATGCAGATACCTTTTCAAGTTCATTTTTCTGTTTCTTTGGATAAATACCCAGAAGTAGTATTGCAGGATCAAATATCAGTTCTATTTTTAATTTTTTGAGGAACCTCCATACTTTTTTCCATAGTGGCTGCACCAATTTACATTCCCACCAACAGTGTACAAGAGATCCCTTTCTCCTCATCCTCTCCAACACTCATTTCCTCTCTTTTTGATAACAGCTATTCTAACAGGGGTGACGTGATATCTCACTGCGGTTTTAATATGCATTTTCTTAACAATTAGTGATGTTGAGCATCTTTTTGTGTATCTGTTGACAATCTGTATGTCTTCTTTGAAAAATATCTATTCAGATCTTCTACACATTTTATAATCCAATTGTTTCTTTGTTACTGAGCTCTATGTGTTCTTTATATAATTTGGATATTAACTCTTCATCAGGTATAAAATTTACAAATATTTTCTCCCAATCAGAAAGGTGCCTTTTCATTTTGCTGATGACTGACTTATTGTCTAGAAGCTTTTTAGTTTGATATAGTCCCACATTTTTATTTTTGCTTTTGTTGCCTTAGCTTTTGGAGTCAGATCCAAAAAATCATTGCCAAGACCAATTTCAAGGAGCTTATCCCTATGTTTTCTTCTAAGAGTTTTATGATTTCAGGTCTTACATTCAAGTCTTTAATCTATTTTGAGTTAATTGTTTTCTATGATGGAAGATAGCGGTCCAGTTTCATTCTTTTGCATGTGGCTGTTCAGTTTTCCCAGCAACATTTATTTATTTTTTAATCAAATTAATCCCTTATTAAATGGGAACACATGGTTCACAAAATCGAAATGTCTCTAGTTTTTGTCATTAAAAGCACCAGTACTTTATTTTTATTTATTTTCAATTACAGTTGATATTCAGTATTATTTTATACTAGTTTCAGGTGTACAGCATAGTGATTAGACATTTATACAAGTACTTTACTTGTACAAAACAAATGGATGGTATTTTAGATGTGGGATAATAAATGCTAAGTAGGTAAGAAGCCACATCCATCTTGGGTTGATTGGTTCCTCAAATCGGGAGAAGTCTAGCCCATATGTCAGGCTGTGTGTGTATTTATGCACAGAGAGGTCAAGCTCTAAAAAGTGAGGGAGGAGAAGTACAAGTACGGTAGCAGGCAGGAGTGTTCTCCTGAATAAGGGAAAGTGAGGGATGCCAGTAGGCCAAAGCCCCTCTTACTTGGGCCAGCAAGATCAGGTTTTTGCAGCCACCTCATCAGCACATCATTAAGAAGAGTCCATTCTACATAAGTGAGTGTTTCCCAGTAAAATGGATTATTTCTGTCCTCTTAAAATTCGTAAATTCCCAGCACCATTTATTAATGAGACTGTCCTTTCCACACTGTACATTCTTGGCTTCTGTGTCATAAATTAATTGAACGAATATCTGTGGGCTTATTTCTGGGCTCTCTATTCTGCTCCATTGACCCATGTGTCTGTAATTCTGCCAATGTCATACTGTTTGTATTACCGTAACTTTGTAATGTAGTTTGAAATGAGGACATCTAATGTCTCCAGCTTTGTCCTTCTTTCTCAAGACTGCTTTGGATATCTGGAATCTTTAGTGTTTCCACAAAAATTTTAAGATTGTTTTTTCTATTTCTGTAAAAACTGCCACTGGAATTTTGATAGAAATTGCATTGAATCTGTAGATTGCTTTGGATAGTATACACATTCTAATAATATTAAGTCTTCCAATCAATGAACATGAAATATCTTTCCATTTATTTGTCTCTTCAATTTATTTCTTCAATGTCTTAGTTTTCAATGTACAGGTCTTTCACCTCCTTGGTTAAATTTATTCCTAGGTATTTTATTCTTCATGATGCAATCATAACTGGAACTGTTTTCTTAATTTCTCTCATAGTTTATTAGCAGGGTATAGAAACTGAACAAATTTTTGTATATTGCTTTTTCTATCCTCTAACTTTACTGAATTTCTTTATTAGTTCCAGTAGTTTGTTGGTAAAGTCTTCAAGATTTTTTATATATTATATCATGTCATCTATAAACAGTGACAATTTTACTTCTTCCCTTCAATTTGGATGCCTTTTCTTACTCTTGCTTAATTGCTTTACCTGGGACTGCTGAAGAAAACAGGCAAGAGTGGGCATCTTCGTCTTGTTCCTGATCTTTTTAAAAAAGCTGTCAGATTTTCACTGTTGAGTCTGACAAGCTGTGGGCTTGTCATAAATGGCCTTTATTATGTTGAGGTATGTACCAACTATATCTACTTTGTTGAGAGTTTTTATCATGAATGATGTTGAATTTTGTCAAATGCTTTTTCTACATCTATTGAGATGATCCTGTGATTGTCATCCTTCATTTTGTTAATGTAGTGTATCACGCTGACTGATTCGTGGATGTTGAACCATCCTTGCATCTCTGGAATAAATTCCACTTGATCATGGTGTATGAACTATATAATGTATTATTGAATTTGGTTTTCTAATATTTTGTTTAAAATTTCTGCATCTATGTTCACAAGGAATACAGGCTGGTAATTTTCTTTTCGTGTGGTGTCCTTATCTGGTTTTGGTATCAGGGTAATGCTGACTTCATAAAATGAGTATGAAAGTGTTCCCTCCTCTTCTAATTTTTAGAAGAGTTTGCGAAGAATTCGCATTAATTCTTCTTTAAATGTTTGGTAGAATACACTAGTGAAGCCATTGGGTCTCATACTTTTGTTTGTTGAGAGGTTTTTGGTTATTGATTCAATCTCCTTACTAGTGATCAGAATATTCAGATTTTCTATTTCTTCATGATTCAGTCTTGGTAGGCTGCATGTTTCCAGACACTTATCCATATCTTATAGACTGTTCAATTTATTGGCATTAAAACAGCATTATTTTTGTCTCTCCTCTTAGTTTTTTAATTTTTCAATTACAGCTGACATTCAGTACTATATTAGTTTCAGGTATATGGCATAGTTAAACATTTATCTAACTTATGCATTAGACCTCCAGATAAGTCTAGTATGCACCTGGCACCATACATAGTATAATGTTATTGACTATATGCCTTATGCTGTACTTTACATCTCCATGACTATTTTCTAACTGCCAGTTGGTACTTCTTAACCTCTCCATCTTTTTCTCCTCTTAATTCTTGATACACCATATAAAATGTTGCTTTGTTGGGAACGAACTCATTCATACCACCACACTGCTTACTGTCAAATGAATTAATGAGTAAGAGCGAATAACTTAAAAGGTGTCGTTAGTATCAATTTCATACCACCATTAGGACAGCTAAATAATTATAGATGTTTCCTGATTGAATGTAGCTTATGGCCAACCTACACTTTCTCTCATTTTTTTTTTTTTTAAGTAAAACCTAATATTAGAGGTCGTTTTGACTTCTCAGCTTCAAAACCAACACCATCTAAAAACTGAGGGAGTCTACCATGCCACCCTGAGCACCCCCGATCTTGTCTGATCTCGGAAGCTAAGGAGGGTCGGGCCTGGTTAGTACTTGGATGAGAGATCACCTAGGAAGACTGGGTGCTGGAGGCGTAAAAAAATAAAATAAAATAAAATATATAAAATAAAATAAAAAACTGAGGGATACACTTACAGAATTTAAAATGTTTTGCTTAGGCTTCCAGTTAAGATGGCAGAATAGGTAAACGCTGTGCTCACCACCTCACACAACCACATCAAAATTACAACTAAACTACAGAACACCCATCTTTGAGAACTACCTGAAGTCTAGCCAAACAGAAGTCCTATAACTAAGGATATACATAAGAAGCCACATCGAGACTAGCAGAAGGGGTGGAGACACCAAAAGGGCTGGTCCCATACCCACGTGTTGCAGTTAAAACTCGGGAGGGACAGAGAAAAAGCTTCTCAGACAGAAAAAAAGCTAATGGAGTTTCTCACCGCCAAACTAGTATTCCAAGAAATGTTAAAGGACTTCCTCAATAAGACAAAGGAAAAAAAAATATCAAATATATAAATAATAAAATGGCAATAACTACATATCTATCAACAATTATTTTAAAAGTAAATGCTCCAATCAAAAAACATAAGGTGGCTGAATGGAGAAGAAAAATAAGACCCTTACATATGCTGTCTACAAGAGACTCACTTTAGATCAAAAGACATACGCACGGACTGAAAGTAAAGGAATGGAAAAAGATATTTCATGAAAATGGAAACAAAATTTAAAAGTTGGGTAGAAACACTTATATCAGACAAAACAGACTTTAAAACAAAGGCTACAACAAGAAACAAAGAAAGACCCAGTAATCTCACTTTTGGGTATTTATCCAAAGAACACAAAAACACTAATTCAAAAAGACATATGCATCTATATGTTCATAGCAGCATTATTTATAATAGCCAAGACATAGAAGCAACCTAAGTGTTCATCAATAGATGAATAGGTAAAGAAGTGGCAATATGTAAAATGAAATATAAGTCATAAAAAAAAACAATGAAATCTTGCCATCTGTGACAACACGGATGGACATAGAGGGTGTTCTGCTAAGCGAAATAAGTCAGACAAAGACAAACACCATGTGATTTCACTTATATATGGAATCTAAAAACCAAAGTAAATGGACAAACAAAACAAACTGACTGATACAGAGAATATTTCGATGGTTGCCAGATGGGAGGAGGAAAGGGGGGATAGGTGAAAAAGGGGAAGCAATTAAGAAGTACAAATTGGTAGTTACAAAAAGGAGAAATAAAGTATAGCATAAGGAATATAGATAATAATATTGTACTATGTATGGTGCCAGGTGGGTATTAGATTAATCAGGGTGATTACATCATAAGTAATATAAATATCTAATCACTATGTTTTACATCTGAAACTAATATAATTATTTTACGCCAACTGTAATTAAAAAGTTAAAAAATATTTTAATTAAAAACATATTGGCATTGGAGGTCCTAGCAAGCGCAATCAGGCAAGAGAAAAATACAAAAGGCATCCAAACAGGAAACGAAGAAGTCAAACTGTCACTATTTGTAGATGACATGATTCTCTATGTAGAAAACCCTAAAGACTCCACAAGAACACTACTAGAAACATCAAAATTACAATTACAGCAAGTACAGTAAAGTCTCTGGATACAAAATCAACGTTCAAAAATCCAGTGTTCCTATACTCTAGTAATGAACTGTCAGAAAAAGAAGTGGAAAAAATAATTCCTTTTGCAATAGCAACAAAAAGAATAAAATACCTAGGAATTTAACAAAACATGTGAAGGACTTATATAATGAAAACTACAAGACCCTATTAAAAGAAATCAAAGAAAATACAAAGAAATGGAAAGATATTCCATGTTCTTAGATTGAAAGAATCAACATATTTAAAATGGCCATATTACCTAAAGCCTTATACAGATTTAAGGCAATCCCCATCAAAATCCCATCGGCTTTTTAAAAGAAATAGAACAAAAAAAAAATCATCAGCTTTGTATGGAAGCACAAAAGACCCCGAATTGCCAAAGCCATCCTGAGAAAAAGAATGAGGCTGGAAGCATCACTCTGCCCAGCTTCAAATATTACTACAAAGTGACAGTAATCAAAACAGCATGGTATTGGCAACAAAACAGACACATGAACCAATGGAACAGAATTGAGAGTCCAGAAGTAAACCCATATTTATACGGGCAAATAATTTTTGACAAAAAAGCCAAAAACATACAGTGGAGAAAGGAAAGCCTCTTCAATAAATGGTGCTGGGAAAATTGGAGGCCACCTGCAAATGAATGAAACTAGACTGTTGTCTATCACCACACATCAAAATTAACTCAAAATGGATTAAGGACCTGAATATAAGACCTGAAACAACAAAATGCATACAAGAAAACATAGGAACTAAACTCAAAGACCTTGGACTTAAAGAGAATTTTATGAATTTGACCTCAAAGGCAAGGGAAGTAAAAGCAAAAATAAATGAATAGGACTACATCAAACTCAAAAGCTTCTGCTCAGCAAAAGAAATCATCAACAAGGTAAAGAGACAATCATACAAATGGGAAAATATAATTGCAAGCAACGCCTCCAATAAGGGCCTAATATCCAAAATATACAAAGAACTCATACGACTCAAGAACAACAAAAAAACAAACGATCCAATCAAAAAATGGGCAGAGGACCTGAACAGATACTTCTCCCTAAGGGACATACAAAAGGCCAGCAAATATTTGAAAAGCTGCTCAACATCGCTAGCTATTAGGGAAACGCAATTCAAAACCACAATGAGATACCCTCTCACACCTGTTAAAATAGCTACCCCAAAGACTTGAAAACCCATATCCAAAAAGATATTTGCACATCTATGTTCATAGCAGCATTATTCACAGTGGCCAGGACATGGAAGCAACTGAAGTGTCCTACGATAGATGACTGGCTAAAGAAGCTGTGGTACATATATACAATGGAATATTACTCAGCCATAAGAGATGAAATACTGCCATTTGCAACAACCTGGATGGACCCCGAGATAATCATGCTAAGCAAAATAAGCCATACAGAAAAAGTCAAAAATCACATGATATCACTTATATGTGGGACATAAACCTAAAAGCAACAAATGAACGGGACAATCAGAGACTCATGGACATGGACAATGGACTAGTGGTTACCAGAGGGTAAGGGAGCGGGGAAGGAGTGGGGAGGTAGATGGGGTAAAGGGGGTCAAATATAGGGTGGTTGGGGGAGAGTGAAGTGGGTAAAGGGGATCAAATATATGGTAGCTGAAGGAAACTAGACTCTGGGTGGTAATCACACAATAGAATATACAGATGTCAAATTATAATGTACACCTAAAAATTATAATTAACCAATGTTAACCCAATAAACTTAAAAAAAAGTATTGGCTAAAACATTAACAATTTAAGAAGCTTATAAAGTATTGAAAACTAGCTCCAAAAGACTTGTAATTACATGATAAAGAGTTCTGCCTAATGACCTGAAATGATTTTTTAGTTTTTTTTTTACTTTATTGAAATATAATAGACAATTAGTTGCTCTTATTTACATTATACAATTCAATAAGTTTTTTCAGTTATAGTTGGCATACAATATACCAGTTTCAGTTGTACAGCTTAGTGATCAGATCCACATAACTCAAAGCGATCTAGGACCCCTAGATCAGTAAGTTGTACAGTTTAGTGATCAGATCCACATAACTCAAAGCGATCTAGGACCCCTCTTCCTCCTTACATAATTATTACATTATTAACCATCTTCCCCATGCTACGCTCTACATCTCCATGTCTATTCTGCAACTATCCATTTCTACTTAATTCCTTTACTTTTTTTCCCCATCCCTCGAACCTCCTTCCCATCTAGTAGCCTTCAAAATATTCTCTGTAACTGAGTTTATTACTGCTTTTATTATTGTTGTTTATTTTGTTCTTTACATTCCACATGTACGCAAAATCATGCAATATTTGTCTTTCTCTATCCGATCCATTTCATTCAGCACAATACCCTCTAGGTCCATCAAGGCAATATCTTTTTCCATTCTCTTCCTTTTAGTCTGTGTGCCTTTTAATCTGAATTGAGTTTCTTATAGGCAGCATATGTAGAGATCTTGTTTTCTCATCCATTCAGCCACTCTATCTTTTGGTTGGAGCACTTAATTCTTATCCATTTGAGGTACTTGTTGACAGGAATGTATTACTACCATTCTTTATTCCTGTTTTTGATACATATTTTTTCTTAAGAAGTCTCTCCAACATTTCCTGTAATACTGCCTTCTTGTTGATAAATTCCTTTAGCTTATTTTTGTCTGAGAAGCTCTTTATCTGTCCTTTGATTCTAAATGATAGATTTTCTGGATAAAGCATTCTTGGTTGTAGATCCTAGATTTTCATCACTTCGAAAATTTTGTGTCATGCCCTCTGCCCTGCATGGTTTCTTTACAGAAATCAGCTGCCGGTCTTATGGGTGCTCCCTTGTTGGTAACTAACTGCTTTTCTCTTGCTGCTTTTAAGATTCTCTCTTTGTATTTAACCTTTGGCATTTTAATTATAATGTGTCTTGGTGTGGGCCTCTTTGGGTTCATCCTTTTGGGGACGCTCTGAACTTCCTGGGGTTATACATCTATTTCCTTCATGAGGTGAGAAAAGTTTTCCATCATTATTTCTTCAAACAGCTCTTCAACATTTGTTTTCCTTCAGGTACCCCTAAGACATAAATATTTTTACATTTAATAGTATCCTACAGACTCCTTAAATCATTATTATTGTCTTGGCTTCTTTTTTCTTGCCGTTCTGAGTGTCCTTGGATTCCCTTTCCTCTATATCAGTGGTTCAACCTTCTTCTTTATCCACTTTATTGATTCCATCTAATAGACTCTTCATCTCAGATGATATGTTCTTCATTTCTGACTAGTTCTCTTTTATAATTTCCATTTCCACTTTTTTTTTATCTTTTTGTTAAAGTTCTCACTGAATTCATCTATACTTCCCCTAAGTTCACTGAGCAGCTTTATAACCAGTGTTTTGAACTCTGAATCTGTTAGATTATATCTGGATCTCTGTTTTGGTCTCTCATATGGTTTCTGCCTCTTTGTTTCCCCATTTTGGCTGCCTTTCTGTGTCTGTTTCTATGTGCTAAGCAAAGCTTCTGAGTCTCCCGGTCTTATTAGTACAGCTTTGTGAAGTAGGTATCCAGTGGCAGTCCTGAGAGGGGTTCAGTTGCAGGCCAAATTTAGCCCCAGCCTGTGCCTCCTCTTAAGATTCAGCAAGCAATCCACAGGTGCTGTGCTTATAGTTGCCTCAAGAAACCACACCAGAAACCAAGGCCAGCTGCCACCAGTGTGAGTCCTGGCAGTGCTCAGCAAGGAGCATCTGACTCACCAAGGATACACCATGATGTGGCTTGGGTGGGTTCACGAGTTGGGGGAGGTGGAATTTCAAGGAATCTTCTGGGTGGAGTGACCTCTGTTATCCAGTTTGATGACCTCTCAACTATGGTGGCACTGGGTCAGCACACTGGGAGGGTGAAGGGCTCAACGGAGGAAAAATGGATACTGCCAGCACTTTTGCCCAGGAGAAGCCTCGCCTCCAGCCTTCGCTCCGACAACTCAGTGTCCCCCTATAAGTCCCTGGTGTCCCCTGAGCCTCAGACCAGGCACTGGTGCTCAGAGTGAGCAAGTCCGTCACTGTGAAAGTCCGGTGGCGGACACGGCCCCTTTAAGAGGAATGTCCGCTGCTGCAAGCTGCCGCTATTGATGCTGCTGCCAAAGCCTCAGTCTCACTCAGCCACTCAGGACTGGCAGCCTTGCATCCTCACCCTGTCCTACCTCCTGTCACTGCAGGGTGATTTCTTATTTCTCTCCCTAGTTGTAGGTTTGTTCATCTAGATCCCAGGTGACTTTCCTTGCTGTTTGTTCCATGTTTCTGTAACAACTTTGATTTGGTCACAAGAGGGATGAACAAAGACTCTATCATCTACGCCATTTTTTTTCTCCCTGACCTGATATGATTTTAAAACAATCCCTAAATTCTTTCCTATTCCTCCTATTGGGACTGAGGCCTATGCTCCCTTCTCTTGGATATGAATGAGCTCTTTTTGACAAAATGAATATAGCAGAGATAATGCTCTACTAGTTTTTGGACCTAGGTTTTAGAAACTAGTAGCTTCCACTTGCTATCTCTTAAGACACTTGCTTGTGAGATGCTCATTCTAAGAGCCATGTGTGGGTATTCTGACCAACTCCAACTGACTGCCAGCACCAACAGCTAGATTTTGAATGACTTCAGCCCTGAGACTTTGAGCTTGTCAACCTGAAGCCCAGACATTATGGAACACAGACAAGTTATGCCTTGTCTAAATTCCTAACCACTGAGCAAGAGCATAACAAAATAGATATTTTATACCAGTAAGTTTTGGGGTGGTTCATTGCAGCTACTGATAATTGAAACATGATCTATTAGATTAAGAGATCAAATTATGCAACTACTACAGCCAAGAGTTAAATCATTTGCTTCTATAAACATATATATACACACATACATTTTCTTAAATATAAATTTTTCTCGAGCATTCCTCATAAGAAATATTTTCTTCTTATGTACAAATAGATTCTGTATATTAGCAAACAAGTTAAACTCTGAACCTATAATTACTCAGACCAAAATTCTACTGAAATTTAAATGGAACTGAAAACTAAAAAGCTAAAATTAAATTACCTGTGATAATCTTAATGCTATCATCTCTTCCCCTCCCCCACCCCAAAGGGAGGTATATGTTAAATGACTTTTAAATAACTATATAGAAAAATGAAACTTCCATTGCCCAACTCTGATCTACCAAACTTCAGTTACAAAAACCATCAGGTCAGCTTTGCAAGGGGCTTGCCGCGGCTGGTCACCAGCACCTCCCAGCCCGTTGTACGTCAGCTCAGCCCGCGGGCCGTGTTCCCGCCCATGTCCCCCGGCTGGTCCGGGGGATCGAGACACTGCCCGTATGGCGGCTCCACGGGACCTGGCACCCAGCAACAGCCCGCACGCCGAGCAGATGGCGTCATGAGGTTCCTGCCTTACTTCTGCCGCGGGCAAGTTGTACGGGGCTTTGGCCGCGGCTCCAAACAGCTGGGCATCCCCACAGCTAACTTTCCTGAACAAGTAAGTAGTAGATAATCTTCCAATTGATGTATCCACTGGCATTTATTATGGTTGGGCCAGTTTTGGAAATGGACATGTCCATAAGATGGTGGTGAGCAACGGATGGACCTCATACTACAAGAATACAAAAAAGTCCTTAGAAACTCATATCATGCACACCTTCAAAGAGGACTTCTATGGGGAACTCTTCAATATGGCCATTGTTGGCTACCTGAAACCAGAGGTAGTGAATCACTTATTTCAGTAATTCAAGGTGATATTGAGGAAGCTAAGAAACGACTAGATTTGCCATAACATTTGAAACTCAAGACAATTTCTTCCAGGATCCTAAGAGCAAAATAATGAATGGCCACCGATGAAAAAAATCTCCTTATTTATTCATTTGCTGTTTTCTAGTATTTTACTGCTCATAACTATTCAGTCTTATATTGGTTATATATATTTTAAAAATCAAATGTTTTCTTACATCTATGAATTAGTTTAAAATAGTAGTTACCATATTATGCTTCAATTGTTTAATTAAACCTATCATGCTACAGTACTAAAAAGGTTCATTTTAAAAGCCATGATTCATTTTATGCAATATGTTGATTAAAATTTACCACTAGAAAGGTCTTAAGTGTCTTATAATGGAAATGAAATGTATATAACTGAGTAAAAAGACAAGTCACTAGTTTGAGATGAAAACTATTAATTCTAATGGTAAAATACTAGTCTATGTATTTGTATAGCATGTGCTGCTAAACTGAAGGCTTATAAGAGAAGGCTTATAAAAGAAAATGCATTAAATAGGTTTGATTATTATAAACCTAAGGGGTGAAATTCATACTTTGTATTTTTGATATTTTCTGCATTAATATTATTACCAACATGCAGAAACTTGAAGTTTTATTTTAGTCATTTCCTTCATGAAGGCAAAACTTATATTGTATTCATTTTTTTTATACCTGCCTTAGTTCTAAATGGTCTAGACTCTCCCTTTGCCTATCAATTTTTGTCTGTCTTTTAAAACATTAAAAGAAAAATCATCAAGGAAGTTTCCCTGAAATCATAATGATTGAAACTTAGAGTCTAAATTTATGAATAAACTGACAAGCTCTAGTCAGCTTCCTTAATTAGATGTTTATGAATATATTAAAATTCTTGATTTCCAAAGAAAATGTAGAATATTTAAACAAGTTCTTAATTTAGTATTTAAAAACTAATACATTTGCCTATAACTTGGCACCATTACATAACCTCAGAATTATTTCATCTCACATAATAAACAGGCTTCCATAAGACCATGGTACAGTTTATACCCAGGACCTAGATAAAGCTACAAAGCTATGAGTAGCCTGGTTATGATAACAAGGAGCCAATAGTGATGAAATAGCTTTAACATCTCATATTACTTCAAAATTGCCTTGGAACAAGGTGAATGGAGACACAATGAAAACACTTTCCTCATGCCTTTTAAATTTAATATTTAAGGAAGAGGGGTATGTGTATTATAAATCTTCTGAGTATACATCCTTTATTGTATACCTTGAGACCTGAGATCTACAGAAATAACATTACTTTCCCAGGGCCACTATGACAGAGACTGTTTTTCTCCTTCCACAGTTATGAAACTGTGGCTGGGCATGTGGCAGGCTAGATATTCCAACTTTCTGTGCAGTAAAAAATGGCCATGTACTAAGTTCTCTCCAGAGGAATGTTAAGTGGAAAAGACCTGTGCCACTTCAGGTGAAATCTTTTAGTAAAGTTACTGTGCTGCCTACACCTTCCATTTTCTCTCACACTGGTCACAGAGAATGAGTCATGAGAGAGAAGAAACTACCTGGAAGAGAACTACCCACCAAAGAAGACGATCCACCTTAAACTGTTCCATGAGTAAGAAATAAACATCTGCTGTGTTTGAGCCATTATTTATTTTCAGTCTGTTACAGCAATTTGGGCTTCATTAATTTAATCAAATATATAGTTTAGATAGCTGCAAGGCCATGATTACAACCCATATATCTTCTTTCCATCATATTCAGTCCAGTGCTGTTTACCACTGTGTATTCCTTATCACACTTCTCCATCCAAACAGAAAACAGAATCATGAAGAGAAGTGAGGGGACAACATTGATGAGAATACCATCATGATACCAGCAAATCATTCTCTCCTATTTAAACTCAACTGCTTTCATCTTTGTTTATCACTATGCAAAGTGCAATTTTTAATCCCCTGGTAGAAATGAACACACTGGTCTCTTTCTGTTCCTGATGAGAACTACTAAATTTTTCAAATATAAATATACAGGCACAAAGTATATAGATTTAAGGAAGGTAAAGCCAAGAGTACTTTCCTAGGAAAGAGGAATTTTAACACAGATTTGAATAAAGAGAAGAAATTAGGTAAAGGGAGAAAGAACATATGCAAAGACCTAAGCAACCTTAAGAATTTGAGGAATTCAAAGTTAAGGAACACAGAGAGAACGAAAACAGAAGCAGAAGAGTACTGGAGAGGCTGGCTAGATCCAGATTCTGGTAGGCCATATGAAGTGTTGCTCTTGATGCAAAAAACAAGAACAGACTCAATGAAGAATGTTAAATGGGTAAATAAAAATTGATCAAGTAATTTTTACATATTATAGTGAAAAAAACAAATATGTAAAGAACACGAACCCTATATATTTAAATTATTTTACCCAAAAATGGGTAAAATAATTAAACGAATTTCACAAGCACCAAAAACACTATAAATATATAGAGGCAAAAATGTTTGACCTCATTAGTCACCAAAGAAATGTAAATGGTATGCCATTTCATAGATCCCTAGTGGTGGGAGAATAAACCAATTCAATCTCTTCCAAAGATTTGGGCAGCAAAAATTCCATTACTAGGTATATATCCGAGGAAAATTTTTATCCAAGGATGTCATATGTTCAATGTGGAACTTTTCATAATATCCAAAAACTATACACAACCTAAATGTACATTAATAAAATGGATCAATAAATTGTACTGAATATTTTACAATACAGAAAATTAATAAAATACAGCTACACACATCACAATTAATAAACCTTACAATGTTGAGAAACAAATTTAAAAATATACAATATTCTATTTATTCAAGTATAAATACAAAGTTAAATACTGTTCATACAAATGTAGATGATAAAGTTATAAAGAAAAGCAAGGAAATAAGTAATTCAGCAAAGTGTATCTTCGGGAGAGGGAGAGAAAGAAACATGCTAGAGGAAGGCACATATGATTGGCTCAGCTTGGCTGTCAAGCACAGGTTTTATTTTGTATTATTCTTCAAATAATAAATTTAAGTTTCCATGTGCTCTTCTGTATATATGCAAAATTTCACACTTTTTAAAAAATGAATCAGTTTAGTAGCAATAACATACGTAAATCCCCGCGGTAGCACCTGGCATGGAGAATCCATTTGATAGGAACCCATTCCCCATTTTACTCTGCCTATGACCTCAATGTTGGTGATAATCAAACCCAAGCTCCAGATTTTTCCTGTCATCTGCAGTTGCTTCTCCTCTAGCACTATTCCCATCTAAGAATCCTGACCATCCTCACATCCCTATTGCTTATAACCTTTGCCTTTATCTCTCTAGATTCTAGGAGGGAAGTGACATTAGCAGCTAGAGCAAGGAGTTGTGATCCTGCGAAACTCTATTCCTGCCACCCTTTCTGATTAATCTAGATAGTGAGGTTCTAAATGACAGGAACAGGCTCTTTCATCTTTAGGGTTCCACACAGTGCCTGATACAAGTCCTCAGTAACTATTTGCTGAACAAAGAACAAATAAACACATGCATTATAGAGCTATATTACTAGTATAAAATAAGATTAAAGTTTAAAAGCCTGGTACTTACTCATGTTCCCCAGGCCCATTCACAGTTTTAAAGAAGCCTCTTTCGGCTGCTCAGAAAGAGCAGAAAGATGCCTCCAAAGTTGCTTTAATATTGTTGTCCACAAAAACAGTGGATTTGTAGTCATGGCTATATATAATAATTTCCATTCACTAATAATTTGTAATACTTTAAATAAAAATCTAGATACTTTTTCAAAGTAACAAATGTTTTTCTATTTAAATTTTAAATATTATAAATTTTATAAAATTACACTTAAAACATACTGTATTATGCATAAAACTAGTTAATCCTCCACATAAACAAAACGATGATGTTTAATAATGTATATGACTGTTTAGCATGTTCTCGTATTGGAAAACTGTATTGACATCAACAAGGCAGGCATTTATGTTGCCCTTTATATACTACTTCCTCTGTCATGTGGCAGTCAAAAGGCTAAGTGAGATGCTTACAGCAAAAAAAAAAAAAAACAGTTTTGAAAGGTCATGCTACACAGATAGCCAGAATTTCTTTCACAATATCCTTACTGTCTATGACAGCCTATAGGACAATCTGACCATAGTTATTTTCTGAGTAAAAGCAAAAAGCATGTTATCAAAGGACCAGAAACAGTAGGCATTCAATAATATAATCTTTATGAACATTTTTTGTAACTGCGTAAACATCCAATGCAATTAAAGAAAAGTACCCTGAGGCAAAGACAAAGAACTAGAGGAAGAACCAGTAAAAACTGGAAGGCAAGTATAAATCACTCAGTTTACTCATAGTGTTCAGATACTATGATAAAAAGCTTCTAAGGTAAACATTTTTAAATTAAAACATAATTTGTGAAGAAAAAGCAAAATTATAACAGTATCGAAGACAATATGACCTACTTCAAAATTTCCAGATCTTAATGACAATTGCAAACAAGGTGTAAAATTCAAAAACTTCTGCAGGGGCTGTAATCCCACCAACATTTTTCCCTTAATAACTTTTATTGGTCTATTATCCATCCAAACAAGGAATGTCTTTTCCCACCTTTTACACAGAAAATGTGTCAATTAACAGCAAGATGAAAATTTCTCCAGCTCTTATAAAATTTCCAATCTCAGACGTTAACAAGTGTACTCTTTGAAAAAAAAAAAAATCATTCTAGCTCATTTAATTATCTTGTCCAATCCCGAGAGATCAATTATTCCTGCCTAGTAATCAAAACTCATATCTTTCCACTGAGCCAATTGAAGATACTTAGTATATTAGACTTCATAGCCATAGTTACATAGACACAGTAACCACGACTGTCTAACAACCCATTCTTTTTAAGACCACAGAATTTTAATTCCAGAGAGGATTTCTCACTAAAATTTAACTAGAAGACAACGTTGTTTACCAACTCTGACCTCACAGCAGGGCATGAGGATTTGTGTTACTTTCAAAACTACTAGAAAATAATCTATGATAAACATTCCTTTAAGGAAATATATTTAAAACATTCTACTGCCCAAAACCAAAGGTACCCTATAAACCAAATCCAGGCAAAAATATGGAGTAATTGTAACCCTTCTGTATTACTGATCAAAATGTAAAATATTGTAACTGCTGTGAAAAAGTTTGGCAATTTCCTAAAAATTTAAATGGAATTATCATATGATCCAATATTTCTACTTCTGGATATATATACCCAAAAGAATTAAAAGCAAGGACTCAAAATAAGGATTTGTACACTCACGTTCACAGCAATAGCCAAACGTCCATCGATGGGTGGACAGACAAAAACAAAATGGGGTATATATTCATACAATGGAATATTATCAGCAATTAAAAACAAAAACAAAAACAAAAACATTGTGATAAACATGCTACAATGTGGATGAAACTTGAGGACATTATGCTAAGTGAAATAAACCAGCCACAAAAGGATAAATATTGCATGATTCCACTTACATGAGATATCTAGTATAGGCAAATTCATAGAGACGGAAAGTAAAATAGTAGACAGGAATTGGGGATGAGAAGGCAATGGGGAATTATTGTTTACTGAGTTCAGAATGTCAGTTTGGGATGATAAAAAAGTTCTGGAGATGGAGACTGGTGATGGTTGCACAACACTGTGAATGTAATGCCAGTGAATTGTACATTTCAAAATTGTTAAAATGGTCAATTTTGTTATGCATATTTTACAATTTAAAAAAATCCAAATAAACTTATCAGGAACTATAAGACCTCTGTGTTTCCAACTCACCTTTTTCTACTCTTCCTTACCTCTCTGTGATTCAAATTGGTTTTACTGTACATCCCTCTTATCACTTTTAGATATTTCAAACACCTGGCCTCACAAATCATTAACCACAAGTTACACTTCTCAGTTATAGCTTTACCTTTTACTCCTCTCCCATCCTCACCCCTGGATCTTCATCTCCATCATCACATAGAAGAAAACACAAAGGCCAAACCCTGGTCTATAACTGGACTTAAGCCTTTTCTACCTTCACAATATCAGCTTCTACTACCTCCTCCCTCACTAACTCCATTCTAGCCACACTTGGCCCTCTTACTGCTCCTAGGACACATCAAACACAGTCCAGCCTCAAAGCCTTTGTATTTAAGTTCTTTTAGCCTGGAATGCTCCCTCATTTCCCCCAACCCAAATATCTACCTGGCCTGCTCCCTTATTTCATTTAGAGCTGTCAACTCAATGTCACCTAATCAGAGAGGGCTTCTTTAATCTACCTGATAAAACAGTAAGCCTACCCTACCCGCATCAATGTCTACCTTTCCCTAATACATTTTAATAGTATTTCTCACTACCCATGCAACACAGCATATATTTACTTACGGTTTATCTTCCCCACCTATTAGAACATCGATTCCATGAGAAAGGGACCTCTGTTTTTGTTTATTGTTGTAACTCTAGCATCTAGCACAGTTCTTGGTATATTAGTACATGGTCAATAAATGCATACTAAATCAATCATGGCCTCCAGTCCCGTGATGCATTCCCTTTCACCAAACCTGCATCCCATAGACAGTAATTTCAACCACCGATGTCAAATTTCTCATTTCTATCTAAAAGGTTATACTAGCTAAATTCACACTGCCTACCATGTCATGCTAGTTTATCTTAAACTGAGCTTTCATTATTATTGCTCAGCAATCCTTTCTCTTCTATTCTAGTGATGATATTAAGTTTCTCCATCATCATCTCTGGCCTGGTCAATTCCAACAGCCTCTTAACTGACCTTCCTGCTTCCCCTCTACTCCTATATCCATCTTCAATAAAGCAGCCAGAGAAGTCTTTAAAACATATATTATATCATGACATTTTTCTGCTTAAAACCTTTCATAAAAGACTTCCTTGAACCTAACTAAACTTCTTACTATGGCCACAGAGACCAACATGGCCTGGCTTGGCTTACTTCAACTTCATCTCATGACACTACGGTGCTCATCCACCCTTTTTCCAGAGTACTGAACTTCTTCCCATTCCTCAAGCAGACCAAGCTCATTTCCACCTTGAGGATTTTAAACTAGCTTGATTTTCAAGTGACTGAAGTCTTGACTTTCATACCTTACATTAATGTCACCTGAAGTAGACACCCAGTCACTCTATCAACTGCCCTTTTTTAATGCTCTTCATATCACATTATGATTTGGTACCTGTCTTATTTATTTCAATGACTGGTTCCATAAGAACAATGATCTTATCTATAGAGTGCCTGGGTACTCAATAAATAAATATTAGAGTCATTTGGTAATTACTCTACAATGTTTTTCCTAAATGCTTTCTTCTTCCAGGTTACGAACCTCATCACAGATTAACTATATGCCTAGTAGATAACCTCAATCTCTACCTTATTAGAAAAGTAGAATAAGAAATTCTACAATCATGGAGGCCATGATTGATTTAGTTTTCCTTCTCTTTGCCTAAAAACTTCTGATTCATCCTTTCTTCCATTTGTCTGATTTCTAAGCAGAAAGATTACTACTCTTTCGGAAAAGTTAAGCTTTTTGTCCATATCCTTGACCTCAAATTGTGTTACTTCCTCTGAGCAATTAATCACTCTAATATTTAAACCACATGTTCAAACTACTCTAATGGATCATTCCCTTTTACCTAAAATATACTAGGTGCTAATGCTAAAATATCTTTTCCTATGTGGCAAAGTCCTCAAAATTATCACTGTCTCACTTTCTGCACAAACTCCTTGAAAAACTCTATTTTATTCTTCCTGATATATATTTTATAAAACCATTTTCTTACCTATTACAATTCATCCTGGTCTACTCAATATGTTCTCTCAGTTACCAATAACCTGTCAATAATTAAATTCAACAAGCCCCTTCTAGGGTACTAAAATCCTTAATCTTTCTACAGTATCTCATCCTTCAAAGAGCCTCCCCTTAAAATTCTTTATTGTGCTTCAAAGAGAAACACTGCGCAATTCTGGTATCTTTCATATCTTTCTTCTTATTTTTCCTTTACTGATAGTTTTTAACAACAGCCATTCATTTACAATAGGCACTTCCTAAAGTTCAGTGCTTTATCTCTATCTCTCTGCTATGTGCTAGGGCACTGAAAATGTTACCACAGCTTAAACTCTGTGAATTACTCCAAATTCTTTATCTTCAAGTCCTAAATTATCTTTTCCTAAGTTTCAGTCTTGTATTTCCACACTTAAGGAAATAATTCTCAAAGTTCTACCTGTACCTCAAAAATCAAAACATGTCTAACAGAATTTACCATGTTACAGTCCCACCGTCTCACTTCCTAATACCAGTCTTTCTTCATGAGTTCCTTACTTCTGCTCAAGGCACCACCATACTTCCAACCAATGGAACTCAAAATTTTGAATTCATTTATATGACTTCTTTCTTCCATATTCCCTGACAAATCTACCTATGAAATCTACCTTGTAAAATGAACTCACAGCTCACTGACTTCCACTCCCACCACTCATTCGGGTAGTCATTATTTCACTTCTTCAGCACTTAACGCTGTAATTAACCATTAATTTCATAACTATTTGTTAAGCACCTAACTTGCCTGCTAGACTAAAGGCCCAGTCTAGCAGGCAACATAACCTCAGACAGGGAATGTCCGTCCTTGTTAACAGTATAACTAGGGTGGACCATGTTACTTATCCAAATCAGCAGCCTTGAGAGTAAAAGAGGGCATTAAAAATAGTTGAGTAATTACACAATGTTATGTGTCAATTATATCTCAAAATTGGAAAAAAAAAGTTGGGCATTAATTGATTTACAAGAGCCTTAAACCAGGATATATGGTCATGCTAACTATAACTCCAGTGCTTAGGAAAAGATTGCTGCATCCTAAGCACCTACTACATATTAGTTTAATAAATGAATTAAGAGCTGAAATATTCACTTTATCACTTTTTCATTCTTAACTGCAAGCTTATTCTCAACCACAAAAGTCATACTGCAATGGGTCCTACTAGGGCCAGCTATGACCTCCTAACTGCCAAATTCTTCAGTTTTCAATTAACCTCTCTAAAAATCTTTCAACTACTGGCCCTTCCTTTCTCTTTCATGAAGCTCTATTAACTCCGTGGTAAACTTAATTCTAAATATACAACTGTCTGAAAACAAGGCCTAGGATTCCACTCCACCCCAGAAACTCTAAAAGATTTAGAACCTAACCAATATTTACATTTTCTTTCTATATTTAACTTCTAGAAAAATAATGTAAGTAATCAAAGACACAAAACTTGATACTTACCTCAAAATTGTAGCCCCCATTTCAGTCATTTAGGAAAACAGGTAGCATTACTTATTTTTTAAAAATGAAGTTTTCATGGAAGACTTTTTCAGATTAGAAGATACACTACAAAAAAAGAGCGAAGATAAAAGGTATTAACACTTATATGAGCTAAATTAAAAATAAATAAATTTTATTACTTATATGCCACTGAACTGCTTATAACTCTACATTTTTAATTACAGGGAAAATATAGAAAACACATGAATCACAACATTAAAATATAAAACGTTAGAACCAGAAGGGACTTAAGTGGATGTCATGTGCAACTAAATGCTCTAAGATCAACCTCTCTTTAAAACCTCTTTTCTATAATAAGGTATTTTCTTTCTACTTCTCAATCCATTCTTATATCTACTTTTTAAGCTGCTAAATATAGTAGCTTATTTCATTTTTCCCATCTTCTTCTTTTATGTAACTTGACACACAAAACATATGAAAATATGCATGTAAGCAAGCATAAAATGAACACTGCAAGTCGCCATCCCACACCAATAACATCACCTATGTGATCCTCTCATCCCAACCTTTATCCTGAATACTTACTATTCTACTACTTTTTTAAAAAGAACTCACATATGTATATATCCCTAATAATATTTTGTTTGTGTACCCTGCTCTCTTTTTCAGCTTGATAAATTGGTATGACTGTATGAAGCATTCAGAGATTTGAATTTTTTCATTCAATATTTTTCTACGCTTTATCCATATTACATTTTCAATGCTCTATAGCATTTCATTATATAAATGTGCTACAATGTATTTATCCATTCTGTTGACAAGACATTTGGATGGTTTATAATTTTCTGCTTTTATCAACATTATTATACAAGTCTCCAGGTGCACTTAAAACAAAAATTTCTTTAGGGCATGCTTTAAACCTAGAAGTGGAATTGATGGGTCATAGGACATGCAAATTTCCAACCTCACCAAAAATGCCAAATTGTCTTCCAATTGTATCACTTTACTAAGGCACCAGCAGTATATGAATTGATAATGTATATGAATCGATAATGTATCTTCTCCAATACTTGATAAAGTTAGATTTCTCAATTTGTAACACTACAGAACATATAAAATAGTATTGCACTGTGATTTCCATTTGTATTGGCTTAATTAGGTTGAAGATCTAATAATGTTGAAGACTTTTTTATATGTTTATTAATTATCTATGTTCCCTTGTTCACAGCTTTTGACCATTATTATTGGGTTGTCTTTTTCTTATTAATTAATAGGCTTTATACATTAAAGACCAGGACTGGCTACATAAATTGCAGGGCCCAGTGTAAAATAAAAAAATAGGGCCACTTATTCAAAAATTCAGAATTTCAAGACACTGACAGCTTAGCATTAAAATAAGTATGGGGTCCTGTGTGACTGCACAGGTTGTATATCTATGAAGGCAGCCCTGTTCAGGACACTAATTCTCTATTACATATATTACAAGTATTTTTTTCCAAGTTTGTGGCTTATCTTTTCATTTTCTTTATGATGTCTTTAGATGAACATTAATTTTAATGTGGTCAAAGTATCATCTTTTTTTAGTTGATTCTTCTGTCTCACTGAGAAAATTCTATAGTCTTTAGAAAGTTTAATGACTTTGCCTTTCAGTTTGAGCCCTAAACCATGGGTACTTTCCAAGGATCGGTGAGCCACAGCTACAAGGTCCTATTCTTTGCTAATAACATTTTATAGCATTTTATAACCTTTATGATAACAGCATCCTAATCAATCCTAATCAATATCACTTAATTCACTTCTGAGAAAGCCCACAAAAATTGGATTGGAGCTTGTGCTATAGACCAAGTTTGGAATTACATCTGTCAGCAGTACTCCAAGTCAGAAATCTTAATAAAAAATTTCAAGCATTTGGTTAGAATATTTTACACATAAAAGGGAAAAAAGGCTGAAAATCTTCAAGTTTCATAAAATTAGTAGGAATCAAAGGAAAGCATAATTGTTGCTAATAAAAATGAAAACCTTTTTCACTTTGAACCTTCAAATAAAATTCAGCTAGGAAACAAGTAATTTAATTCAAGTCGTCTTTGTTTTTGAAATAAGGTCAGTAATACTCTTTTTTTAAGTGAGCAAAATGTTATAAAACAAATTTTAGAACGATGTCAAAATATATCAAACTGCTTACTTTCCCAAAAGTAAAGGAATCAGTCAACTCAAAAATAACCAATTTGCTGGTGCAGGATGATGACAGCATGGGAGGCTGTGGGAGAGTGGGAGGGGGCAGGTATATATGAAAACTCTTTTGTACTTCCTGCTCAATTTTGTTGTGAACCTAAAACTGCTCTAAAAAATAAGGTTTATTTCAGAATGGAATAAGTAAAGAAAATGTTTCAATTGCACCAAAAAAACAACTTGACACAATATTGGCTAATAATGAATGCAAGTGATATTGCTTACTATTCTTAGACAGTCAACTAAAGTACTCTGACTTCATAAAACAGAATTCAAATATTTATTCTTAAAGTTCCTAAAAATGCCTTAGGTATAAACAATGACATGAAGATCCACTCATACAACTTTATTGTGGAAAAAAAGGAAACAGAATTCTAGACAAAAATAAACATGCATTAAATTTTAAAGGGAGAAGAATTTCAAAAGTTCATCCAAGCACTGAGAACAGCCCATGACCAGACCAAACCCCTACACAAGTTCTATCTCTGGTCTGTTTTCAAGTAAAAGTACTTTTCAACAAAAACAAAACAAAAAAACACTATGCCTCAATCATGCAATTTATATCATAACTCAAGAGCTGACTAAACTATTCTATTTAAGTAACAATCATTTCAACCTCTCATTCTCCACCCACAAACAAGCAAGCTGAACCATTTAATTCCAAAATCCCTTCATGGAAGGGAAGTGCTCATCTCTCTCCCTTCCTACTGAACCCAGAGTACTCCTCATGTAGTACTAACACAAAGTCCTAGCCCTAATCAAAGGAATGTAATTTCTACTCCACCCTTTATTTTTACAAAATACAATCAGAACAGTCAAAAATGTTTTGAAACCTATTACCCAAGAAATAACTAGATTAAGACTGCTAGCGCATGAGTGTGTCAATCTATCTTTTGTTTTTGTTTTGTTTTTCCATTTTAACAAATGGGGATTATATATTCTGGATTTTAAAGTAAAGATTTTTAAAAAACCAATATAGCCAATTAACATAAGAAAAAATACATAATTTCATTAGTGCTCCAAAAAATAAAAAATTAAAACCACAATAAGATACCACTGGTACCCACCAGAACAGGTTAAAAAAAAAAAAAAATTAAAGAAACTAGCAATACCCAGGCTTGTCAGGGATATGGAAATTCATTTACCTTGATGACACAGGAATTCCACCCTAGATATATATCCAAAAGAAATGTGTACACATTTCAACAAATTTACTAGAATGGTCACAGCAGCATTATTCAGAAGAGCCAAAAACTGTAAACCCAAAACAGAATGGATATATTATGATATATTAACACAATGGAATACTATATTGCAATGAAAATAAATTAAATACCTCAGAGCTTTATAAAAATGAACTGATACATAAAAATATGAGAGACATTAAGCAAAAAATAATAAAGTACAAGACAGTTGCTATAATGTGCTTTTGGCAGAGGGATAAAGATGTAAAGAAATAAATATTTGCATTATTATTTGCTTATGTATACAAGAGACATTGAAAGATTACACAAAAAACTAGAAATACTAGTTTCCTGGACAGAGATGTTGGGAGGTTGCAGTGGATATGATCTGGGTAGTTGAGAATAGGGGTAGGAGACTGTTTATCTTTTTATACGTTTTACTTTTTAACAACAGGGATCTATTATATACTACAAATGTAAATAATCCAGAAAAAAAGATTCAAATACCATAACATATATTTTTTTAAATCAATTTAAATGTGCACATCTGAATACAAAAAGATATTTTAGCAACAAAAATAATTTCCAAATCCCTCAAAAAAATAAAAAACAAAAGTGTGCTTCAAACACACAAATAATGAGAATTACTCTTCTACGCGTCATAAAAATGAAAATAATAGCTTTGTCCATTTTATTAAGCTATGTGGAGCAACTCACAATTACACAACTAAAAGATAAATCTCACAAGCATACTGCTGAATACGACATCAGATACAAAGGCATCCCTACTGTATGATGCCATGTATACGATGTTCAAAAAATGGACAAAACTAACCTTTGATGTTAACTGTCAGAAAGTGATTATCTTTGGGAAAGAGGTAAGCAGTGGTAATGGGGGCTTAACACATAAGGAGAGTTTCTGGACTCCTAGCAATGTTCTACTTGGCAGTGGTTACATGGGTCTGTTTAATTTGAGATAAGTCATGATGTTATACATTGATGATTTTTTATCTTTTACTACATGTATTATACTTTACCGAAAAAAGTTAAAAGGAGGAAAAAAAACCACAGTGAACCACTATTTCACATTTGCCAGACTTACTAAAAGGACTGACAGTATCGACTGTTTGTGAGAATGGGGAACATTCAAAACATTTTACTCTTCCTGGTGACAGTATAAATTAGAATGACCTCTTAGGGAAAGATTCTGGTATTATTTAACATATTTCATCAATTTTAAGATGACGCTTTTTCCACATTTTAACACCTTTGATATAGAAATGCATCTTACAGTCACTATCAGTCAGGCAGCAGGTATGACTCACAGGTCATTGCCTGTACATGTAAACTTGATTCCTTTTCCTGATGGCCTAATAAAACAACTAAGACCCATTAATATTTCAGTACACAAACCATGAAAGGACCATTTGAGGTTAGAATAAATATCTTGGCTGTGGTCTGAAATCTTTGTTGACATCTTCTGGTAAAAATCACCAAAACCCCCAGGATGAGTGTCAGAGGCTTATGAAAATCCATTTCGCTATACCCTTAAAACCTAGGCTCTTTGTTATACATGTTATACTGAATCAGGAGGGGAAAAAGAATTATAAATAGGGATAATATCATTTCTGCTTCAACATTCCATGATTTGGTTAAGGAAAGTTCACAGAAAAGAAAAAATGTCTTAAAAAACATGAATAGACTCTTAACCCCACACATTAGAATAACAGACTCTTCACTCATTAGAAAAATGCAAATTAAAACTACACTGAGACACCATTTTCAACACACCAATTTGGCCAAAATCCTTGTTTGCCAAGTTATTTTGTTGGCAAGGGTGTGAAGAAATACACATTACCTATTTACCATAACAACAACAACAACAAAATGATAATTACATAAATTGTGTGAAGGATTGTGTTAACTAACCTTACTGTGGTAAATATTTTGCAATATATACATGTATCAAATCATCACATTTTACACTTTAAACTTAGCAATGTTATATGTCAATTAAATCTTAATAAAGCTGGGGAAGGGAAAATACACATGATTCCTTATTTTAGTGGGAGAGCCCGGGTTCAAACATAAGGGTAATATGGTACTACTCATCAAAATTAAAAGATATACAGCCTTTGATTAGTAATATCACATCTGAATTTATTCCATAATTATCTATTTGCATATGAGCAAAATGACATATGTACCAGGTAATTCACTGCAACACTGTTACAGTAATAAAAAACTGGAAACAACTCAAACTTCTACCAATAGAGAACTGGTTGAATATATTATCCAAAGGGAAACCACACAAGTTAAAAAGTGACACAAAACTATTCACTGTGGAAACTGTGAAGATCTCCATTGTTAAGTAAAAAACACAAAATGTAAAGGGAGGATAGGAAGACCAGTTTGCACAATAATAGGTATAATATGCCACCTTTGGAGTTGATGGGTTTTTGGGTTAAGATAGAAAGAAATAACAATCTGTATTTTTATTGCCTTTATTTATGTAAAGAAACTGAAGAAGGATATATGAGAGACTAAGAAATAGTTCTCTGGGCAGGGTAGACTGTTAGAAGAATGGAGTGAAAAGAAACAGCGTGGCTGAGAGCTAGGGGTTAGAGTGTTTCCACTATTTATATATTGAAAAGTTTTTAACCCCATAGGCATCTATTACTACTATATATAGATTAGTACGTTAACAAGCCAAAATAAAGTCCAAATAACATCAACATACATACACGATGACAGGAACTATTCTTTTTACCATCTCTATAACTAAGACCCCAGTATTGCCCATCTCACTGAGGTCTGTAATATGACCCTGTCCATCTGGCTTAAGTCATCAGCCCAAGATCTCTAATACGAGTCTCCTTGAGAAAGGATATTTTCTCCATAATTCCATTTTGCTTCTCTTAAGTTTAGGGTGAGCCTCTTCTCTAGTTATATAAAGCCTCATGTCTCTTCTGAACAAAAGCCCCACTTAAGGGCACTCTCACACTCACCTGTCTTTTCTACTCACCACAGCAATTCACCCTAATAACTAAGTCATGGTCTAATAAATAAGGAAGCCTACAAAAGGAAGACATCCAGAGTTTGCCACTGATAATGTCTTCTCCTAAACTAAATCAGTGAGATAACCCCTATCCTGAATTGTCCTCCATAGTAAATTATATCATCCATCTCTCATTTACCTAAAATACCAAATGCTATTTGACTAAATTCTGGTAACACCAAGATTAAGTATGAGAGTATGAGGGCCAAACCTCTGGTGCCTGTGCAGATGCTGCTCATTCCAGCATCTTGTCCATCAGGCCAGCTCTTATACACCTGCACCAGTTCAAGTGACATTTTCTTTAGAGCCCTGATTCCTCAATGTTCACTCCCATTGGACCCTGTTATGACTTCTATGTGTCTCGTTTATTACAGTGCATTACAAATATTAGTTTGCTTGTCTCCTCTATTGGACTGTGAATTCCTCAGGACAAGGAGAAAGTCATACTCATAATCCAAGTAACTAGCAAAGCACCTTTGAATATAGCAGGTAATCAAAAATGTTCACTGAATGAATTAAAGAAACAACACATGTAGATGACAAATTATGAATGTGGCTGAAATCCCACTTAATGTTCTGCTTAACCCCAAAAAGCATTTTACTTTGTTCAGTCCCTCTTTTAAAGAACAGCACCTCCAATACTTTTCCTTAGTTAAATATATCAACATCTTAGATATAAGGTTTCTGTACATATAAAACAAGTGAAAACATCAAGAACGTATCTCAGTCACTTCAGAAGTGTTGCACAAAACTGTAAAAAGTATGTATGTCTATTAAAAGGTAAAGAAAAAACCGATGTTAGAGTGCTAAATTTTATGACTTTTTGTTCATTTTTTGTTTTTAAGAAATTCTGACATATAACAACAATGACAGCAAAAATAAGGATATATAACAGCTTCTATGAAGGCAGACAAGGTTACAGGGACCGGGCTTTTTCCACATAGTGTCTTAAACATTAACTTATATGGACTTTCCCATATGGGCTGTTCTTAGTGGCCTGAGGAAGAGCAAGCAGACAACAGAATAATCAACTATTCACATATATCCAAGAATTGTATGGCTGGTGTTTGTAATTCAGGATGGATTTTCAAATTTCATCAAACACTGGTAATAACTGGGAACCCAGGAGAAAAGCAAACATTAAGGATGCCTCTACTTAACCATAAGCCTGTCCTCCAAATGCTGTCCTCGAAATCCTGGAATTCAGTAGCTTTCTATTTTCTATCAGAGAATGATAAAAAAAGAATAAACAGAATTAGGAAATAATATGCATGTATACCAACCCATGCATACATGCATCTATCTATATTTCTGTCTATCTAAAAAGAGCAAGAATTCATACTCAGATTCCAACCAAAAACCACAATCAAGCCATATTTATAACTTTCATTATTACCAGTCAAAAACCTAATTCTCATCATCTTCAATGTAATGAAAAATTTGCTCAATCCTAAAATTCACATAAAGCAGTTATGAAATTCCTAACGCAATCCAGTATGAAAAACAAGTATACTAACTAGAGTTCAGTATTTGTTTATAGAAATTTTGTTTTAGCCTGGGGTTTATAGTTAAAATTTTCTCTGTAGTTAATTGGTTTAGATTTTTACTCTCCCTTTCAATTTGATTGTTATTCACTAGAAACCCAGTTAGGTTCATTTGTCTATATTTCACTTGGGTTTTTTTCTTCTCATCCTGATAGATTTTATGTATTTGTTTTTGATTATGTGAAACATTAATATGGTTCTAAAAGTCAGCTATGTACAAAAAGATATACTCAGAAAAGCATCCCTCTCTCCATCCCTGCTACTTCATTCCCATATCTTTCAACTTTTCCACACTGTTCCCACCTAAATCGTGTAGAAAACCAATCTCATTAGTTTCTGGCTTACCACTCCTGTGTTTATTTTTGCACAAATGTGCAAATACATATCCATATTCTTGTTTCCCTCTTTTTCTTACCTAAAAGGTAGCATTAGCATACTGTGGTTATTCTTTTGCACTCTATTTTTCATTAACAATATGTCCTGGAAATTATATCAGTTCATAGACATTTTTCTCATTCTTTTTTTACATCTGCACTGTACTCTACTGTGTGGGTATACCAATTTATGGTTTAGATTGCTTCCAATATTTTTACAATGCTAAAATATAAACTATTGATATCCTTTGGTCCTGTCCCCCCTCAAACAACATCTCAACCCAAAACAAAAACAGAAAAACTGGCTCTACCTCCAAAACATAACAAACTCACCCAACACTCCCATTGTCCTTGACACAGCCTCAGTCTAAGACATTTATCAGCATTGCCTGGCTGCTTTGCTCCAACAACGGCCTAATCAGTCTCTCTGCATCTACTCTAGCCTCTCTACGATTCATCTGTGCCAGAACAACCAAAATGTACCTCATAGAGCATAAATCAGATCACTCCGATTCCTTGCTTAAAACTTTCCAAAAGCTTCCCACTGTAACCCTGAGTTGCAACTATGGCTTACAAAGACCCTATATGATCTGGTATCTGTCTACCTCTGATCTCATTTTCCACTCTCTTCCTCATTCAGTACTCTCTAGCCATACTGGTTTTGCTTTCTGTTCCTCACATATTTTAATCCTACCTTAGGGCTTTTTTACTGTTTTCTTTGTTCTGCCCCAGGTCATCTGCCACCTTCTAACATTCCTGTCTCAACTCAAAAGCTACCTCTTTTAAGGGTGACCTGGGTCCTTCTTATGGATGAAAAGGGGGTTCTACAGAAAGTAATCTCACAAGGTGATCTAATCATAAATTCCTAACTGAGCAGATGACGATGGGTAGTCATGTCCCAGGCCTATAACTTCTTTAGTCAAAGTCTGTTCATTGTTTTAGTGCATCTAGGTTAGCACACCTTTCAAATGCCTTTTCAGACCCCTCAGACGCAATCAAGAGAGCACATAATCTTGTTATTTATACTGTAATACAACCTACATCTTGCTTTCTCCCACCTTCATATAATCTTCCTTACTTTCCCACCTTAATTGCAAATGCATAAAAGAAGCTGTAAGCTGTCATTCTAACAAGCATTTTTCTCAGTCTGTTGAGATCTTGCTTCCAGGAGTGTCCTTGGCTCAAAGAAATTTTTACAAAAATTCACTACAGGTTTGGACGTTCTTAAATTGACATTCTCTACCACTTTATCACCTTTATAATAATTATTAGTACTTCCAATTCTCATTTATTATTTACATTTTTGTTCTTCCACTGGAAAATAGGGAATCTTGAAGATAGCTTTTACTGCATACAACTTTATTATTTTTTTAAACTTGTCTCTAAGTCTGAAATTATTTCAAACAATTCTCTATGAAATTGACCATTCTGGACATTTTATATAAAAGGAATCATACAATGTATAGTCTTTTGTGACTGGCCTCTTTCACATACCATAATATTTTCAAGGTTCATGCTTGCATGTTGTAGCATGTACGATGTGAACTGCATTCCTTTTTAAGGCTGAACACTAATCCATTGTATAGATAAACTACATTTTATTATCCATTCACCAGTTGATGGATATTTGTGGGGTTTTTCCATTTTTTGGCTATTATAAATAATGATGCTTTAAACATACATGTACAAGTTTTTCTATAAGGACATGTGTTTCAATTCTCTTGGGTATATACCTAGGAGTAGAATTGCTGGGTCATATAGTAACACTATGTTTAACTTTTTGAGGAACTGACAAACTGCTTTTCCAAAATGGTTACACCAGTTTACAATCCAACCAGCAATGTATGAAGGTTCCAACTCCACATACAAAACACTTGTTATTGCCCATCTTTTGATTATAGCCATCTTAGCAGTGTGAAGTGGTATCTCATTATGGTTTTGATTTGCATTTCCCTAATGACTAATGATGTTGAGTAACTGATCATATGCTTATTAGTCATTTGTATATCTTCCTTGCAAAATATTTAAACACTTTGCCAATTTTTAAATTAGATTATTTAAAATATATTATTGACTTGTAAATGTTCTTTATATATTCCTTATTTGATATGTTTTTCCCATTGGCCCTCTACTTGAACGTTAAGATCTCCATTTTCCTATCAACTTACCCCCAGATTTAGAAGGTCTCTGTCAGTATTAGCTTATAACCATAGCCAGCACATCAAAAACAATTTATAAGAATTTGGTATCACCAACAAATGGGTACCTGAAACCTGCATTTTATAGGAAATACAGTATCTTCATTTAGGTAGTATGAGGACTTGAAGCCACAGATTATTCATATGTTGCCAAAACTAAAATAGTTCTATACAGAATACCCTTTGATATATAAAATGCTGATTGCCCATTTAGCAAATTACACAAAATCAGAAACACAATCTTCTAACATCTTTATACTTAAAAATACATATAGAGTAAAACAGCTCCCAACAGTACTTCAAAAGAGTAAAAATTAACATTTTAAAACTCATTATTTCTAACTATAAGAGTTATAATAAACTTCTCAGTATGGTATACTCTCAGTCCACTTCTACCTACTTATCTTCGAAAACTCCCTCCCACTTTACATTCCAGTTCACAGTTATTTAAACACCTGTGATTAAGCCCTGGTATCAGATCCTACAGGCTGCCTCTTTCCTGAGGACTAGTTTGGAAATTTCTATTCAAGTGGTTCTCATACTTTTTGGTTTAAGGTTCCCTTCACACTCTTAAAAATTATTGAGGACACACAAACTCTTGTCTATGTAGATTATAGCTATCAATATTTACTGAATTTGAAATTAAAATGATGAATTTTAAAATATTTATTCACATAAAAAATAAGCCTTAATATTTACTCAAAAATACTTTAAGTATATTTAGTTTTAAAAAGCATTTTTCAATACAAAACCTTTAGTGAGAAGAGTGATACTTGTTTTACATTCCTACAAATCTCCTTAACATCAAGCTTAATATAAGATAGCTAATTCTCATCTCTGCTTCTGCCTTCAATCTATTGCAATATCACAAATTACACTGCCTCTGGAAAACTCCATCATATATTTGTAAGCAAATAAGATCCAAAAAAAAAAGCAAATAGTGTCTTATGTTATGAAAATAGTTTTGAACTTGCAGATCTCTGAGAAAGAGTTCAGGGGCTTCCAGGAGTCCCCAGACCATACTTTGGGAGTCAGTGCTCCATTCTGTGCTCGCCCAATACTCTGGATAGGCTCTATCATTTGCACTTATCACACAGTATCAGAATTATCTGTTCATTTGTTTGTCTTTAAGTTCCTTAAAGCCATGAGCCATGAGCCTTCTTCAACTACGCATCCCTGTGCCTCACAAAGCATATAGCATATATCCTCTCAATAAACATTCCATGAATGAAATGATAAATATAGGAAAATATTCACACATTCTAATAGAGAGATACATGTGAATGAACCAGATTTCCCCATGGCCAATTCTTTAGCTAACAGAAATGTATAAAAGAAAAATCTTATGATAAATTCATAACAATGCCATAAGTAAAATAAAGGATAAAGGATACATTCAGACCTGGCTTAACCACACTCTATTAGACCTTTTCAAAGTTCAGCCCTGCGGGAACAAGGAAAGTAGATCCTAAAAAACATCTTAGACTGTAAACAAACACCCACTGCTCCAGTCTTCTGACAGAATAAACGTATCAACCTCTGCAGCAAGACAATTAAACCACTGTTTAAAAAAAAACGGGCGGGGGAGGGTAGAGAGAGGGAATGTTGGTGTCAAGATAGGGAGAGTGCCAGTGGCTGATAACCAAGAATTGAACAGGTATTCTCAGCTTATGAATTTTTTGAAATTCTATCAATCATATTAGAATATAAAAAAATATTTTCCCTGCCTGTATTGCCCTGTTTTTCAAATCAATATCTCCTTTTACTTCTACAAATGAACATCACTCTCCCAATTCAATTAAACACCTACACCATAATATTACTGATAGGACACAGATTTGTCTCTCTCACTTATCTTAGTCCACTACCTTCATAATTAATCAATATGTCTAGGTTTGTTCATTAACTGTATATCTGAAGAAGTACGTGTGCCAGGTAAAAAGAAATCCTTTTGCAGTAAGGCCTGGGATGGGGTAGGAGTAGGATGGATGACAAAAGCTCTTGGAACAATTCTCAGGAGTGAAGGGGAAATTCAGTGCAGAGCTAAAGGGGCCTGGGGCTCTAGAGAGCCAATACAGCCTGCACACCATAGAGCTGATGGCTGCCTTCTCTAGGTCTCCACTCTCAATTGTAAAATGTTCTAAAATGCAGTGGCTCTCTGACATGATTTTCAGGAAGTCTCTTGCCCAGGAAAACCCCAATCACCTGGCGGAACAAATTCAACACTCCAAAGGTCTGAATTTTAACCAGTCAGCTCACTAGAATTCCATATCATATTGGCAAAGCATTCAATTACTGTCAATTACAACAAAAAGGTTAATACTTTTACCAGATCTTCTAAATAAGGAAATAGAAACAGAAGTAACCAAATAACTTGACCTCTTATAAAAGCCATGTGAATATTTTAGAAAATAATTATCATTAAAATAATTTCCCAGTCCCTATTATGTTAAATATGTACTATATTAAATATTACGCCATGACAGACATTCAAGTTGGCATACCATTAGAACACAGTTCACAGAACCTAAATAATGTCATGGTTTAGAAAATAGGCTTTAATTTTTTATGTTACCTATTCAAAAAGCTTTCTATGGCCTTTAAGTGGATACAATTAAGAACATCTCTACAAAATAAGCTAAAATCGTATCATTAAATGTAAGACACACAACTCCTTAAGAATTCTTAATTTCTGCAATTTTTCCTAAGCATACCATGAGCAGTCTTCAAAAAACTCAATAAGCATAAAAATCAGCATTAGTAAGTCCACTTCCCATTTTATAAGGATTCTTCCCTACAAAATGTATCAGGATCTCCCTAATTAGATCAGCAGAGAAACAGTTTCTGTATAAAGAGAAAGGTGTATTAATATGATTTATAAACACATCAGTGGTTTGTTTATAAAATCTTCAGTGATTTTTTCAGAGTTGAAAAGAAATATTACATAGGACCATTACTGTTGTAGTTGTTCAGCCACATAACTCAACATGCTCCGCAAAAGAGTAGTCCCAGGAATGACTGAGTTGACATCCAATCTAGTCAAGGCTGGGACTGAAGAGAGGTAGCTCTGAACCCCAGGGATCCTGGGGCCTGTTTATTCAGAATTAATCTGGAATAAATCAGACTTGAAAAGAGACCAACAGGAATTAAAGAGCTGGAATGGCCAGCAGCAAAATAAGCTCACATTACAGGAAGAGGGAGAAAATGAGAGATTTCTGGGATCAACCTGGAAAACAAGTCAATTGGCCAGTGGTGATACTGCACATGGCTGGACACTGAAAAACACCATCATCAAAACACAAGAAACTGGGACACTGCAGGAATCCCTAGGCAGACAACTAAGTGCTTACTCTTCACAATAAACTTTTGTACTTTTAAAATTTATACTATGTGCAAGCATTCCACGGCTCCTACAGCTTTGTGGAAGTGCCCTCAAATACATATTTTATATGCATAAATACAGATGTGTTAACTGCTATTCTGAATTTGAACCATTTATTGTAGTATGTCAATTTGCCTTTGTTGTTTCTTTCGCCGGTCATAATCCATACCTTGGGTCATATAAAATCTGAACTAAATGTTTCAAAGTAAAATCTAAACCTTATTTATTCAGTACAGGACCACTTGTAATGTCAAAAGACTATAAACAAAACGTCCATCAACAGGAGACCAGTTAAGTACATCATGGTACATCCATATAATGGAATGCTCTGCAGCTATAAAAAAAAAACAGAAAAGTGATTAAAAAAACATGCAATGTTTAGAAAATGCTATCATTTTGTAAATGAAAAAAAGGAAGAGGAATATATAAATACATATGTATTTGCTTATATAAACACACAGGAAAAATGCATTTGAAGCCATTGGTTATCTCAGGGAATGAAAACTGGGTGGCTGGGAGACACATAGAAGGGAGACTTTTTACTGTATGCTCTTTGTTTCCTTTGAATTTTGAATCGTAGGAGTGTATTACCTGTCACCTAATCAAAAAACAATAAATAAAAAATAAAAACTAACTCCAGCATCTTGAAGCATCTAATTCCTGTACTTATCTCCTCTGCTAGCACTTTCAACCCCTCCTATCAACTGGATCTTTTACCTCTGACTCCAAAAAACTGAACACCTAGCTTGTCCCTTCTTCCTTTCCTCCCATTCTTTTTCTCTTCTTTCCCTACAGCCAAGATTATCTTCATTTGTCTCTCCCCAGTAACTCCCTTACTGCCTACAATCTAGATTTTTGTCCCATGCCTCAATTGAGAATGTTTTATCACCAAGTTCTTCAAGACCTAATTCAAGTCTGGCTTCCAGAATACCTCACCTTACTAGTCCAGCTGACACTGACCTTGGTCTCCTCAGTATGTTAGGGATTTTTTAAACACAATTAAGCATTACACTATATATTGTCTTATAGTGCTGATTATTTTATGTGTCTGATATCCTCTATCAGATTAAGGGCTGGGAAAAGATGGATTTATTTTCTCCCTATAACATACAGTATTTCAATTCTGATAGTATTAAAACTTTTTATTCACCCCTCAAAAAATTCTAAAATTTCATTTCACCATTTCTTTTTCTAACTATGAAACTTGTAGCTGGCATATATGTCCCATCCAAGAAATAAAAGGGAGGAAAATAGCCAAAATGTATTACTTATGACACAGTCAAAATCCTCTCAGTTAAAAGCTCAAAAAGCTATCTCTGATATAAAATGCAAAACTATAAAACTTCTACAAGAAAACCTAGATGAACTTAGGTTTGGCTATGAGTTTGGCCATGGATGGAGGTATGAGTTTTTTAAACAATGACAAAAGTATGATCCATGGTGGGGGTGAAGTGGGGGTAAACTAGACTTTATTAAAATTCAAAACTTCTGTTCTGTGAAAGACAGTGTTAAGAAAATCAAAAGCTGTTACTCACCGTTGAAGTGGGGCAGTTAAGCAACAAGAGGAAGCCAGAATGGATTAGAATTGAAAACATCAATATAAACTAATGTTTAGCTTAACACAGATAGGAATGGTTTAAATATAGGTTTATAGACATGTGTATGTTCACAGATTAATATACTCCTATATTTCCATGCTATGTCAGCCAAGAAAGCCTAGAAGTAATGATACCCCAGTAGTAATGAACATACCTGATGCCCAGATCTTAGTTTCTTAGACCACGCTTCAATAAAAGGAACAAGAGCTCCTTGAGAAATAACTGATCTTAGAACTAAGGCAGGAAACAAGATAAGCTCCGAATATCTTGTAGTACCAGAAAGTAAGAAAGTGGGGAATGGGGAGGGAGGGGAGGGGAGGGAGGGGAGAGGAGGGAGGGAGGAGGAGGAGGAGGGGTGGGGGAGGGAGAGGAGGGGAGGGATGCTGGGGAGGGAGGAGGTGGGGAGGGAGGAGGAGGGAGAGGAGGGAGGAGGGTGAGGGAGAGGAGGGAAAGAAAAGGAAAAGGAAAGAAGAGAAAAAAAGAAACCACACCGACGGGAGTATGTCAAACACACACAGAAGCCAACAGAAAAAGCTCCCAATAGCCAAAGCCAGAACATTTAAATAATAAAATCAAGAAAGTAGTATTGGATTATAACCTAAAGTATAAAATAAATATCCACTAGTCTATACTAATATAAATGATTAAATAAATAAATAAATAAATAAATAAATAAATGGGGGTAGAGAAGGAGACAAATCCCCCATACAAAGGAATTCCAAGTAATTTATATAAATACTCCCTACTCCTTAAGTATGGATGGCACATAGTGCTTTCCTTTTAAAGAGTAAAACATGAAGGGGCAGGGTGGGGGATAAGGACAGTTAACTGTAAGAAAGAAATCTGAAAAATACTACCTCTGACAGGCGGTCACAGTCAACTCCAACAGCAATAAGTCATGCTAATAACATGTACCTTGATATAACATCATGAAATGGCACTTTATCTCTATGGTCTTCCTCCCAAAAATCCATAATCCAGTCTAATTATTTTTCAAAAGTCATCAGAGAAATCCAATTGAAGGATATTATACAAAATATCTGATCAGTATTCCTCAAAACTGCCAAGGTCTTAAAAAACAAAGAATACCTGGGAAAATAAGAAGCTAAAAGGAACTTTAAGGAAAAGCTAATAGGAACTTCAAGGAAATATGAAAACTAAATGCAATGTGGTATCCTGGATGGGACCCTAGAACAGAAAAAAAGACATTAGGTAAAAACTAAAGAAAGCTGAATAAAATATAGACTTTAGTTAATAATAACATATAAACACTGGTTCACTAAATTTAACAAATGTACCGCATTAATGTTAATAATAGGAGAAATTACATACAAAGTATATGAGAACTCTAGACTATTTTGGTAATTTTTCTATAAATCTAAAACTGTTCTTAAAACAATTTTTAACTACCTCTGCCTTCAGATTCTCAAACATGCTTTTATTATTTTGTAATTCATGATTTTAATTTCTCGAGAACTGCCTCTTCAACATTGTTCTCTTAAATATTATACTTTTGGGAGGATCAAATTATCCTTTTCTATACAATTTAACCCTTGCCTTTTTTAGGCTTGGTTTTATATTAATATATGAAAGAACTGTTTTTCCTACTTGTTAACTGGGTAATGAAGAAATCAGCTTTGCCTTTTTGCTGGCCTTTAAAAATTTATCACCATTTTACAACCATGATTCAGGCGCCCCCCCCCAAAAAAAAAAAACTAGAATGAATGCTAAAATGCAGGATCTTTATTTAGACTCTAAGTATCTTCCCACGATAACACTTATTAATAACAAAAGCAAATAAATAATAACTTTAAGTGGAGAAATCAGGCTGACATCACTTTAACCAAGTGATCAAATTTAAAATGACCAATAATGGCATGAACTGTCATAGGCTGAGGGACATACATCACTTCTGTGATTTTCCTGCCAAAAATGCATAACCTGGATCTAATCATAAAGAACAGACAAACCCAAACTGAGAAACATTCTACAACATAAACTGACCTGTACTTTCCAAATATATAAAAGTTATTAAAGACAAAAAAGGCAAAGGAATTATTTCAGATTAAAGAATATTAGAGACCTCACGATCATATGCATAATGTGATACTAGATTGGGTGGTGGTGGTGGTGGTGGTGTAAAGATCAGTACAATTGGTAAAACTGAAATATGGACTATATATCAGACAATAATATTCTATCAATGTTAAACTTTCTAAATTTGATAACTATACTATGGCTATGTAAGAGAATGTCTACTGATATATGCAACAACTTGGATAGATCTTTAGGGAATTACGCTGAGTGAAAAAAGGCAATCTCAAAGGTTACATACTAGTTACATTTACATAGTATTCTCAAATTGACAAAATCATAGAGATAGAAAACAGATTACTAGTTACCAGAGGTTAGAAAGAGTTGGAGGGAAGGAGGTGGCTGGGCTATAAATATGCGGCATGAAAGATTCTTGTGATGTAACTTGTATCTTGATTGTGGCCGTGATCACACAAATCCACACGTGTAATAAAACTGGATAAAACTAAATATACAAATAAGTGCATGTAAAACTAGTGAACTCTGAATAAGGTGAATGGACCATATCAAAGTAAATTTCTTGGTTGTGGTATTATTCTATAGTTATGCAAGACGTTACCATTGGGGAGTAAAGGGTAACCAAGATTTCTCTGTATATTCTTACAAATACATGTGTATCTACAGTTATCTCAAAATTAATGGTGCCTAGAACTGAACATTATTCCTTTGTTGGGGTGACTACGATGTGCAGAACAATGTTCAGAGTATGTTACTGTTTTTTTTTTTAAAGGGAAGGAGAGAGGATATATAAATATGTATGTAAATATTTATGTATTTGTTTAAATAAACATTAGGAAAAAGGCATTTTTAACCATTGCTTGCCTCAGAGAATGAAAACTGGGTGGCAGGGGAAAGTGTGGAAAGATTAGCATTTCTCTAGGTTCAATGTTCCTAAGGCCCAAGGCTTTCTTCAGTTTAGTTCGAATATTATCAAATGCCTACTATATGCCAGGCACTGTGTCAACTATTTTAGTGGTGGCCACAAGGTGAAACTAAATTATACAAGACGTTACAAGAGATGGTTCCCTACCCTCGGATAGTAGTAAATAATTAGATATAAGAATTTCAAAGCACTGGGATGAAAGATAAGACAAAGGTATAGGATACAAAAGTATTGCTCGTAGTGTAACCTAGATGGTTTCAGGGAAGAAACTGAGCTAAAAACACATAAGGGCAAAGATGGGGGTGGGGGGTTGAAGAGCAGAAACCTTTCTCAATGTGGATGGATGTGGATGGATGCTGTACTAACAGCTCTATATGAATTAACACATGATGCATATGATGAGGTATTATTATCCCATTTATCCCACTTTACAGATGAGGAAACAGAGGCACAGAAAGAATAGAAAACTTGCACAAGATTACATGGCTAATAACCATGAATTCAGTCAGGTTCCAAGACAGTCTTAGAAAGGTTAAATCTTGGGTTTCATTCAGTATTTGCCTTGGGAGGACATGACTACTTCACTGCTATCCTTTATTTTTCTCCCCTTGACTTCTCTTTCCTTCATTCTCCTTCAAGCTCTCCCTACATTTTCTCCTGCTCATCTTCCTTTCTTGACTCAATCATTATCATGGTTTTCTCTTTCTCTATCTCCACACATACCTTGGCACCAATTAGTCTCAAATCCAGCCACTTTAAATCTAGTCAAAACTATAGCAAAAGACTGGAAATAATTTAAATGTCTATCCATACACAGAGAAAAATTATATTACATTGACACAATGTAATACTAAGAAGCCATGAAAAAGAATGAAGCAGGTTCCATACCTACAGATACATAATATCAAATACATTGTTAAGGTAGTTAAGTCTCCTTGGAGACTGTTATTTACTTGCTAGTAACAATGGACCTGCCCTCAGTATAAGTCACCAAATGGTACCAGGGACTCATAAGAGCTTATTCACCTCACCAGGAAAGCAGATAACGCACCACTTTAGGACCAATCCATGACTAATACGAGAGAGAATTAAGTACACATAAATTCTTTTCTTAAATAATCTTCTGAATAAGATCTAAACTAGTGGTCCTCAACATTTTTGGCACCAGGGACTGGTGCTCCTTTGAGAATGTAATGCCTGATGATCTGAGGTAGAGCTGAGGTGGTGATGCTAGCGCTGGGGAGCAGCTGCAAATACAGATGAAGCTTCACTCACTCCCCTGCTGCTCACCTCCTGCTGTGTGGACTGGTTCCTAACAGGCCACAGACCGGTACCAATCCGTAGCCCAGGAGTTGGGGACCCCTGATCTAAACCACAAAACTCCTATTTCTTTATTTTCAGTATTACTTCAAAGTTTAGTCATCAAAGCATGTTGCTAGAGAAGAGTTTTGCTATACAAAGCATGAACTAATCTCTGCAGGCAACCATAAGTCTACTGAACCAAAACACATAAGCAGGTTAAAAGTTAATGAAGAAAGATGAAATGAAGATTCTTGTAAGTTCATGGCCCAATTCAAATCCTGATGCTGGGGGAACTGTTCAGTATACTGACTGCGATGTTGCATACAAAAGCCTACACGGGTGATAAAATTGTATAAAACTAATACTCACACATACAAGTCCAAGTAAAACTGGGGAAATCTGAATAATGTTAGTGGACTATATAAATGTCAATCCTGGTCGTGATACTACCTATATCAGTTTTACAAAATATTACCATTAGGGGACACCCAGTCAAGTGTATGAAGGATTTCTCTGTATTATTTAATAAAACTGCACAAGAATCTACAATTATCTCATTCAAATTTTCAATTTAAAAAAAGCCTGAAAACCTAAATCCACTGAGCTAAAGGCTTCCTAAAGCTGGAGACTGGACATTTGACAGTCCTCTGTGCTTTTCAAACTGTCAATAGTAAACAACTAATGGGTTTCCCCATCCCCAGTTGTAGTAATCCAATAGTTTCCTAAAATATAATAAAAAGAATAAGTAGAAAAATAAAAGACAAAATACAAGCCCACATTTTATTATTAATTCTCAATTTCTGTAGGAGAGCATAGTGAACATAGTAATCAGCACAGAGATCGCACTTTTGAGTAGTGATGCATCAAGACAACTAAGTCTACTCATAAATTCTTAGCATACTAGTTCTGTTTCCTGAAAATTCATCATAGAGACATCATCGGACTAAAGAGATGCTTCCCATGTTCATGAAAAAGATCTTAAAATACTTATGTGGAGGGGAAAAACCTCCTATATATTCATGAAAAAGCCCATTTGAGCCAAAAACAAAACAAAACAAAACAAAAAACCAAGCAAAATATGTCAGGGACCTTTTTTTTTTATAGACACATTGGTTAACGAAATCCAATCTCTTTATAAAGACAACACATAAGAGTTAAACGTTCCTTTAAGCCTGGTACATCAGTTGAGAAATCATTTTTTAAAATATGCACACTACGAATTACATATCTAAGATTAAAGTGAGGCAACTTAAGGTGTTCTGTGAAACTCTTTGTGGGAGACTTAGTCTGGACTGAGTTTTAGGATACAAGTGCTCTGAATATGAAACTGTCTATTTTCCAACACTCCAATTCTACATTTGACTATCTTTCTCCTTAATGTAGGTTCAAATACAGACATTATATAACAGGAAATAAAATCCTGGAGCAATTTCCAAGTTTCATTTTATTTTATTCCATACTTTCAAACTCCTTTTAAAATAAAATTCTTGCCAATCATACTATGAACAGTTAAACTGCCTGCTTTGAGGTTCACATCTTTTCCCTCTCTATGCCAATACTCTAAGAGATTAATAATACACAGCAAAATGTTAAGAATCAGGTAATGTACAGAAGGCAAACCTAGGGCAAGGATAATGATTAATAGCCCTAATACTCAGTGAAACACATTTATTAATAGAATTGAAAAAGGAAACAATTATTCAGCAATAAAAAGGAAGTTCTAAAACATGCTACAGTATGAATGAACCTTGGGAACGTTATGCTAAGGAAAAGAAGCTAGCCACAAAAGACTGCATATTACTTGATTCCATTTATACGAAATGTGCAGAACAGTCAAATCTATAGACATATAGTAGATCAGTCATTGCTTAGGGTTGGGAGCAAGGATGGGAGGGGACAATAATAGCTAAAAGGTTTCTTTTTGAGGTGAAAATTTTCTAAAATTGATTTTGGTATGGTTGCATAATTCTGAATATACTAAAAACTACTGAATTGTACATTTTAAATGGATGAATTGTATAATATTGTGAATTATATGTCAATAAAGTTGTTGTCTCCAAAATGGAGGGGGGGAAGCAGACCTCACATAGCAGACAATAAATGCTTACTAAATATATAACAAAAAGTAAAGAAATAAAGTAAAAATAGATAAACTGCTTATTTAGGAAAAAAAAAAAAAAGCACAGAATTTTTTTGCATATACCTAGTGGCTGAGATGCAGAAGCGAACACTGGGACACAATAATTCTAAGTCTTAATATGTCACCCCCAAGAAATAATACATAGTTGCATATAAAGATTGACTTTAAAGATTCTCACTATAAGGTCATTCGCAACAACAAAAGTAAATTAAAGTAAATTAATTACTAACAAAAGTATTGAACAAAAGATTAAATTGTGTTACATCCATGTGATAGAACACTATACGGACATTAAAAATTATGTTGTAAAAAATATTTAATAACTTGAAAACGTTACTATATTAAGGAAAGAAAATTCGCAGAACTATAGATAATGCAATTCCAATTTTGTTTTTCAAAAATATACATCATATGAAAATAAAATTGGAAAGACATATGGAATGTTAGAAGGGGAAGAAGGAAAAAAGGAAAGAGGAAAGAAAAATATCTTTCATGTTTGAGAGAATGACTTTTGAAATTTTAAAATAAAAAGTTAATCGTTAGATGTTAAATTTCATTTTGTTTGGTCTGCTGAACTCTCTTAGAACTTGGATCCTATTATTAAACATACAGAATTAATCTCAGCTACAACTCCCACTATGTCACCTGAAAATTTCATAAGTACTTCTTCACTATTGGTTCTAATCACTAGTTTATAAAATTGTCAAAAAAAAAAATACTATACATAAAAGTGTGTAGGCTATGTTAACACATATATACATATGTAGACATATATAGCATATATACATATATATGTAAATAGTGTGTAGAAGACTAGACTATACACACAGGTATACATTTGTTTGAAAAAGTAAAAAACATCTCAGAAGAACACATGAGAAACTGATGGCTTTGGTTGCCTGTGGGGAAGATAACTACATGGCTGGAGGAAGAAAGTCTTTGGTATTTTCAATTTTTAAATGTATTATCTACTTTAAAAAAAGAAAGTTAAATTCAAGAATTATCTTTCAATTTGTGATGGCCCTCTAGCTTGACACAGTATCCATTAAGCAACTATTCTGTAGCTGAGCAAAAAACACACTTAAAACCATGTAATGGCACTATCGTCCATTCTCATATCTCCATCTTATTGCCAAAGAGAGTTCCAGAAATTGAAACTCTATGTAAATGGAAACACAGCAGACTGGAAATATTCATCTTGAACACTAGAGACCCAACAGACCCATTTTCCTAGTCTAGCAACTAAGTGATCCCTGAGTCTCCTCTTAAATTCTGAGATTCTGAGATAATTAAATAATAATTATTCTATTTCTCCACCACATTTGTGTTTCTAGGTATCCATCCCCTGAATCTCCACATAGTTCCTCAATTTGACTAGATTTTGAAAAATCTCTTCAAGGAAAAAATCTGTGTAGCACAGCCCAAACACATAGTGTTTGGAAAATATGTGTTAAATCGAAAAATGATAACTGACTGTGAACTTCAACAAAAATTAAAAGAGATACTTACAGAAAATTAAAATAATCGTATTTAAAACAAATTATATCTATAAAAATGTACAGAGAAAGGTATGTAAGCTGTATGCCTAAGAATAACAGTAGTTATCTTAGAGAAGGGCAACAGGAATCAGGAGAACAGAGGAGGTTGAAATGGAAAGGTCTAACAGGGGACTTTCACTTTTTTTTTACAATTAGTATATAGTTACTGAATAACTACAGACATCTCAGAAAGGTGAAATGTACCTACCTTAAAGCAAATTCCCATTCATTTTATTTCTTAAAACCTGAAAATAGCACGAGTGTTATTTTTTTCTAAAAGCAATTTTTTCTTCACGAAAGAAAATCAGCCAAAATCTGAATCTTACATACCATATACACGAATGAACATAAACATACACGGCCCTTTTAAACAAAATTAAGGAAGCTTTTCTTTTCCTCTTGATGTTTCTTTTCCTAGAAACTCAGTAATTTCCAAAATGTTTAATATCTCTCTAATACAAATTTCCCCTTCCCATGCAGACTATCATAGGTAAGCATCCCTCACTGCTCTTCTGGAGTATTGTAATACCTCCCTCCAGCCCCCTACCACCCTCCCACCCCCACCCTCCCACCTCCCACCTCCCCCTCCCACCTCCCCACCTCCCCACCTCCCCACCTCCAGTTTCCCTATCATTGAAGAAAATCCTTCCAAGTCTGACTTCAGATCACAGAAATATATTTTACAATTCTACTCCAAGGATCCTGGGTTACTTGTACTAAGGCAATCAAAAGGACAGTTGAGCAATTCTCCAAATAATCTATGGCTAGAGTCAATCAAATTAGTATTCTTGACAGTAGCCTTTCCTCCAGAGAGGCAGCAGCAAACCATTAATGTCTGCAGGCAAAAGCTCCAAATCATCAGGCAATATATTGAAGGCTGAATTTAGTTTAAGGTAGATTAAGGTGACAGCACGTAACAAACAAAAGTATAAGCTACACAAAAGTAGAACCAATATAAGCTGAGAGTGGCCTGTATATATAGCAAAGCAGGTTTTAAGGTCAAGTAAAGCAGAATCTGAATTCCAGCTCTACTACTCAAATTGTGTACCCTTGGATAAATATTCCATTTTTTAAAATTCAAGTTTATTCCTATGTAAACTAGAGATAACACCACTCTACTTAACAGACTTTTGAAAGTATTAGGAGATAATGTATATAAAAGGCAGCATTGTGTTTAGTACATTGTAAGCATTCCAAAAACTTGGAATATCATTTTTAATACGCCTAACATGGGGTCATACACAAAACAGGTACTCAACAAATATTCCTTCACATCCAGGGTTAAATTCTTTGCTTAAATTAATACAGTGACTGGTAAGTGGTAAAGCTAAGATCACCCAGTTTTGTCTTTTGTTTTGTTCCTGATGCTAAACCCAAAACTATTTCTATAAGGTAAAAACTTCCACTAGGGGAAAGGTATGCAGGCTGCTTAGTTTTCAATCAAAAATGAATGCAAATAAGGAGACTTGCATCTTACCTACCTATGCATTAACTGCAGTACTGGTATAATACTAGTTAATGCAGAAGACAGAATAAGTACATTATTTTTTCAGTTTTAATGATGCTTAAACTAAACATTGTAATTAGTGTCCATTTTAATTCTGTCATACTTTATAGGTTATCTTTTTAAACTTCAAAATACTTGAATTTCTTTACTTTTTAATTATGTGCATTTATTATATTCACCTTTTGTGGTGAATCTTATTCAAAATTCAAAAGCACAAAAAGAAATTCAAAAACACAAAAGGATATACAATAAAGTCTCCCTACCACTCAATTCTCTCAGTTAACTCAAGTTCCTCTTCCCAGAGGCAACAACGTGTACCAGTTATTGGGTTTCATTTCAGAAATATCTCACTTACAAGCAATTAAATATGTATATTCTACTACCTTCTTCTTAAAAAACAGTAATGGTAGAATTCTACATATACTGTGACCACACATTTTTTTTAACTTTATCCATTTATGTGGTGAAATCATTCCACATCAGTACATAAAAACTCTTCATTCTGTTTTATAGCAACAGAGCATTCAACCATATGGATGTACTACTTTTTAAAAGTTAATCCCCTACTAATGAATATTTACATTACTTCAAGAATTTTGCTATTATAAACAATAATACAATAAATAACCTTATACATGCATCATTTTACACATGTGAGTATAACTATAGGATAATTTCTGAGTATGTGCATTTGTAATTTTGATATTGCTCAACTGCCCTGCCTAAAAATGGTACCAAATATATACTTTCGGGAAAAATACATGAAAATATTTTTCTCAAATCCTACTCAAAAGTATTAAAATATTTTATTTCTGCCAAGCTGATAGGTAAAAGTTACTTCAGTATCGTTTAAAATAATTTGGGTTTTTCTTAAAAGTATTTCACTATGTAAATCCACCCCAAAAATGCTTGTTCTTAAGATTGCATTTTAAAGCAAACATTACTGACACTTACATTTTGAAGCAAACATTATTGACACCACCAATAATTTAGAAGCCTTCAAAAAGGACTGGACTGCTTAAAATTTCCTTACTGAAATCAGATCCCAAGATTAGCAAACAACTAAATGTAGTAAAATGCAAAACTTCTCTAACTTATTAAATAGCTCATTTTCAAAATGTACTAATATTTCAGTGGCTTTAAGTCTCTATGCCCAGTAATGAAGAATTAATACTTTTAATTTTAAAACTACCCAGGCCTCATCTATAGAAACTATGCTTATAATTTAATTCAAAATTAGTGGCTAACTCAAAATAACCACTGGAGTGGGTTTTAGTTAGGCAGAAAACCTACCTTATGTCCTTTCTTTCTATGTGTCTGAGTACTATTAATGGTAGACGTAATGTTAAGGCTCATATTCCTTTCTTTAAAAAGAAAGGGCCAAATGTATAATGTTTCTCTGTTCATTTTAAAAAGGGCCAAATTTTAAAAAGGGCCAAATGTATAATGTTTCTCTGTTCATTTTTTAAGTTAAAGATGATTAACTAGTCTACTGGCTCATTTATTCAAAAATGGATTTATGTCTTCCTTCCTCTATTCCCAATACTTTAGGATCAAGCTTAGGAACATGTTTCAATATACCACCAAAACAAATTACCTGAGCAAAAGGGAAAAAATATTTTCAGTTGTCTTATTCTAAAACTCTAAGATGATCTACACAAGCTTTCTAGAACATCTAACTATACTAGGTCACACTTTAAGCACTTTTGCTAGTTACATATATATGACAAACCACAAAACCACAGTCTTTCTAATTGTAAAGCCAAGGCAAAAGGAAAAGCTTATCGTACATTCAAAACAAAGGCATACTACATCAAATAACTAATTCATTAACTCAACTCTTATCCACAAAACTATACTATATCCATATAAACTTGTTTAATTGTAGTGAGAGAAAGAAAGTTAATGGTTAAATAACTGGAAAATAGTTTCCTGTTTTCGAATACACAAGTACTAAATGAAGGTGGTGATTATTACACTAAAAAACCTAACACTTTACACTTATATGGTCTCTTTTAACCTTCCTCTGAGAGACTTAAAAAACAAAGAACTGTATGAGATAATCATTAAAAGCATAAATTCTAGAGCCAGGCAGACCTGCGTTTAAAACCTGACTCTCACTTAAAAGCTATGTGCCACTTGGCATGTTATTTTCTCAAAGCTTCAGTTTAACTCATCTCTGAAGTAAGAATATCATTAAGACCTTCATTGCAAGTTTGTTATAAGATAAAATGAAATAATATAGAAAGAACACTTAGCATAACCTGACACATAATTAAGCATCTAATGTTAACTATTGTTATAGTCTAATTATATATAGTAAGCCACATAGAGAGTTTTCCTATTATGCCATATTAACAGCCACAGCTTTAAATTAAAAGAGAACATAAAAGAAGCAGATAACAATACACAGAATACACAGAATCACTGATTAAAGAATCACTGATTAAAAAATAACTGCCTAGGACTCAAAGAGAAGACAGTGAATTCTTTATAAGTTAAAGATAAAGTCATTGTTACCGGTTGGTATGGCATATATAGCTCTCTAAGAAAAAAAAAAAAAAGGTACACACATACACGTACACAAACACACACACCTACAATTACAGTCCTTATAGGTAGAATGAGTATCTAAAACCAGGAGCCTCTCAGGAGAAATATTAATAATAAAATGGTGGGTGAAGTGGATCAAGATTTAAGACAACTAATGATTTCCAATGAAAAGGTGGTGATATTTCCACGACCATCAAAAGAACAAAACTAAAATAATTCCAGTATGTCTTTTCTTTGGAAGACAATAATTTTGGCAAAAATAGAAGGCAGCAGAAAAATTAGAAAACCAAATATGAAATGAACTGACTCCATAAAAGAAGCCATAGGCATGAGTCTACAGGAGCTGAGCAGGGCTTTAAGGACAAGACACTGTGGACATCACTCATTCACAGGATCGCCAGGAATCAGACCTACTCAATGGCAGGTAACACAAATACAAGACCTACACTAAAACAATAGTTCAAGAGTAAATAATTTTAAATAACTATGTTTTAACTGTTTAATAAAAACTAATTACTGTGTAGCTACATGTAACTTGTTGGAGGTAGTAATTAGTGGCCTGGCTACAAAACCTGAGCATCTCTATTTCAAATAGCAGGTCTTCAGTTTAATTCCTATGAAAATTGTCAATAGGTTAAATTATTAAATGAACATTAAAGTTCAAATTGCATTAAAATTAAAATTCTGACAATCTGAAATCTTATTTAAGTCACAAAAGCACAATCATTTAAGCTAGTAAATTGCAAATTTCTCAAAATGGAGTTTGACCTCTTGTTGACAGTCACCTCAAATTTCTTACAGTGGCTCAGCAGGTAAAGAATTCATGGAATTCAGGTCTTTAAGGTTTAGTAAGCATTGTGGTTAAACCACCTAGTCAACACTAAATTATGTAGGGCAATGCCTGATGATTATCTAACTCCTTTGACTCCTCCCATCTTTTCTCTACTTCCCGACTGTCATTACTTCTAAATGGTAGAAGGTGACATAATATGAAATTAGTAAATATTATAAATTAGTTATTACAAATGCAAGGAAAACCTATGGTCAGGAATGTGGGTAAACGGCAGTTTAAATAAAGCTTCTGGATTACCCGTGGATTTCTTTTAATCCACATAATCCTCCTCCTGAAGGCACGGATAATCAGGATCGCATTTCCCTTGAAGGCAAATGAGCATTTGCCTGGTGGTCTCCCAAGTGGCTGGGGCCACAGGGGTGACAAGCTACAGTCCGTCCCTCCTGGTTTTGCACTAAAGGGATTCTGAGTGCAGACCTGGCTCTAGCAGTACCAGGATAGGGAACTGTCCAGATTAACATGCTTTACCCCCAGTTAAAGGGTCAACTGATAGTAATCTCAGGTGACGTGCTTTAAATATTCAAGGAAATAAGGAGATATACTTTCTTAGTGAAGAAATGGGGGAAAGGTAGATAAATTCTGGAGCCAAGACTCAGGGGACAGATTTGTGAATTTTCTGAGGAAACAATGGAATTTCTAGATTTTTAACTGCTTTAGGCTGGAAGCAAATTAATAGGATAATGGAAAGCTACATCTACAATACACTTCAGCTATACAGGTAACATATACTCCCCTCAATCCCCAGGACAGTTGAAAACCTAAAACAACTCTTAAATACTGGAATAAAATGGAGAGACTAGCAGAAAATGACAATGCTAGAGAGAAACCAAGGAGAAAAGATGAGACTTTATAATGTAATCCTTTGCAAAATTAATCTCTACACTGTGATAGCAGTGAATGGGAATTCTGGGTTTACTAAAAAGAGATGAAAGGATATGTGATGATGTCTGTTACAATTTTATCACAGACCTGGCCCTCAAATTATTAGATGGTTCCTATTATATAATTTGATATTATGGGATCTGCCTCACTTGACAGGTTCCAAAAGTTATTTTTTTTAACTTAAAGACTTTATAAACATTCCTCCATCTACAAGGTTAATTACTTCACTGCATGTAAACCCATTATGTTGAAGACTGGAGTTCTCTCACTTATATATGTAAGTAAGAAACCAATAATTAGATTGATCTATTATCCACTCATTCCAGTTCTGGCATCTTCTATCTGTGAGAAATTTTCTTTAAAAAACAATTAAGTCCAAGTGTTAAGAACTTGGGGGAGGGGGGGTGACTAAAAATGGGTAATAACATGGGGGAATTCTTTGGGGTGTTGGAATTGTTCTGCATACTGTTAGTTGTGGTAGTTACAGGAATTTATGCATGGGTTAAAATTTATAGGACTGTACATGAAAAAAGTTAAGTTTTACTGTATGAATAATTTTTAATTCAATGTCACTCCCCTTTTAGAAATGTTCTTTATTAAAATCTCTTTAGTTGTCTAAAAAAATAAGTCCACTGACTTAAAAAAAGGTCTAAATTAGAAATATGCAATCTGCTTTATCAGAGCAACTGGTGGCTAACACACTATACCTCCCCAAATATACATCTAGTCCCTTTTTCCCTCTCTCAACTACAGGTTTATGACTCAGAATTATTTAACCTGACATAACATAAAGTCTACCATGGAATATATAGAATAATGACTTAAAAAGGAAGTACACCAGTTTGAAGCCACTTTCTAAAAGGTAAAGCTGGACCCAATGGCTGGAAAATCCAAGACAACAAAGCTTAATTATAAAAAAAAGTAGAAAGGCCTCTGCAAGATAGTTTCCTCTCATGCAAAGTGTTCTAGCTGACACAACTACTGGCTCATAGACACTTCTTTAAAAAATAGCCCATGAAAATCGGAATGGAGAGGGGACAGAGAAAAAAAAAATCCAAGTTTCAAAATTTGGGGAGGGAGGTGAAAGGTAAGAGGAATGAGAGAGAAGTAAAGTGATCCCACAAAAGCCTGAAAATCTATGACCTTCTCTCCTACCTTCCTTCTTCTCTTCTACTAAAGATTCAGTCACTAGAATTCTTCTAGTCTAATATTTCCTCTTCCAACTTATAGTTTTTCTATATTTCCACTTTGACAATGAAATTGTACACTTCTAATTTTTCCATACCTTTATTCACGTACCTGCTAGATAGTTTTCAGGGCTACAGTCAGTCTCAGGCAGGGGGAAAAAAATCCTAAATTATTTGCCTCTTTCTACAACATGACAAAGCTGTCAAATGAGCAGTTGATAGAAACCAAATGATATGGATCTATCCCTGAGATTTGGTAAACTATGATAACTCTAAATCAAATCAGAGGATACATACATATATCCACAGGTGCATGCACATTCACAGGAGATGGGGGGAGGTGGGTCTCGGATTTTTTTTTAAATAATGGAACTGAAATAAAACGACCTGCTCTCTGTAAAAATTCCAACTGCTAGCCTACAGGATTTGGTATGCAATACTAGATCAAACTACCACATTCTAGAACCAATCCCCTCTAGCCAAGACCAAAATTCAATGCTTCAAAAGAACAAAACAAGGCTGGAAAGCTTGTTTGGTTTCTTATTTTCAAAAATACTAGCGATCCAGCACACAATTAACAAAATTCATATTTGTTTTCTTATCAATGGCTTAATTTCTAAACGCTTGTTAGTCTTTTCAGGAGGTACAGGATGTTAATGAAGACTGAGGGAATAAGGATGTCTAACAATAACTCTAGGCCTTCTGATTACTTCCTCATTTGCACAAATACGGAACCAAAAAAAAGTGTAAAATGTGTTGAGTATGTTATACTTGGAATCAGAAGATTTTATAATATTTCATTCACACATTCATTAACATTAGTTAAATGTTCCAGACACTTCTAGTTACCGAGAATACCCCAGGGAAGACAGACAAGGTCCCTGCCATCAGAGAGCTCATAGTATGTTGGAGGAAAAAAACCATCAACAAATGACCAAAAAAAGAAGCAAGATAATCAGCAGATAATGCAAGTAAGGAGTCTGGATTTACTTTTTAGCGTAATGAGAAGCCACTAGAGGAAAGTTAAGTAAAGATCACTCTGCTTGCTGTTTCAAAATGGACTATAGGAGAGCAACAGCAAAGGCAAGAACAGTTAGGAAGCTACTACCCAGGAATAACTGACGTGGTAGCAATGAAAACAAAATATATTCAGGATATACATTGGAGGTAAAATTGACAGAATTTGTTCAAGGACTGGTCATTTGTGTAGGTGGGGGAGCCGCGTGGCAAAAGGATGAAATAAGAATGGACACCAGCTTTTCACTCAAGTAGGGTGGAGGAGGAAGGCAGAGGGGTGCTCTTATGAAATAGAAACTGCTGGGGAAGGAATAGATTGGGAGATGGAAATCAAGAGCTTCACTTTAAACTTGGTAAGTTTAAGATGCCTGTACACAAAAGAAGTAAAGATAGCATGCAAGCAAGAAGAAATTTGAAGTTCAGGACTGGAGATAAAAATCTGGGTCAACAACAGCACATTAGACCATAGGGCATGCAAGATAGGATCACCCAGAGAGAGTACAGGTAGAAAAAAGGTGAGGGCCAGGCTTGGAAGCCCTGAGGCATTAGAATGTTTGAATTCGGGAAAAGAAAAAGTCAATAGGACAGAGAGAAAGAGTGAAAGAGAAGGAAAAGTATAATATCCTGGACTATCCTTTATATATGATTCTCTAGTTCACCACCACCCTCCCAATCTGCTGGTGACACACACTCAAATACCATAAATTAAAAAACTGAGGCCCAGAAAGACTGAGTGGCATCCTGAAAGCCCCAGATATTTGGGACCCACGTCCGGCTACAACCAAAATGTGACTTGACCCCTAGCCTTTTCACAGTGGCTAACAGTGCTTCTACTGTGGAGTTCACCAGTCTAAAGTTAGACAACAAGGCAGATCCTAATTTAGGAATAACATAATTAGAGTACAAGGTTCGTTTTTAATTCTTTTCTATGTATTTTGTTCACATTCACAAAGCAAGATGGATCAAAAGTCTATGAGTGAGTCGCTAAGAAAAGCAGGAAATATAGGCGAGAGGTACAAAACTGAGATAAATCGACACCCAGCTCGATTTTCTCTACTTCCAAAAAGCAACCTGACAGTGAATAAGAGTGTGAACCAGGGGGTGTAAAACAAAGTTTTTTGGTTTTGGTCATTTTTGCTTTAGTGAATACAACTCCAGTTTTAAGAGTTTTATGTCACTAGGAAACTAGGTTAAGACCATTATCCCAAACACCCTCTCCTACACTACAATAATACCATGACTTAAACAGTTCTGCTTTTACCATAAAAATCCTACAGAATAGCATAAAAAGCCCCAAATGATTAATGAACTGCTGAGAATTCTGACTCGCTAGAGATGATTTAATTAGGAATCATATCTCCAAACATCCATTCAGTGCTTCAAAATGCTCATCTAATTTAATTATGATGACTTCACCAGACAGTAACACTGCCCACAACGATGTTTACAAAAGCACTTGTCACTCCCTTCGGATGTAGCAATGCAGAAAAAGGAGTCTGTTCCCATATTCTTTGTGTTTATACGCTGTAACAAGTGACAGACTAGCAAAAGTGCTTCTAGTTTATGTGTCCTACCATCTTCCATCCCAAGCTAACCCTAAATGTCGCTGGCTTTTACTTCAGCAGTAATTCCCACTCGGTACCTGAGACAGGTATTCCAAGGCAGCCTTAGCCAGAAAAAGACTACAGGACTCTAGAATGAGACTACAGGATTCTATCCAGACCACTGTAAGATAACAGACTCCGGTACTAAGCAACTCCGGTAGAGGTTACTGCAATACCAGAGTAGTTCGGAAACAATGTGCTCCCCAAACATACACACGCAGCCCGGAATCAGCAACAGCTAACAAGAGAAGCTGCTGCACCAGGGTTGCTCCCTCACAGCCTACGGTTTCCCGGTCACTTGCTGTTTGGTCACGAACATCGTCTTGTCCTATCCTCGCAACAACCCTGTAATGTACTTATTATTATTCTCATTAACAAATCAGGACACTTTGGCCCAAGGCCCCAGAGCTGGTAAGTGGTAGCGCTAGGATTTGAAAACACGACCATACCCCAACAGTCCAGGATCCCCGCCCCTAAAACACACTCCTGCGCGAAAAGACACCTGAGGGTCGGGAAGCTCCGGTGGTGTCTGCACAGACACAGGGAGCGAAGACACCGCCTCTTCACAGACGCGCCCTTCAGGAACGCGACCAAAAGCGCCGGCGGCCCGGAGCGCTCGGCTGCGTCTCTGCCGCGGGAGGCCGGGGAGCACCGCTCACCTTGGAGAAACCTGGGAGGGCCGCAGTCAAGCGAGGTGCCCCCGCCGAGCTGGCGTCCTCCGAACCCGCAGGAAGCGCGGCGCAGACAACGAAGTCGCCGGCGCCACAGACTGTGGCCAGCAAGAGCGCGCCTCCGGCCCGCGCGGGGGCACCTCAGCGGGCGACCGCGACCGCGCCGCCTCTGAGCCGCGCGGCATATCCGGGTCCCGCGCCGCCGCACTCACCTGCCCGGCGCCGCCGGCTCCCGGCTCCGAGTACACGGTCAGCAGCCCAGACCACAGCGACGGTCCAGCTGCGGCGTCCCCATCCCGCCTCTCTCAGCCACCTCCCGCCTGCCCCACGCGGCACTACACCAGCCCGCTGTCCACTGCCATGGCCGGTTCCTCTGCCGCCGCCGCCGCCGCCGCCGCCGCACCGACCGACGGAGCACGCGCGCGCCGCCGCCGTGACAGTGCTCGCGCGTGCGCGCGCGCGCGCGCACCGCCCCAACCGGCCTCCCAGCAGCCTTCACCCCGCCCCGCGCGCGGCTGGAGCCAATCGCCGACCCTGCGGCGGCCGCCGCAGCCCTTCGGGACCGGACCGGACGGGACGGGACGGGACGAGACGAGACGGGATGAGACGGGACGGGACGGGACGGGCGGGGCAAGGGGAGAAGCAGCTCTGCCGTCTCCCGCTGCCCACCCTGCAGCATAGCTGTTTCGCGGCAGTTGTGCTCCTCTTTGCTGTTGTAGGAGGACCGCAGGATCGGGAATCTTCAGCAGGCCTTCAGAACAGACCCACCACCTGCCTCAACCGTGGCACCCTCTGAGAGACCCCCTCTGTTCCTGGGCCTTGTTACTGGCCTTCTCTTCGCAGTTCCTCTCCCTAATTCCGTTCTGCGACTTTGAACACAGCCCTCGGTTCCTGTGGCAGTACTTTGCTTTTCCCACTTCCCCTTTGTCACTCCGGTTGTGGAGATGGGGACTCTATCTAGGTCGGCTGCCCCACAGCTGGCCCTTCAATCTTGGCACTGTTAATGGCCCTAAAAGAAAAAGTCCAGCCTTCCAAGCCCAAGATTCTTTTTCTGTGTGTTCATTTTTGCTATAACAGCAGCTAACATTTGTCTGCAGAGCCTTATGGTTTACCTAGCCCTTTCGCATACCTTATCTCCTGTTATCTTTGACCTCAACCAGGAAATTTCATGGCCCTCTTTCTTAGTTGGCACACTCGAATTTCACTTATTGAAAACCAGAATTTTATCTTATTGTAAAGCTACTATACTGCAAAGTTATTGTAACTTACTATAATAGCACAGGCAAATAGTTGAGTAGTCTGATAGAATCTAGAAGTAGAATCTAATATAAAGCAAAGGTGGCAAACAAGCCAGTGATAAACGAATAATTTATTTAATAAATGATCCTGGTTTAATTGACTCTTTTCATAATAAATCAAAAAGAGGATCATGCCATATTTAAAAATAAATTCCAGAAGAATTAAAGATATAAAATATACAAATCAAAGACTTAGAGGAAATTTTTTAAAGAATAGAAATATAACTAGTGAGGAGATTTTTAAGCAAGACAGGAAGGCCAGAATCATTAAAGAAAAAATAAAAACATTTGTCCTCATAGATATTCTGAAAGTTTTGCATGACATCACAATAAGACAAAAAAAGTAAAAAACAATAGAACTGCACCAAACATATGGCAAACACATTGTATCTCTAACATAAAAGAGTTTCTATAAATGGATTTTTAAAAAAGCTAAATAGCTCAGTGTTTCTAAAATGTGGGCAAAGTACAAGCAGGCAATTAGTGGAAGACAAAAATCTAAATTAATTAGCTGCTTATTTTACCAATAGCATGGAAAAGCAAATTAAAACAATAATCCATTTTTTTCTCATTAGATTGGCATTCATAAGAGCAATCAGTGATATGCGTGGAAACGAGCTCTGGTTATATCACTGATGGAAATGTAAATTTCCGCAAACTTTCTAGGAGTAATCTGGGAATATCTATTAAAATTTGAAATATACATACCTGCTCATTGACCAAAAAATACACCAACTCTGCCCCGTAGAAAAACTACAGAAACAACCAGTTGTAGGGATATACATAAGGATGCTGTAGTGGGTTGAATGTTGGTCCTCTAAAAGATATATCTACTTGAAACCTGTGAGCATAGCCTTATTTGGAAATTGGATCCATGCAGATGTGATTAAGGAACATGAAATGAGCTCATCCTAGATTTAAGGTGAGCCATAACTTCAATGACAGGTGTCCTTATAAGAGAACGGCAGAGGGAGATTTAAGATACAGAGACAAAGAGATGAAGGAAATCTAAGGAACGAGGCAGAGATGAAGGTGATGCATGTACAAGCCAAGAATGCCAAGGATTACTGGCATCTACAAGAAGCTAGGAGAAGGACATGGAACAGATTCTCCCTCAGAGCCTGTAGAAGGAACTAACCTTGCTAACACCTTGATTTCAGACTTCTGGACTTCAGAACTGTGAGCAAATAAATTTCTGTTGTTTTAAACCACTCAGTTTGTGGTAATTTGATAAAGTAGCCAAAGGAAACTAATACGGATGCTTATTGTATTGTTTGTAGTGCAAAACAAACACAAAGTGGAAACAACCTGATTGTCCATAGGTAATGGAATCCATGAATCAATTGTACTGCCTCCATACTATGGAATATTATGCAATGATGAAAATGAGTTAGATCTATTTGTATTGACTCAGAGGGATGTCCACGGTATATTGCTGAAGCGGAAAATGCACTTTTTCAAGTGATAAAGAATGGTATGATCCTGTTTGTATATTGCTGACCATTTATGTATATATTCATGTGAGCATAGAGAAAGGGATAGAAGAATTAACACTAGGCTGATCACATTGGGTGCCTCAGAGGGCTGAAAGAGGAGGGTGTGAGGTGGAAAGGAGTCATCTATTTCTTTATAGATCTTTGAATTATCTTACTTATTATAACCAGTATATGTATTATCTTATTCCTTTAATCTAATAAACAGTTTTAGAGGGAAAAAAATGTGACTGATTTTAGATCATGACTAAAGTTGTGAATGTAAAGAGAAGATTCTATCTGTCCAATTTTAGAAGATTCAGTTGTTCTCCATGACCCCCATTTCTCCACCACTGAGTTCTGAGCTATACTTTCAATGCATAATTTGGTCTTATTCTCCTATTTTTCTTCTTTCCAAAAACTTCTGAGTATTTCCTAGATTTACAGAATTTTTTTTTTTTTTTTTTTAGAATTTGAGCGCTTTCTTTTCGCTGTATAAATAATATGTTCACATGGTTTGGAATCTAAAATGTACAACCAAACAAAATCTCTCAGCTATAAAGGTCTCCTTACAGACAACCGGTGTTGTCAGTTTCTTGAGTATTCTTCCAGAAGTATTATATGCATATATTAGCAAATACAGACATATTTTCCTGTTTATTTTGCACAAATGGAAGTGTTTGATTTGTATTTGGGTTTTTTTTTTCACATAATATATATCAGGCTTTTTTATATCAGTACATATAGACTTTATGTACTCTTTTTAAATTTCTGTTGGTGTATAGAATACATACCAAAAAACTGCACATGTCACATATTTTCACAAACTGAACACACTTGTGTAACCAGTTCCTAAATCAATAAAGAGAACATGACAAATATCTTAAAACCCACTTGTGACCACTTCCAGTCACTACCCTGTTTCCAGGGGTTACCACTATTTTTCTCCTGTTTTTGAACTTCAATTAAATAGATTCATACAGTGTGTGCTCTTTTTGTGTTTGGTTTCTTTTGCTCTACATTTCCTCTACATTGTTTTGATATTCATACACTACTGCATGTAACAGTACTTTGTTCATTCATTGCTATATAATATTTCATTGTATCTGTATTCTATTTTATGCCGTGTAATATTCCATTGTAAAGATATACTATAATTTATTTATCTTGTCTTTATTGATGGATATTTGAACTAATTCCAATATTTTCATATACAAACAATATTACAATGAACAAACTTGAATTTATATCATTTTGCAATATGCAAGTGTAACAACAGAATAAATTCTTAGTAGAATTTATTCTACCAATAGGTATAGGTATTTGTAATTTTGGAAGATATTGCTAAATTACCCTCTATATGAGATGTACCCTTTAGACCCCCAATGCAGAGTATTTAAGAGCTTATTTTCTTAGAATTTTAGAGCGCAAAGCTTGGAGACTTAAAAATCGTACTGTACAGCCCGCTCATCTTACACAGAGAGAAATCGAAGCCCTTAAGCATGAAAATTAACTTGCACAAAGCCAGAGAGCAAGTTAATTATCATCCTCAGATTCTGAAGGAGCAGGCTTGGATGCTGGTCTCAAGTATCAGAGAGAGCCAACAAAGCCTCAAACATCCTGTCCTGCCCACAGCTATTGGCATGCAGCCCCTCTCTCCCCTCCTCTTCCCCAACTATCTTCAAAGACCAGCACAAAAGGCCCAGCCGCACACACCATGGCCACCAAACATGGAAAGAGACAGAAAGGGAAAGGCAGATGTAGGGCAGAGGGAACTGCAGAAGGATGAGCAGCAGCCACTTGAGGAAAGATTAAACTGCAATAGAAAATAAAATTCGAGAAGCAGATTCAGGGAGCAGTAATATTGGAGACAGAAGGAGAAGCAAAAAGGCATGGATTTCTGTCTCTTTTCCAGTCAAGAAAAGCATTTTTACAAATGCCTGATTATCAGTAAGATCACTTGCAAATATAAAATGCTGGCTTTAAACAGGCTATCTGAGGCAACATTATTTGGTCTCCTCACATTTGTCTCTTTTATCTACTGCCTCCCCAGGACCAAGATTTATGTCTAACATATAGTAGATGCTTATTACATATTTTTTAATAAATGAATTTCATGGCAAGAATCTGAGGCCCAAGGAGATGAACGGGCTTGCTCAAAGTCACAGAGGCAATGGAAACCCAGCTCATCTAGGCTGCTAGTTGCTCCTCATGACCCAGTGAAATGGCCTCATTAAGTTCCCAAGCACTGCTTATGCCAACATTCCCAGCTGAAGGAGAAATTCTCTAGGAATACTCAGGAACCATTCCTGGGTTGCTGGGACTGATGAAACGTTCATAGCTTTGTGTGAGGAGTCAAAGTGCATTCTTATAGGTACCAGAGAGTAGATTTATCCTCTCTGGTGACCTCTTTCCTGCTTGCCTTCCTGAGGTGTATCTATTTCGGTGCTGAAGGTCCGGGAGGATTTGGGTTCTGTTTCTTAGATTTTCTTTATCATCCTCACAATCCAAGCTACATCTGCCTTTTTATCTTAGCCAACCCTTCTCTAAGGCCTTAGCCTCAATTTCACTTTCTTATGACTGCTGATCTCTTCCTATTCCACTATGAGACTCTTGTTCTTGTTTTGGCAGAGGCAACAAAGTTATACTCAGAAACTGATTCCGTCTTTGCCAGCAATTTGTTTAGCACAGGTTCATTGTGGGAATTATAATTTCACAAGCCAATAGCATACAGGATTATATCTCTTAATAAGCCAAATAAAGAAATAACATACTCCAAACAAATGATGGATTAATCACAGGGAAGGCAAAAAGAATAAAGTCTAAATTTAGAGGTGTATCATTTATACGAGTTTTGTTTCTTGGGATAGTTGGCCTAACCAACTGCAAGCTGACTTCCAGCTACTAGTGCAAAATGAAATTCTCTTCTTGCTAGACCACAAAGATGCCACCGTTCACAGACAGGCTATGCTGTTCTGAAGGTTATCACTCCAGGGACCATTATACCGTTTAGCACCACTGCCAACCAGAGTCACCTTGGCCACAGCAGGAGCAAGTGTTTTAAGATCTCTGGAGAACTGTTTAGGTCAGCAAAGCATCCCTTTACCCAGACCAAAACTCTCAGACAATCTTCAGAAACTCTCAGTATTTATAGCCTAAATGTCCATCGGCCATAGGTGGATTAAAACAACTTCGCTTAAGTCGTAAACAAATGGATTTGAAATCATCACACCAATACCCAACAGACTTCCACCTCTCAATCTGATAATCACTATTTTTTCCAGCCTGTCTCCCCAGTGGAATACAAGAAACTTGAGGGCTGGAATGCTTTCTTGCTCCCTTCTATGTCGTTAAGTCCAAGCACAAATGTCAGTTGGTTTTAATTGAAGGCTTTCTTTTAAAGAAATGCTTTACTCACATTTTTACCCATGTTGTTTTAGGAAAGGGTCCAGAGTTCAGATACACCAATGTACAACCTACAGAGCTGAAGCCTGTGGGAATAGGGAGAGCATTCTGAGAAGGAGAATGCCAGGCATTGGGACACAAAGGGAACCAGACATTATATTCTACTATAAAGCAAAGTAAGAGATATTTAAGGCTGAGGGTGAAATTTTAATAAAACACATATGGACACTCACTCACCTGAGCACACACATACATATACACATAGAGATTTTAGCTGAATTATGTGATATTATACAACTTTAAAAAGAATGAGCCATTTCTATATAAACTGGTCTGGAACAATCTCCAAAATATTTTTTAATGAAATAGGTAAGATGCAAACCCATAAAATATGCTACTATTTGATTGTGCATAGATTATCATCAGAAAGACACAAGAAATTAACAGTGATTCCCTGTAAGAAGGAGAACTAGAGGCTGGGAAACAAGAGTAGAAGGAAGAATTAATTTTTATGGTTGTTCTTTATGCTATTTGAAATTTTTATCATACTCACGAAGAAGGGGGAAAATTTCCCCTCTTTTCCCTCATAGTTCTTCTGACTAATCTAATAATCAAATTGACATGAAACAGATTAACAGGAGAAAATAACCAAATTTAATTATGTACATACGGGCCTTCAGTAAGACTCATGAGACCTCAGGATAAATAGGAGAGTTGAGGGTTATATGTCATCTTGAGCTAAGGAGAAAGGAGGGTAGTGGTTTGGACTTCAAAGGGAAAGTAGGCAATTCACAGGTAGATGAGGAGGAACAAACATTTGGTGAACAAATTCTTGCCAGGCCACCCAGAAACAAAGAGACACAGAGGGGTGTCTAACAAACAGGCCTTGCTAGGTTCCTCCCTGATTGCCACATTTAGTTCATAGTTACTGATGATGATAGTTCCTTTCCTGGAGCAGGTCCTTTATCTAAAGTCTTTTAGACAGTTCGGGGTAAAGTCAAAAGTTCTTCCTTTTTATTTTGTATCTTAAAAATAAAAAGGTTAAACAACTTAAATTAAATTTTAAAAAAGCAAAAAGCTTAAAATAATCAATATCCCAATAAAGGCATATTTTGGTGTGTTGGACTCTGCTCCCCCTCTCTAACATGTTACTTATTATATATACAATATAAAAATATACAATATATATGATAAATGATATATGATATATACTAATGTATTACTAATCACATATAATAAAAAATATATACTATATATGATATATATATACACTAACATATTATCTGGTGCATAATAGAAAATATATATTGTGTATATCATATGGTATATAACATATTAACATATTACCTATTATATATAATATAAAATATATGCTATCATATATATCATATAAAAAGGTTGTAATTTAACAAGAGGTATTACTGTCATTGAAGAAGGAAAGAGGCAAAAAGCAAGAGAGGAAGGGGTGGAGTCTAGTGATCAAGCGGGTGTGGCAATGAGGGCACTAGAAGGACAGGAAGTAGGCTCTGGGACCAGGCTTACAAATTGAGAAAGCTAATCACACTGTATTTTAAACCCAATTAATCTTAAATCCTATTAACTTGCAACTCTAGAATGGAGTCATTCACTAAAAAAAATAAGTTGAATGTTGAAAAATAATAAATCAGGCACTTTTAAAACCAATTAGCACTCGTATGCTGGGTTAGGTAGATCAAAGATTGTAGCCCTGGTTCCCTAGGGGTTTGGGTGTGACTCTCTGTCTTGTGGAATGTAAGCTATTTAACAATAAAGGCACTGCCCTGTTTGTTGTTAAGGACAAGCCACCCGAGACTCTAACCATTTTTTATAAATATGGAAGATAATGTAATGCAATTAAATTAATTTCGAAATAATCTGCTACCTTGAACAGCTTAGATCAAGAATTTTTTAGCTCATTAAGAAGGCATCAGAGGCAGAAATGTCTCACACTCAAAATGCCAGTGGCCTGTTTGCAGTTTCACCCTAATTCACCTATGACTGAACTTTTATTGGAAGCCTATATTCAGCTTCTTGGACAGCTCACAAGGCCTCAGATTTGCAAAACAAAGCCCTAACTTCAAAGGGAATTTTTTAGCTGAAAAATGACTCCATCGCATCTTTTTCATTAAGCGAACACAAACTGAAGAGTTGACTTTCTTTAACTTCTACATCTTAAGCAAGTCTTTATTTCAAAATGTAGGTAGATAAGACAGTTTGGTTTCTTGCACTAATTTTTGGTACGTAAGTCAAGCGGAGCTCAGAAGTCTAGAACAGTCTTGAAATACCTATGCAAATGAAAGGGGAAGCTTGCAGGTACAAGATGGGTCTCAACAACAGAAACCTGGATTACTCAATCTAAAGGGTTGAGACCTGAGAGAAATGCGAAATGACTTCCTTAGTCCTCAATTCTTCAGACTGGTCAAGGGGCCAATAAATGTTCCTTTTACAGGATCAAAACTTACACTGTCAGAGGGGTCAAGGATGTTCCATCCAGACTAAACTTTCAGAATGAAATCGGCAAGTATTTGTCAAGTATCTCCTTAAGAGCTACTAAGAGGAATTCATGTAAGGCAGTGTTTTCCAAATTCCAATAATAGGCAGACTCTTTGGAGGGTAAAAAAATGTTTCCAGACTGTTGAGACTATTCACTTCTTCATTCATTCAGCAACAGTCCCAACTATTGGGATAAATGGTGGTGATATAGGGGTGAAAAAAAACTACATGATTCCTATAGCATGAGCTGCAGAGGAAGAAAGAGTCATTAATGAAGTCATGACATGATTAACTGCAAATTACAGCTAAATTGCCATAAGATGGGGTTGCCTGATTCTGTGAAAGTAAATAATAATTGAGGAATTGACTGAGAGGGGAAAGCAAACATTTCCCTAAGGAAAGGAAAACTTGCCTCAGTCTGAAAGAAGATTAGAGGAGGCAAAGAGTGAGGGCAAAAAGCTTCCCAATCAAAACAGTCAATGCAAGGGTCCTGTGGCAGGAGGGAACATGGCCATTCGTATCTGAATTCGTTCATTTAATCTTCCTAATAGCTAAATTAATTAAGTCTATTATTACATGTATTTTCAAGATGAGGAAACAGGCTCAGTCATATCTCCTACCAGACTGTAAACTCCTTGGGGACAGGGTATGGATATATCGTTTATTTTTATACCTCCCACAATTGACACAGGGGCTTATTCTGAGCGAGTCTTAAGCAAATATGTATTAGTTCCTTTCACCTGAATCCAAACAGCCAGCAAGTACTGAAACAGGAACTCAAACACCATCTGTTCAGGACAATAGCCCCTGTGCTTCCCACACCATAATAACTCCTGTCCTCCAGCCTCCCTGAGTTCTATTCTTCCAGGGTTTTAATTAATTCAACTGTTTTCTATGAGTATGCAATTTATGGCCTGACCACATATGGCAGCAAAAATATATTTTTTTAATTTTGTATTTAATTTTGTAAATCGTTGTCATCTGTTATTTGCAACAACAACCAAAAGTGGAGAAAACACACCTGACTGTACATATCATTAAATGGCCTTGAGGATGTAACACAAGCCAACCAAAGCACAGAAATCCAGAGTTCACCCTGCAACAGCATCCTGAAATTGTGTCTCCACTTCCACTCTGATTCTTTGAATGAGCTTCCCAGGTGTTATTTCCCAGTGATGACATGACTCAGTATCTGGAGCCCTGGGTTGCTCTGAGCAGTAAGGTACTATCTTAACATACTTTTTGACCCAACCCCTATTAAAGGCATTTTACAATGCAACCTAGTACATATGTGTATTTTTTTTAAATTTTGTATTAGTTTCAGGTATACAGCACAATGGATGTGTGTATTTTTATATGTTGAAATAAAAATACGATGGAATATAACACCCTTATTATGTGTGATGAATTCTGATGTTTTCTAGACCATTTCTATTTTCTACTCTATTCTATTTCTTGTTTTAAGAATTGTAGTTGCAATCCACCAAGTTAATTTCACCATGCATGGACCCTTGTAATTTGAAAAACTCTGGCCCAATGCATATGCAAAAGTTGCTGCTCCTTGAGTACAGGAACACATACAGCTTATTTACCTGTATCCTAAGCACTTATTGCCTCCCCTCTTTACCCCCTGAATAAATAAATAAATAGTACAGGGAAGAGGCATGAGAACTACACAAATTGACTAGATATTAAACCAGAGCCTGCTACATGGTTCTAGACACTGGAATCTGCTGATCAGCATATGGCCAGACCATGGGAAACCTACCAGAAGATTCCTGCTGAGATTACTAACAACTACTTCCCCATGCTGTTAATGCTGAAAACCCATATCATGAAAGAAAAAAACAGATATAAAACCCAATTATTTGAACACTCAAGGTCTCTTTCTCTGGCTTTGAGAGAAGAACACATCTCTGTCTGTGGAGCATTATTCCTTCTCTAATAAACTTTCCTTTAGTTTCTAATGGACTCGTGCTTGAATTCTTTCCTGTGCACAAAGATCCTCCCTCAGTGTAGGACTTGAGTCCCCAAGGGGGGAGGATTCACCTCATCTTTCATCACTACTATGTACAAGTGAATTGGGAACTAGGAATGCAACTATGGCCAAAACTAAGAGCCAAAGCTGTGGGGCTTACAGCCTATTGAGGGAGACAGACTTTTGACCAATATTAAATTTAAAATAATTGTTAAAAAATTAAGAAATTGCTATGAGAATGTTAGTCAGATAGATGCAACTTAATGTATGGGGTCAGGGGAGACATCTCTCGAAGTAGGTGACATTTCAGCTGAGACCAAAAGTCCAAGTAGGAGTTAGCCACATAGGATTTGAGAGGCAAGGGAGTGGGGAAGGCATTCCAGGAAGAAGAAAGAGCATACGTGTCAATGAACAGAGGCAAGAAGGAGTTGAGCACATGTAGAATACCTCACCAAAAAAGACCTGGACCTCTGTTGTTTCTATCCCCACTTTTCCTTTGGAAGCCCCAACCCCCTACTCTACATGAGCCTGGTTGGTAGGCTTATATGGAAACTCTACCCCTATCCCACAGGTATGAATAGGGCACCCAGGCTGGCCAATCAGAGGTCTCCATTTCTCTGGCTACAGTGATGAATGTGATTGGTTCAGGGAGGAGCAGGTGACCTCAACTGGACCAGTCGAAGTCATCTTTATAATTGGTATGTGGAAAGAATCTCTTTCTCTGAGACTACAGATGTAATAGCAAGTGAAGCTAGAGCCCTCTGTCATTGTGTGAAGAGAGCAGGTCAGAAAATGAAGCTGAAAAACAGAGAAAAAGAGAGCTATCAGCAGGAGCAAGAGAGAGAGAAAGAACACCATTTGAAACTCTGGGTCCGGACAGGCCTAAGGCCAGCGGATCAGTAACACTTCACAAGTGTTTAAGCTAATAACTCCACTCTTGGCTAGTGCTGGTTTTAGTTGATTCTCTGTTATTTGCAACTGACTACAAGTGAAAGGAAGAGTAGAAAGCCAATTAATTTATTTTTAAAAATAAGAACAGAAATATATGTGTGCAGGTCACAGACACACTTCTTCCATGAATAGGAAATTTGCCTGGAATGTGCCAAGTTTCAAGCATTCCAGACTTATGAGGTTGGTCATTTTTTATTTCTTTTCTTTTCTTTTCTTTTTTATTCTATTCTATTCTTTTCCTCTCCTCTCTTCTCTCTTTGTCTCAAATCACTATATCAGCTGTGTGGAGAAAGGTTAGAGTTGTTTATAGAGAAAGCAGGGAAGCTATGATATATTTTTAGCTAGAAAAATATCTAGTTAGAGTGGCTTAGCCCAGGGTGTGGTGATGGTACTAGAGATGAAGAGAAGCAAATTTAAGAACAATTTTGTAGAAGTGCTAGGACTTGTTGATGGATTAGATGTAAGAGTCTGAACTGTTAAGATGAATGAATCAAATGGAGAATTTAATCCACACTGAGTCTGGTAGTCACAGAGTAGTTGGTATGTCCTAGATCCTGTGACAGGAGCTAGGATGGCAGAGACAAGACAATGTCTGCCTTCAAGGTGCTTAGAGCAGAGAAGGTCCTAACATTCAGAAAAGAAACAAATAAACAAACAAACAAAACCCGAGAACCCCAGGAATAGAGAAGGGCTCACCTGGAGTTGAAAATGAACTTTGTAGTCCTAGACACGGGGTGGGGTGGGGGGGGCTAGGGGTGGCAGGGTGGGGTGGGGAGCGGGGTGGGGGAGAGGCGGGCCTGGGCCTTGCTTTTGTAAAACAGAACCTGTGTTAATTGTGGTAATTCAGTGGTAATTCAGACCCAGGTTGCTGTGGTCAGGGGAAGAATTTAGGATGGGGCAGGCACTGAGTGAGGAGAAGGAGAAGAGATGGGGGAAAAAGTATGTAGGATGGGAGCCCACACTGAACTTCATTGTCATAGCCAGCCAAATGGGATTTGGAGAAACAATGTTTATTAGAGTAGTTGTTACATAGTGATAGAATGGTAGCCTTCAAGTGCAGTACCAAGCCAGCTATCTCAGAGACCACAGAAAGTCTCTCAAACCAGGTTAAAATGCTCAAATCACATACTTTATTAAACCAAGGAAGAACACATAGGGAAAAGCAAGGGGAATGATGGGATAGGTTGATACTTTTAGGGTAAGATGAAAAAAAAGCATGAATCTGAGGAGGACATTATATTTATAACATGTCTGTTGGCCACATCAGCCTTCCCTGCTAATGGTACAGTTAACAAGGACCAGAGTTGAGGTCTGAGCAAAGCCCTCCCACAGATGGAAGTCTTCCTGGATCAATGACACACACTAATGCCAAAGAAATACACAGCCCCTTATTCCTGGTCATCAATGTAGCTCACCAGTTAGCCAGCTGAGCAGCTATGGGTTTTATTTATATATTTTAAAGAAAGGATGGGGCCAGAATGATTATCATTCTCCACATCAAGATTTCATGCATGAATATTTAGTATCTCATGTATATTAGGGTATCATGAATATTTAGAGATACAGTGCTTCATGTATATTCAGTACCTCAAGAATATTAGGTATTTCTTGGTCCCTCCTTCCCTTCTGTGTTTAACATACACATCTTATACTTATTATCTTCACTTAACAAATTTCTAAAAGGTTTTGTTTTAATTCTATGACCTATAAACTTATTCATTTTCTAAAATAGAAATGAATAGTCTACAAAGCAAATGAACATTACAGTAGGACTTCCAGGTATCTAAGAGTAATCTCTGCAAGTGAGTAATGAAAGAAGCCCCTGGGAGGGCACTTCAAAGGCTAAAAAGAGGGAGGGACTTTTTTCTCTTGGGAGGCAAGAGCTGAACCCAGGAGGGGAAGAGGGGCAGCCAGAACCTTGTAAGGGGTGCTCAGGGGCCTGTGCCAGAAGTGCGATACGGAAGCAGCTAAGATAAGCATATGCAGCTAAGATAAGCATATGCAGCCTAGAGTCCAACCCAGGCAGGGTTGCTGACACCCAAACTTGAAGCTAGCAATTTTTCCCTAAGGACCCCAGGAAGAAGAATTCGGGGAAGAGGTGAGAAGAAGCCCAGCTCAGCCTTCGGTCCGTGAATAATGACACTCCTCCCCATACTACTCATACCAGGACTCCCTAGGTTTCTTGCAAATCTGTAACTTCCTTAAAGTTAGTTATTTTTGTTACTCCTTGTTTCCTTGCAGCTGATCTAGTAAAATGAACAGGATTTAAGCAAAGAAAGGCGGGAATTCAAGAGGGATTGGTTACTTATTTAGAAACTGAACTGGGGAACTGAGAACAACCCCTGTCGGGTAGGTAGGTGGGGGTGAGAGTGGCTGTGAAAGGTAGCTTAGCACCCTGGGAGTCCATGGGGAGAGCTAGGAAAACCAACTCCATCCCAGGGGAGGTATGAGAGCTGAATGGGGCCCAGTGGGAGTAGGGGTGAGAGCTCTGACTGGGGCAGAGCAGCTAGCCCCTCAGGGAAGAGTTGGGCTCTTTCAAATCACTTTGCTTTGTAGTCAGAGGTGTAGGAACTGACTGCAGTGCGAAGGGGGAACTGTGGGAAGCCGTTCTGCCCGCTCCTCTCCAGGCTTCCACCCTTCCCTCTGCTGCCTCTCCAATCACTGTACACTCATTGTCTGTTCTCCGTAGGTCTCCTCAGCCAGACCATGAGCATCCCTGGAGCAGGCACTGTGTCCGATTCACCTCTTTCTGCCTCACAATGTGGCCCAGCATGGGGCCTGACACTTGGAAGTTTCTCAAAGAGTTGCTTGTTGAATGAATGAACAAATGAATGCTTTCTCCAAACTACGCTGAACTCTGGATGGGATTTACAAAGAAGGAAAAGCCTGATTGCAGCTCTCGACTCCTTACACTAATCACCCTGAATTCAAGGAGGCAATGAGCCCCTAAGGTTTGGTTTCTATGTCTGCGTGCATTTTCCTGGGGATATGGTGCTATATAATTTATTAGATTTTCAAAGGGGTGCCTGTCCTCCCAAAAAGATAAGAATAATCATTTGAGAAAATAGTTCTGGGATGGAGATTTTATATACATGTTCTCAGCATTGACCTCCCTGAACCAAGTTACTTTTCTTTGCAACACTACTGTTTTCTTCCTGTGTGTAATCTCTTGAATTTGTCATTTGGTAATGTCATGATCTCCCATTCACCTGAGTAAGTGGTAACAAGACACTGATGGGGTTTGGGATACCTATGGTACCCTGAAATAGGCACCTTGGCATATTAAATATCTAAGCTGAAAGAATTTTAAAAAGTGACAGAAGCAGGAGGGTCACTCTGACCTCCTTCCCCTTCTTTCCTGAAACAGGTCATAAAACTACCTTGTTTTAGGTACCAGGAGAAAGGAGGACATTCTTGTCTCCAGGGACAGGGAATTGGGGAACGAGGCTGTATAAACGACCCTCATTAAACTAACTTTTGTCTTCCTGTTTACTTCTTCACCACTTACTACTCCTATGCCAAATCTCTCATCTTGTCAATTCTTCACAAATGCAGTATTTATCTAAAGATATATAAAGCTTCCTGCTCTGGTCACTTCTTCAGGTCTTCATTCTCTTGTGAAGGCTCCCCATGTACATATAAAAATTTAATAAAATTTGTATGCTTTTCTCTTGTTACTCTGTCTTTGCCGGTTTAATTATCAGACCCAGGCCTTTTGAGCCATACTTCTCTTGTCCATGTCTGGAAGTGTACATTCCTTTCTAATAAAACTTTTCTACTGTAAAAAAAGATATATAATAATGATAATAATAATTTGCAGACCCAGCCAAGGGCCCTAAGAGGGTTGAGGAAAACTTTTTCCTCCCCTACGATGCCATCATCCAAGGCCCCCTTATTGATTTCTCCCACACTCCTGGCTCCTTGGCCGTTTTGTAGGTGGGAAGAGTGTATAGTGTGTGGTGTGGGGGGCTTGTTGGAAGTGAGATCTCTAGGACAGAGGCAAAACCAGGAAGAGAGCTGCAGATATCTTGCTACCTAATCCAATTCTTCTTGAACATTCAATAGCCTCGCCTCCCTCTGCATAACAATGGAAGGAAAGAGAGGTGTGTGTGTGGGGTAGGGGTGGGGGTCATGTAATTGAGTTAAAAGGTGTAATTACCCAGACCCAGGAACAGAGGGAAATTAGCTCCCAGAAAAGAATGTTGAAGACAGCACACAGAGATGATGAATGGGCAAATTAGTGAGAAATATTCACTTGTGTGGGGTAGCAAAAAAGCGAAAACCTCAGTGCTGAACGGGACAGGCACTGGAGAAACCTGAGGTAGGCAGCAAGGACCAGGTCCAGGCAGGGTCAGGAGAAGTGGAGAGAAGCTACAAGCCAGTCCAGGATTTTGCAGCAGCTGCTGTGGCCTCATATTGAGTATCGGTGCCGCAAGGGAAGGATGAGTCAGTCGCAGTGGATCCAAGTTCTGCGTACAAGAGCTGCAGGGAAGGCACTGGGCAAACATCTTTCTGGCGAGCAGGCTAGCTGACCATTCCAATGAGGAACCCCTCCTGATCATGGAAACTAAATTGGCCCTGGACTCAGCCGAAGGGCTCATTCGCACAGAGATTGAGAGTGAGGGGCTGTTTTAAACTCCCTTTCCTTCCTCTGCCAGGAGGTTTCTGCCAGATATGCCACCCTTTGTTCAGTGTCAGAGTTGTCTAAAGCCGGGGTTTACATAGAGCAGAAAGAAGGCAAAAGGGTATGTGTCAGATTATGGTTGCAAGTATCACATCTTGCTGTAGGGGGCAGGAAAAAGTGCTTTGAAATTAAAGAAACTTCTTGGTCATGGGTGTGGCTGTAATGGCATAGTGCACCTTGGTGCCTCCTGGGACAGAGTGAGGAACTGTGGGGATCCGGCCAAGTGGCATCTGGTTCCTCTGAGGAAAGTAAACTCCACCATCCCATTCTGACATTCATGCCTGTTAAAAGGATGGCAGGATTGAGTTTCATCACTCAGCCTAAGCGATGATTTCTGTTATTGGGGCAAAGTTTGTGATTGGTGACTTTGATTACATGGGTTTATGTTTGTTTTTTAAATTGCGGTAAAATATGTGTCACAAAATTTGCCATTTTAACCATTTTTAAATATACAGTTCAATGATGTTAGTTATATTCCCAAGGCTGTACAACCATCACCACCATCTAGTTCCAAAACTTTTTTATCACTCAACTGAACCTCTGTATTCATTTGTGTGCTTTTTATTTTTATTTTTTGGTTAAAAAACTGTTTCTCTAGAGGATGCTGGTCTCCGTTCTGGTAAGCGGGGCCAAGTCAAATCAAGCCTAGTCAAGAGGTCTCTTCACCTGAACTTTCATCACAGGATTGCTATGAGTTCTTTTCTGTGTAAACAATACTTCTACTTTCCTTCTACACATGCACACTTTTAGCAAAGTAGATATTATATCAAACTACTCCAAAAAATTAGTGCTTAAAACTACAATCCCTTTACTTGCTCACAACTCTGTGAGTCATCAATTTGGGCAAAGCTCAACTGAGCAATTCTTCTATTATCTACTAAGGTCATTCATGCCACTGCATTCTTCTGGTGTCTCAACTGGGTCTGGATGCTATAATATGACCTCATTCTGTGAGTGAGACATTCTGTGTCTGGTAGTGGCTATGGGGTGGGCGGTGTACTTCCAGCATGCTACTTGGGTAGCTGGGCTCCAAAGAAGCAGGAGAGAGAGGTCAAGACCCACTGTGCAAATAGTTTTCAAGCTGCTGCCTGAATTATCTTTGCTAATGTCCCATCGTCCAAAGCAAGTCACACAGCAAAGCCCAGAGTTAATGTGAGAGGGGTCTTGATGAAAGTCCAGATATAGGTAGATGTGGTTCAGTGCAACCATTGCTGTATCAATCTACCATACCTACCTACTATTTTGCATTTTGCTTTCCCCCTTAACAGTATATCTATTTTCCAAGTTGATATAATTATCATAATAACATTTGTGATGACTACACCATAGTCAAAGACTATGCCAAAATGTACTTAATCATTATTGTTTTATTTTCCACATTTGTTTTAATTTTCATTATTGTAAATAAGTTATTAGCTAAACAGATATTTATTGAGTACCTACTACGTGTGAGGAATTATTCAAGGACACTAGGAACACAATTTGTTTAGATTATTTGGGAGAGCATGAGAAAATGTAGACAAACACATCTATTCATTTGGACATGTATTTACACGTTAGTGCATTCATTTACTCGGTACACATTTATTAAGTATAAAATTTTATGCCACAGGGATCGATAATAATTAATTAGAGACCCAATTGGAAGCCCAGAAAAAGGTTCCAGGCTTTAAACCTGCAGAGGTGTTGTTGGCGTTGTGTAAATTGAGATCATGGCTATGTGTTAGCCAATCCTTCTTGGTCCACTGACTTTGAACAAATAAACTCTTGTTTTACCAAACCAGAAACAAAATATGCTGACTGAGCCTTCTTTACCAGGAAAATTGTATTGCATTTCTCTTTGTGATAGGAAAGGTTAGAACAATAATATGTGATCTTACAGTTCTGGGCACTGAGTCTGTACTATGTCAGCTGTGAAAAACAGATGTCCCTGCATCCAAGTGACAGCCTTTTTTGGGCAAGTTTATTTATGTACCTTTGTGCTAAAAAATGAGGGGCATTTTTTTTTTTAAAGCAAAATTCAGACTCCTTGTCCTTAAGGAGCTTATAATCCAATTGTAAAAATAAGACCAGTCCACCTGGAGATATAGAATTAAGGAATGTTTTACATTGAAGGTGGCCTAGAGACCCATCTGGTCCTGAAATTCCCCACCAAGGTGGAAGTCCCCTTACAAAGTAAGTACTCTGCAGACGGTCTTTTTTTCTTTTTTCTTTTTTTTTTTTTTTTTTGTTTGTTTGGTAAATCAAAGACATCTCTTTATTTGACAGAATTTTAAAGCTAGAGTAAAAGACTTTCAAAGATACAGAATGTTGCACATTTTGGGACAAAACTATATTGCAAATGGTCTTTTTTTCGCCTTTGTACCAACACTTCTCTGGTGAAGAAACTACTATTAATTTTTTGAATTAGAAAAGCAATATATGCTTAAGGTAACACTTTGAAACAATATGGCAGGGTATAAAAGTAAAAAGTCAAACCTCACCTCCAATCTTCTACCTTCCACCATCTGGTGAGGACTGTTAAGAATGGTGAAGATGGCTATTTTCTATACTTGTACAAACACATATATAAACATTTTCGCCCCATACTTTCGATTGTAATCTATTTTTTAAAATTAGATACAAAATGATATAAAAGAATATACGATGAGGAGAAAGTCTCTTCTATCCCCTTCGCTCTTCCTCTAACCCCTCAGTTCTTCTCCCCAGAAGTAACCACTGTTATTACTTTCATGTGCATCATTCCAGAGACAGAACATGCATTTTGCAAGCACATAGGTTAATATTCTTTTTTACATTATTTATTTATTTAAGTTAGTTTCAAGTATTCAGTACATTGGTTAGACATCTATATAGTTCATAAAATGATCCCCCCAATTGCTCCCTCCCTCCCCTGACCCTCCACCTAGCCAAAGTATTAATGCTAACTGCATTCCCTATGCTGTGCTCCCCATCCCCGTGACTATTCATCGGATACTAATTTGTACTTCTTTAACCATTTGCCCCATTTTCTCCCAAACCCCCTCCCCTCTGTCCATCACCACATTGTCCACTATATTTGTGAGTTTGTTTTTGATTAGTTTGTTCTTTTCATTCCTTAGATTCTACATATAAGTGAAATCATATAGTGTTTTCCCTCTCTGTCTGACTTAAATATCTTCTAGGTTCATCAAAACAATATCTTTTTCCATCCCCTTCCTTAGTCTGTGTGTGTCTTTTAATCTGAAGTGAGTCTTTTGTATTTTTTCTTCTTAAAGAAGCCCCTCCAACATTTCCTGTAATACTGGCTTGGTGGTGATAAATTCCTTTAGCTTATTTTTGTCTGGGAAGCTCTTTATCTGTCTTTCGACTCTAAGTGATATCTTTGCTGAATAAAATATCCTTAGTTGTAGATCCTGGGTCTTCATCCTGTCAAATATTTTGTGCCAAGCCCTTCTGTCCTGCATAGTTTCTTTTGAGAAATCAGCTGCCAGTCTTATAGGTGTTCCCTTATAAGTAATGAACCGCTTTTCTCTTGCTGCTTTTAATATTCTTTCTTCGTATTTAATCTTTGGCGTTTTAATTATGATGTGTCTTGGTGTGGGCCTCTTTGGATCCCTGACTTTTGGAATTCTCTGAGCTTCCTGGGGTTTTATGTCCATTTCCTTCACCAGTTTAGAGAAGTTTTCCATCATTATTTCTTCAAACAGCTGTTCAACATCTTGATTTTCTTCAGTTACACCGATCAGATGAATATTTGGACCCTTAATAGTGTCCCATATGCTCCTTAAATTATTTTTATAGTCTTGGCATCTTATCTCTTGCCATTCTGATTGTGTATCCTTGGCTTTCCTATCCTCTAGATAGGGCATTTGATCCTTTTCTTTATTTGTTTTGTTTATTCCTTTGTTTGTTCCATTTAATATACTTCTCATCTCAGATAATACGTTCTTCTTTTCAAACTGGTTCCCTTTTACAATTTCCATTTCTGTTTTTACGTTTTTTATCTCTTTGTTGAAGTTCTCACTGAATTTATCTACACTTTCTAAGAGATCATTGAGCATCTTTATAACCACTGTTTTGAACTCTGCATCTATTAGATGACTTGACTCCATTCTATCTGGCTCTCTATTTTCTTCTCTCATATGGTTTTTGCTTCTTTGTCTTCCTATTTTGGCTGCCTTTCTGTGACTGTTTCTGTGTACCTAGCAAAGCTCCTAAGTCTCCCGGTCTTACAGTGTGGATTTGTAAAGTAGGTGTCCAGAGGCACAGTCCTGAGAGGGGTTCAGCTGCAGGCCAAACTTAGCCCAAGCCTTTGCCCCTCTGGGGCTACCCGTTAAGATTCAGCAAGCAATCCACAGATGCTGTGCTTATAGTTGCCTCAAAAGGCTGCACCAAAAACCAATGTGACTCTAGGCACTGCCTCCAGTGTGAGTCTAAGCACTGCTCAGCAAGGAGCACCTGACCGCTAAGGATATACCTGGATGTCTTGGGTGGGGCCATGAGTTGGGGGAGGCAGAGTTTCAGGGAACCTGGGCAGAGCGACCTCTGTTATCCAGTTCGATGACATCACGGCTTATGGTGGCACTGTGTCTGGTGCACTGGTATGGGAAAGGGCTCAACAGGGAACAATGGATACCACTGGCACTTCTGTACAGAGTGAGTCTCCCCTTGGCCCTCACTCTGACAATGTCTCCCTATAAATCCCTGGTGCCCCCTGTGCGCAGCCAAATTGGCACTGATGCTTTGAGCGAGCAGGTCCGTCACCGTGCAAATCCACTCTCGGACCTCTTTAAGAGGTGTCTGCCACTGCAGCTGCCGCAGCCTCTGTCTCACTCAACCGCTCGAGACCAGGCTGCCCCTTGTCCTCGCCCCTACCTTCTGTCATTGCAGGGTGATTTCTTGTATTTTTCCCTAGTTGTATGGCTTGTTCATCTAGATCACAGGCTATTGTTCCTTGCTGCTGCTCCTTGTTTCCGTCACAACTTTGATTTGGTTGCCAGAGGGATGAACAGAGCCTCTATCTTCTACACTATATTTTTTCCTCACTCATTAATATTCTTTTTTCAATACAAGTGTTAGCATACCATGTACAATACTTCCCCCTTGCTATCTTAGACATTATTCCATAATTATTACTTAGAGGTGTTTTGTTCCTTTTAAAATGTACACAGCATTTCATTGAACAGATATGTCATAATTTATTAATTCAATCTACTTATGAATACTTTGGTGTTACCAACCTTTTATTACAAACAGGGCCACAATTAATAACTATGACTAGACATTTTTTCATGTATGTAGGCAAATTTGTAGAATAAATATCTAAAAGCAGAATTTCTGGATCAAAGAGCAGATGGATTTGCTATTTTGATAGACATTTCCAGTTGCTAACAATAGAGGCTGTATCAATTTGCATTCCTTTCGTCAATTATGAGAGTACTTCCCCCACCATGCTGTTACCAGGATATTAACGAATTTTTGAAAAACTTCTGCCAATTTGGCAGGTCAAAAATGTTACCCTTAGTTGTTTTCATTTGTACTTTTCTTATTATGAATAAAGCTGAACATCGTTTCATATATATATACGAGGGCTATTTGTGTTTTTTAACAATTTTTCCTATTTGTTTTTTCTTTTTGTTTTTTTGTCAATATCTAAACTTTTAATGTATTTTTAAATTAGCTCAATTGAAACTGAAAAATATTTTCCAGTTTGTTATTTTTATGACGACTTTTTTTTCATGCAGGAATTAAAAAAAAATTAATAGTTGAATTTAGTGAAGTTAAGTGAAATCAGCTAGAAAAAAGACAAATACTGCATGAACTCACTTATATGTAAAATCTAAAAATTTGGAACACATAGTAACAAAGAGTAGAATGATGATTACCAGTGTCTGGGGTGAGGGGGAGGAAATAAGGAAATGTTGGTAAAAGGGTACAAATTTTCAGTTATAAGATAAATAATTTCTGGACACCTAATATATAGCATGTTGACTAGAGTTAATAATAACGTACTGTATAGGTGAAATTTGGTAAGAGAATAGATTTCTGGGGTTCTCACTGTAATCAAGTGAAAGCTGGAACTCTTTGAATTATAGCCAATAAGTTGAGTGAGAAGGAGTGGGGGCAAGGAAAGACATTTTATTGAGAAAGCCAGCAGGCCATGAAGATGGTGGACCAGCATCCTAAAGATCTTGAGAAAGTACAGAATTCAGACTTCTTTTATATCAGGGAAAGGGAGGAACATGTGATGTTTGAAGTCAGGAGGTGGTTGATGCCAAAGACACCCAATGTCAGCAAAGGTTCAAGGGGGATGGTGAAACTTTTTTGCTTTTGGTCAACAAAAGCCAGTTGCCAGGTCCTAGTCGAGATTCCTATACATCTTTTGACAAAAAAAATCATTATTTTACTTATTTATTTATTTATTTAGACAAGACAACCCTTGGTTGACTACACAGATTGCAAGGACCTTGTTAGTTTACGATCCCTTATTTTTTTATTCTTTCATGCCTACAACAACTGGTCTTCCTAGGTGGTCTCCCATCCAAGTACTAACCAGGCCCCATCCTGCTTAGCTTCTAAGATCAGACGGGATCGGGCTTGTTCAGGGTAGCATGGCTATGGACTAACAATCATTATTTTTGTACATAACTTTCTTATCTCTTTGGGGAGGTAGTTTCGAGCCAGGAGGTTTTTTCAGTAATTCCTGGGCTACAGGTTAGATTCCTTTAATGATTAGCATATCTATGTGCAGAACTAAGCAAAAGCTGCTAATGGACATGTTTTGGGAACTGGGCAGGCTTGAGCAAGAAGGAATCAGAAAGTCTTATTATTTTATTCTATTAAATCACCAACCACCACCACCAAAAGAAAAAAAAAAAGGTAACTGTGAGGTGGCAGGAATGTTAATTGGCTTAATTATGGTAATCATTTCACAATGTATATGTATATCAAAACATCACATTATACACTTTATATGCAATTTTATTTTTAATCATACTTCCTTAAGGCTGGATGGAAAAGCTGGAATTTATTAGTGTTTTTTATAGCTTGTTTGATTTATAAGTGTGTTTGTTTTACCATGCTAAAGAAAGCTCGTCCACAGCAAGATTGTATGCATACAAAAATTCTCCCATGTTTTCTTCTAGTACCTTTGGTCTTTCACTTGTTACATTTCAGCCTTTCCTCCATCTAGAATGTATTTTACTATAAAATATGAGGTAATGATCCACTTTTATATTTTTCCAGATCCCTCCCCAATTTCCCCAACATCTTTTATTAAATAATCCATCTTTTCTCAAGTGATTTAGAATACCATCTTTATAATAAAATATATATATGTAATATATAGAATTTTACATATATCCGTTTCTGGGCTTTTAATTTTGTTTCATTGATCTGTCTGCCTAGTCATATCCCTATACTGTATTATTCTATGTTTCATATGTTTCATACCTAGACAATGTGGTCTCCCCTTTTTTTTCTGAATTATTTTTCAGAATTTTCCCAGATATTCTTGGAATACAAATTTTAAAATTGTCTAGTTTAAAAACTCGATGTTTTAATCTTGGTTATGTTAAATGTACAGATTAATTTATTGTGAATTGACATCTTTATAACATCATCTTCTTGTCAAATAATGTATATTTTCCTCCTACCAGGCTATTTTTTGAGGCAACGCATTCCATCATTGGATGGTTTTGATAATTTTTAAAGTTCCGCCTTGTTTTGAAGTACATGTCTTTCTGTATTTTCTAGGCAATGGTTCTAATTTTGTCCTTTGTTACTACACTGGAGTTAAAATTTAAAGTGTTTAACGTGACCTACAAAAACCTACATTAGCACTTCCCTACACTGTACATCATGGAATACGAGGGAAATTGTAACATGTCCTTGGACCACTGGGGTAAGTAGGTGGAACTTTTTGCAGTCCAGTGTGATGGTAGTGGTAGGGAGGGAATCAGGCTGCCTCAGGCTCTACTTCTGCTGACTCAAAGGCTGAAGGGATCAACAAATGGGACCATGTGAAACCCCCTGGGGCACATCATCTGGGAGGTTCTTTACTAGAGGGTTCACTCTGTGACTATCTGTACCTCTCTCACTTCATTTCAGCTACCAGAACCTACTTTTCTTTCTAGTCTTGAAACATAACAAACACATTCTCATTTTAGGTCTTTTGTATTTGCTGCCTCCTCTACCTGGATTGCTATAGCCCCAGAAACTCACAGAGCTGGCTACTTATTATTTAGACCACTAGATGACCATACCTAAAGGAGCACTTCCCTCCTGCCCCAAGTCATGCTATTTTCTAGGTAACACGAGTTTCAGAAATTTCCAGATAATTTATGTGTTCATTGTCTCTCTCCTGCCACTAGCTCCAAAAAGGCAGGAGTCTTGTCTGTTTTGTTCTCTTCTATTTCCAGAGCCTTCTACAGTGCCCCTCACAGGCACTCAGTAAATATTTGCTACATGAAAGAGTTGATGGGCTTCCTATTCTAGGTCTTGGAGGACAGAGTTCACGACCACGTCAGTTCTTCTCATTCCCAGGTTAATCTTTCTGCACCTACCGACTTCCCACAACTAAACTTCTTCTTGGCTTCAGGAGGAATTGTTCAGCCAGTTTTGACTCCTGCATCTACTCTATCTCCCACTTTTTTTTTGGATATTCTGGCCACAGAGAGACCACGGGACCTTATCACCCCCCTTACAGAATCCAGATATATTGTGTCTGCAGTATTCTCGGAACCCATCCAGTTTAGTAACCCTATCAAAAACGGAAATGAGGTTAGCTTGGCAGGAAATGAGGTCAGTTTGGCAACTGATGGTGAAACATTAAACAATGTGGGAGTTAATGGTCTGAGTTAACAATGCATGACATGCCCTACAGCACACAGTGCAATGAGAAGACCAAATTGACTGTGAGTCATATAAGGCAATTTGGGCTCAGAAAGGGAAGATTGCTGTAAATTGCCGACTGATTGCTTTCTGTGTAAGTTGAACAGGTGAGTATGTAGTGGAGCACTGCTGAGTGTTGTCAACCGGGATAAGGATTTCTCAGGGCATTTGTAGAACGGCTTTGGCTAAAATCAATAAGAACCACTTATTAAGCCTCCTATACCCGTGCTAAGCATCTGTTATCTCTACTTCTCCCAGTATCCCTGTTAGGTAGGTAATATTAAACATTTCAGAGAGAGTAAAATGGAAATTTAAATGTCTATAGGACTTAGCCAACGTCCCTGCGTGCATGAATAAGTCAGGAATCAATCTAGACAGTCTTCCCCCCTGCCACTTTGGGCCCCTTTCCTTCATCTCTGCTAAGTGAGGGCAAAACAATGCAAATCTGAGGCTCTAATGAATTCTTTTGTAAGCAAACATTGAGATATACAATGCTTAATCAATTATGAAATGTTATGTTTCAGTCTTTGGAATTATTCTTGTTAATGGACCAAAAAACAGAAATAGAAGGTACGATTCAATGTAGAAAGAAAAAAAAATCTACAGAAAAATCAAGGATGGTTATCAGAGACGATCGGCACAATCACGTTTCTATGTGTCACAGTCTGTCAAGAGCTAATAGGCATAAAAGCTAATCCACAGAACATACCCATAAATGAAAATAATGATGCTGTTAATGCAGATGAGGGATAGAACTGAACTCATTGACCTCCTGTTCCATCCACATCTTTCCTGAATTTGTGGAAACAATGATGTAATTATAACCAGAAAGAACAGAGACCAATTAGAATTATAACTCCATGAAATGTTTTCACTGCAGGCTCATATCTTCCCATTTCTTCTGGATAATCAAAGCCACTGGCTGCCTTCCTCTCCTCCTACCTAACTCCTCTAGTTCTGCACCAGGATGTTTGAATTGGCACTAAGGGAAGGAGTGAAGTTCTTGGATAGGGTAGTTGGGAGATATGGTCTTAAAACTGCCAACAGCTATCTTCTATTCACTTACAGAAACTTATCTGAGAGAGAATGAAGTTAACGTATAGAGAGATGGTATAGAGAGATGTCCAGAACGGAAAAGGAAGGAGAAAAAGGGAGAGCCAGTCTTAGTCGCATGCCCTTGAGGAGCTTTCTGTGGTTGTCTAAACTAGTCGAACTGGGTTTCTTTCACTCGCAGCCAAGAGTCTCACTGTTTACCTTATTCACGCCAAACACCTCAACCATCGGCTTTCTATGGGCTCTTTGAGGTTCATACCTCTGATCTAGGGAGGTTCTGTTCCACGCATGCTTGTCCCCACCCATTCTATCCTGGGAAATCTCCCTCCCTTCCAGGCTCTGCCCTTACTAGCAATGTGTTCTCAGGGACTGCAAATAGGATTTAATACTCACTTTGTTGAAATAGTTCTACTTTTAAAGTCAACTTCACCGGTTTAAGAAGAATCTGTTTTTTTTTTTTCTTTTAATTTACCCCTAAAACTGCTTGTGGGTAAACCTTGTAGACAACTGCGGAATAGTTAATACAGCACTAGTAAATAAAGCTTGAATCCTAGCCCTTTAGGCCTGGCTGTGTGACCTTTAGGAAGTTTCTTGAATGTTTTTGAGTTTGTCCTCATCTGTTAAATGAAATGATTATGTGCAAGCATCTAGTACAGTGCCTGGTACACACTGCATGCTCAGTAAATGTTTGTTAAATGAATAATTTAATGAAGGAATTAAATTCCGGTTTCCCTTTTTGACTCTACTACATAGACAATAAGTTCTCTTTGGTATTCAGAGGTCCACTCCATTCTTCGCCTACTGAGACCAAAGGTCATACCCCTCCTCTCTGTTTGTTCAAATATTGAAGCCCTAGGAGAGAGATTTGATTGATGAAGCTCTGTCACATCCCATAATGGAGCGGTGAATGGAAATTTCCGTTGGAAGTATCCTCTAGGGACACTACAGCTTCCTTAGTAAGAGGGCTAATGCCTAGATTAACTAATTAATTCATGCTCAGTTCATAAATTTATAATCTGAGGAAGTAAACATTTAAACTACTAATAAAGTGAATACAAAGGACAATTTATCATAAAATTATCACAATGTACTTTAAAATCAAATATATTCAAGAGTCAATTATTTGGGGTTACTTGTGTTTTTTCCCACTCTTTTGGGAGAATAATCAGATTTAACTATAGAAACTCAACAGCTTTGCCATCAACAATAAACATTTATGAAGTTATTTACTGTGGTAGAAGAGCTGGAGATGTAAAGAGGTGGCAGGTCTGGGCCTTAATCATGAAGACCTTGGCCATTCCAAAGACAGTCTTACTGCAGTAGCGTTCATGTATAAATCAACAAATATGTTCACTAAAGGACTTCTAAAATCTTTTAGGGTTTAGATCAGGAGGGCAGAGGACCATTTTATTTTATGGAAAGGGGTTTTATTTTATTTTTTTAGTTTTATTACAATATAAAATTGACATGTAACCTTGTGTTAGTTTAAGATATACAACATAATGATTCGATATGTATATATATTGCAAAATGATTACTGGAAAGAGATTTTCAGACACTTCACAATCTTGGTAACTTTCCTGTTCTGTAATCAGATTCTCTGTCTCTGTCTCCTTCTTGACTCTTGTATACTAAATGTGTACTTTCTCTGATTATAAATTTATACATGGATTCTTATCCCATACTGTGTAAGATCACAATTAGATTAAATTCAGATGCAAATCCAACTTGTCACCTCTTCCCTGAATGCCAGGGCCCACCCATCCACATGTAGGTTCTGCATACCCTGACACCCCCTGATTCCCACACAGCCAATTTTGCACCAGTGTGGCTGGGATCTGGGAGGATGCTGCAAGTAGTTTTCTGGCTAAGACTCACTCCCTAACTTGGCGTGCTCCCGCTGTCATTGTTTAAGTCTACAGGAGCATTGTTCAAGGGTCCTTTGTAAACCAGAAGTGTGAATTTGCTATTGATGTCTAAGCAAACACTGTCCCCATTGAACTAGGCTCAAGTGTAAGGTATCCTTGTTGCAGAAAGCATTGTGCAGAAAACACATTCAGCTCATGCTGCCTTTCAAGCCAGATGAAAGGAGTAAATTTCTTCTGATTCCCCACAGAAGCAGTGCTGAGCCTCACCTGGAGGATACTTTTTTTTTTTTTTTACTGTGGTCTTTTGAGTATTTCTTTTCAAATAATCAAGGTCAGCTACAGTCAGGGGGCTCCTCAGCTCCCTAGTCTGATCCCCAAGCTGAGTCACCCTTGCACCTTGGTGTGCCTTTACTTCTCATGTGCTCCAAAGTAGTCTGAAGCTCACAGACCAGGCGGTAGTGACCTGCTGGGCCACTCCTGTGCCCTGTGCTTAGGATCTGGAGTTTCAAGCCTAGTGGTCAGCAGGGGAGAGTCCTTCCAGAGCAAGTACCATTGACTCTGACCCAGAGGCAGAGCCTGAATGAAGGTAGTGACTTCAGTGGAATAGGAAGAATTCCACACTAGATAACTCATAGAGAAAGTTAAAGAAAAAAACAAAACAATTTAAATGCTATTCAGTCTATATCTCGACTACGTTAAAAAATTAATTATACACAGAAAAAGAATGGAAAAGATTTACATTAAAATGTTGACAGAGGTTTTCTCTTAAGAAAGGGGTTTTTAAGACAATGGCTATGCCATCCTGAATGTGCCTGACCTTGTCTGATCTTGGAAGCTAAGCAGGGTCAAGCCTGGTTAGTACTTGGATGGGAGACCACCTTGGAATACCAGGTGCTGCAGGCATTAAAGAAAAAAAATGGGATTTTAAAATAATGAGATTTTTCTTCTTCATATCCTTTTGTATTATATTACCAGTCAGTATTACTTTTCCTTTTGAAATTTTTTTTCAATCACAAAAATAACATAGGCTTATTGTAAAATCTTCAAGTCACACAGAAAAATACTTATAAAAATTTAAAGTGCCATTTTACTCAAGGACCAATATTGGTCTCCTCCCAGGTTTAAAACCACGGATAAAATTTTATTGTATGTGTATACATGCATGCATACATATATTTAAATAAGAATGCATATATTTAAACATATGATCGATCAGGTTTCTTTCTCTCAACACTATGTATTGAAGACTTCGATGTCAACTCTATCTCATTATTTTAAATTTTTTTTAGAATTTTATAGCATGAATGTATTGTAATTTGACTAAATGTTCTCATTAGTTAATATTTAGGTCATTTAGAATGTTCTGCAATTACAAACTATACTGTATTCAAGATTATTGCATGTACTTCCCTGTATACACGTGTATTTCTTTAGGATTAATTTAGAGAAGTAGAATTTATGGACCGAAGATATATCCACTTAAATCGTATATCCACTTAAACTTGCTAAACTTCTCTTGCAAAAGGCTTTACCAATTTATTTTCTGCTCAACAAGAAAATGATGCACTCATTATTCCATAGCTGTGCCAGTAATGGATATTACTGTCTGTTTAAATCCTTGATAAGTCTGCCCCCCCATTGTATTATGTTGTTTTAATTCACATTTCTCTGATTACTGGTAAGAACAGTAACTTTTCATATCTTTAGCGGACGTTTATATCTCTTCTTCTATAAATTACATCTTTATTATCTGTGGGGGAAGAAAAATAATTTTCTACCCTTCTAAGTTCTTCTGGCTGGGCTAATAATCAAATCAACATGAGCCAGATTAACAGGCGAAAATGACCAAATTTATTACATATATACATATGGGTTTTCTATAACTGCATAGGACTCCAGGACAGATAGGGCAGTTAAGGCTCATATCCCATTTTGAGCTAAGGAGAAGTGGGGAAGGGTGTTGTGGTTTGGGACTTCAAAGGGCAGGAGGGCAATTCACATGGAGACAGAAAAGCAAATGTTTGGTAAATAAATGTTTGCTGAGCCATTAACAATGGGACACAGAAAAGACTTTGATCAAACAGGCCTTGCTAGGTTCCTCCCTATCAATCACACGTAGTTTATATTAAACTGTAGTTATCTATGATGATAGCTCCCTTCCTGGAGCAGGTCCTCTGTCTAAATTCTTTGAGGCAGCTAGGGGTAAGTTCAAAGTATCTGAGCCTTTTGCTTCTTAAAAACCATCAGCTTAAAATATTCAAAATCCCAAAAGGCATATTTGGGGGTGGCAAAATCTGCTTTCTCTCATGTCTTTTACGATTTGTCCCATCTCTTCTTTACTGATTATATATTCTGTGTATTAGTGAGTTGGATGATTACATATATTTCAAATATATATTTTCTCAATTTATCACTTGTATTTTAATCTTTTTTATTTTATGTGTGTTTAGTTGCATAGATTTTAAATTTTGTACAATAAAAACTCAAAATGATCATAAACTGAGTTCATGATAATATTTTCCTCTGATACGGTTTTTATATTACACTCTTAAATGTTTGGGATTTTTATTTGTAGATGGTGTGAAGTACAATATAACTTAATTTGTTAATATTTAGTTGTCACTGAATACTTATTCCAATTCAGTGATTTGCAAATGTCATCTTTATCATAAATTAAATATATTTTCAGATATACATTGAGCTATTTTGGAGTTTTCTTCCTTTTTTTTTTTTTAAAGAGTTTGTTTGAGCCAAACTGACAACATACATCAGGGAGCAAGATCTCAAATTCTCCTGTTTTGGGGTTTTCTATTCATTCCATTCATCTGTCTATTCCTGCAATGATTCTGTATTGTGTCAATTATTGTTGCCTTTTACTATGATTTGTTATCTGAAAGGACAACTTTTCTCATTATGGATCATTTTTTTAATGTTCTTTGTTGTGCTCAAGCATTTTTTTTTTCAAGCATTTTCAATTCAAACTATCTTGAGAATCAGATAAGCTTGAAGATGACCCTATGATCATACCAAAAGATGTCAAAAAAGCATTTGATGAAATTGAACATCCACAATATGGAATATTATGCAGTTGTTTAAAGAAAAAAAGAGAGTTATTTATAACAGAATGGAAAGATTGCCAACACAAGTGAACAAAGCAATAGAACGATGTATATCTTATGTATCTCTTGAAGTAGAAAAATAGAAGGTATTGACATATATACTTGTGTATGAAAATATATGTGCATATGAATTTAAAAAACAGGAGGGATACACACTTAACTGTCATGGTTTTGTCTCTGGAGAGGGCAATAGGAGTATAGGGCTGTCCTGCATACTATACGGTGTTACCCAGATGCCTCTCTTTAGGACTAAGGCACTTCGCCCAGTGGCCAGGAATGTTGTGCGCTGACAGCTTAGACAGAATGCCTCTCTAGGCATTGTCCTCATCTGCATGTAGATGCTTTGCCAAGTTTAAGCCCCTCCCTGGGGACAGATTGGCTCCAATGACTGGTTTTATGCAATACAAATGCATGCCCCCTTTGCCTCAATTTGGGACAGTTCTGAAGGGCCATATGATTTTCAGAGCCCCCCACGGGATTGCGCAGCCTCCGTCGCAACTGTAACTGCTTCGCAACCTCACTCCTCTCATTCCCTTACAAATGTTGTTTCCGAGAATACTTCCCAATATATCATCTGCACACAAATTTGTCTCAGAGTTTATTTCCTGGGGTACTCACCCTACAACAAAGGGTGATAAATTACTGGGTGGTGGAGAATAGGTGGATGGTTTTTTCACATTTTGCTCTCTTATATAAACTTGAATAATTTGTAAGAAGCTATTGTATAATTTTGTGTTTAAATAGTGCCATCAAATAGAAAATATGCAAAGTCGAGCTAAATTTTCAAAAAGAAACTGTCACACCCTGCATACCTTCCCCACTCCCCACTTAGTAGTATCACTACCGGAGCATGAGTCATTTCATTTCTATATACTTCCCTGAGTGGGGATTATGCACAGTCATATTTTTGCCTGGCTTGCTGTGTTGGAAAGATTATAGTAATGCCAAGATTTCTCATAAAGATAAGTTTTTCATTGCTCTATAAAGGTCTAATATATAAACAACTGGGTTCCAGAAGAAAAGAATAAAGAAAATGGGAAAGAGATTATTCAAAGACAAAATGTCTGAAAATTTTTCTAGAATTGAAAAATATGAATCCTCTGATTCAGAAGTCAGAATGGATCTCAAAAATAAAAGTACATAAAAATTTAAAAATAAAAATAAATCCACACCTACATTCTAAGGGTTGTTGTCTCAGCCTTGGGTCCAGAGCAAGTGAGTGCATTGTATACCTTGAAAAAGGAAATTTCTGGAGAAAGTGAATACCACACAGCCTCTGAGCCAAAGAACTGAAGTCCAAGGTTCTGAGCTCCAGATTCCTAGTGCAGCGTTCTTTCCACTAAAGAAAGTCACCATTTTTTAAAGGCTGAATGTATTTTCTGGTAGGATCCCTTTCCACATAAACACAGCAGGCCTCTATTCTCTGACAATGGCAGAGGAATTCTTGACCTTGGCGGGGAAGGGAATAGGGAAACCTGCTCACAGGACCTGCTAGTCTGTGATCACCCTGAGAAAGTAGCCGTGGTCTTCTGTTACTCAGGAGTCCTTTCTTTCACCAACTTTTCTCCAGAGTTTTATTTTCAAGTTTCTCTGGGGACTGATCTCCAGAAGCTGTGGAAAAACACTGTCACATTAGTTATTTTCACACACCAAAGAAACTCCCCATTTAGGAGTCCGGATCTCAGGCTGGCCAATGAACAATTAACCACAAGTGGAGTGGGTGAAAGCTTCCCTCAGAAACGAGGAACTTAAAATTTGAAGAGTCTATGTTCATTGATCTAGTACAATAATGCTTTATTCTGCATACATGCTACAGCATGGATGAACTTTGAGGGTATCATGCTATGTGAAACGAGATAATCGCAAAAAGACAAATATTGTATCATTTAACTTACATGTGGTATATAAAATAGTTAAATTCATAGAAACCTCATGCAACCCTAAATGCAGAAAATAACAAGTGTTAATGAGGAGTGGAGAAATTGGAAGTTTGCATATATTGGTGGGAATGTAAAATGTTACAGCCACTGTGGAAAATAGGATGACGGTACTCAAAAAGTTAAAAAGTAGAATTATCATCTGATCCAACAATCCCACTTCTGAGTATATACCCAAAAGAATTAAGAGCAGGGCCTGGAAGAGATATTTTCACACTCATGTTTACAGCAATATTATTCACAACTGATAAAACATGGAAGCAACCCAGTGTCCATTTATGGATGAGTGGATAAACAAATGGGGTATATACATACAATGGAATATTCTTCAGCCTTAAAAAAGAAGAAATCCTGTTACATGCTACAGCATGGATGAACTTGGAGGATATCATGCTATGTGAAACAAGACAATCACAAAAAAACAAATACTGTATGATTTCACTTACATGTGGTATATAAAGTAGTTAAACTCATAGAAACCGTTGAATGGTGGTCGCTGGGGTGGCGGTGAAAGGGAAGTTGTTTAATGGATACAAAGTTTCAATTTTGCGAGACGAAAAAGTTCTGCAGATTGGTTGCATACTAATGTGAATATACTTAACACTACTGAAATGTACACTTAAAAATTTTATGTTATGTGTTCTTGACCATTAAAAAGTATAAAACACTAAATGAACAGGTCAAAAAGCAAATTAGATATAACTGAAGAGGGCATTAATGAATTAGAAGATAGATATGCAGAAATTTTTCAACAATACAGAGAAATAAAGAGATGTTAGGAAACATGAATGATGTAATGAGAAGGTCTAATATGTAGATAACTGGGTTCCAGAAGAAAAAAAAATAAAGAACGTGGAAAAGAGATATTATTCAAAGACAAAATGACTGAAAAATTTTCTAGAATTAAAAAATATGAATCTTCTGATTCAGAAGTCAGAACGAATCTCAAAAATAAAAATACATAAAAATTAAAAAAAAAAAATCCACACCTACATTCTTTAAAGGGAAACTACAGAAGAGCAAAGATAGGGGAACTATATTAAAAGCATCCAGAGGGCAACCCAGAATAACCAGCTGCTGAAGGCAGCAGGCGAATAGATAAATAACAGTGTTACATCAATACAATGTGTACATTGTACATCATCAGTACATGGCATATTCAGCACTAAAAAGAAATGAGCTACTAAGCCATGAAGAAACTTAAATGCATACTAGTAAGTGCAAGAAGGCAATCTGAAAAGGCCACGTACCGTATGATTCCAAGTATATGACATTTGGGAAAAAAGCAAAAAAAGGTCTACGGCATGGATGAACTTGGAGGATATCATGCTATGTGGAACAAGACAATCACAAAAAGACAAATACTGTATGATTTCACTTACATGTGGTATATAAAGTAGTTAAATTCATAGAAACGGTTGAATGGCGGTTGAATGGTGGGAATAGTAAAAAGGTTAATGGTTGGCAGGGATAATTGGGGAGCCCAGGATTTTTAGGGCAGTGAAACTATTCTGTGTGATACATAGCATTATGCATTGGTCCAAACCCATAGAATGTATAACGCCAAGAGTGAACTCCCACGTAAACTATGGACTCTGAGTAATAATGATGAATTAATGTAGGTTCATCAATTGTAACAAATGTACCACTCTGGTGAAGAATGTTGACGGTGAGAAAGGCTATGTGTGTACAAGGGTTAGGGGGTAAATAGCAACGCTCTGTAATTTGCACTCAGTTTTGCTGTGAATCTAAAACTACTCTAAAAAATAAAGTCTATTAAAAAAGAAAAACATTGGCAGGCGGGGGTGGGGACATGCAGCAACAGAGGTAAAAAAAAAAACAACCAACAAAAGAACAATAATTATATCACAATAAACATCCTCAAACAATAAATTTTTAAAAGCAAAAAAAAAAAAAATACACCTAAGAAGAAATTTGAGGTTGGCTTTTGCTGGGTCTGGTCATTCCCTATTCCCTACTCCATTCCTCTTTCCCTCTGTTTTTATTAACGTGATGGCAGCTTTATTTTGTAAGCAGAAGGGATAGGCCAAGGTGAAGGAAGGGAGGAGAAAAGAAGTTTATTAAAGGAAGAAAGGTGTTTAGTTTTTAATAGTAATATTGATCTTGGAAGGGAACAGATCTAGAAAGGTATTTTAGGGAGGTATGATTATTCCCACATCAGTCTCTATGGGTCAGGGAACTACTGCTGACACTTTCAATGATGGTGCCCATCTGTATAGGAACTTAGAAGCTCCAAAGTATACTTAGATACATTGTTTCAGTCTCTGAGAGGTCATTCTCCAACTCTGTCAGGCAATGCAAACCACATTTCTAGATCTCTTGGTTATTTTTATACTTCCTGATATTTGTTGGTTGAAATTCTGCAGGCTCTCCCTGATTCCAACACTTCTTTTTGCTTATGAGCCTAGAAAGGCAGGCTAAGGTTTTGAAAATTTTTATCGCCAGCCTGGACCTTTCTCAGGAATCCAGACTGCTAACTGAATATGGCCACTGGAATGTCTAAATAAGCACCTCAAACGTAATATGTCCTAAAATCAAGCTTGATTTAGTTCTTTCAACTTGCTTGTCTTGCAGACTTTCCTACCTCAGAAAATGGCAACCCTACCCTCTCAGATGCTTTGACCAAAAACTTGGAAGCATCTTTCTGTTCTTCTCTTATATCTCATGTCCAATCCATTGGAGAATCCTGTTCGCTCTACCTTTTGAAATATATACAGCATCCAACCACTTCTCATCGTCCCCACCACTACCATACTAGTCCCAGTCTCCATCATCTCTCACTTGGATTAGTGTCATAGCCTCCTTAATGATCACTCTGTAGGAGCTCAATAGATAATTATCGAATGAATAAATAAAGCAATGCTCAGGTATGAGTTATATTGGCTCTTTGGTGGTTCATGGTTAAACTTGAGACTCCTTGCTATATTTTGGGGAGAGAGTGGGAAGAAGTAGTATTTGGACAGCAAGTACTCGGGGCCCATGGGGGAGACAACAGGGAGGAAAGTTGAAGAAAACATGAAAAATACAGGAGAGAGTAGTCAGTGGAATTAGGACTCTAAGTCACCATGGGAATCAGCAAAGGTACTCTAGGTCACTGAATGTCCTGTCCCTGCTGTTGTGATTGCCCATCCTTTGCCCATGTAGAGCCTGGCTGGTTACCCTGCATCCCTCTGTCAATCAGTCCAATCCAGGGTCCTGTAAGGGGATCTCCAAGAAGCCTGAACAGCTGAATGACCCTTGATAAAGACCAGGTGAAGAGAGCAGTTTCCTTCTGAGTGTTGGGGGTGCGTCCTGTAGAGGGAGGGAATCGCGTGGATTGGGCGAGCTCCCCGAATTGGTGGAGAGGAAAGGTAAGGAGGGCATCTAGGTGTGGCCTGGCCTAGAACCTCTTCCTCTCCTCCTGAGCCACACAATACCCCCTCCTTCTTCTCTCCACTGGAAATCCAGCAGCTGCTTCCAGCAGTTTAGGTCCGCTCTTAGGTCTGTTCCTTCCTGAAGTTCATAGTTGTTTCTCTTGACTCGTTTAAGCCATTCTTTTAGTAAGCACCTTGGTCACTCAGGGGCTCTTCTCCAGATTGGCTAATGGAGTATGTGTGGTTTGGGGAAAGTGCTTGGCTGGTTACCTTACATGTTGAGTTCAATTTCCTCCTTCGGGTGTGTTTTAACTTCCAACTGGGATCTTTGCCATAGTAATAATAACAACCATGCTCTGCAGGGGAGGCTCTTAAAGTTATATAGGCAAACAAATAAATAGTAAGAAATTCTTAAGCCAAGTAGTTATCAGAATCACCACTCCCACCAGATTCAGAAGCTCTGTACTCCCCTGCCCATAAGTGCTTAGTGAGAATTATTTAATCGGCTTGAATTCTTTCCATAAGCACATAGAAATTGGATCTCCTCAGGGAAAGAGACATTTCCTCACCCCCACCCTGCTTCTCTCCAAGCCCTTCCCATCTAGCCAGAAGCACTGTTATTCATCTGGCTGCTTGAAAGAGAAACCTAGAAATTCACCTTTATTCTTCCTTATCCCTTGCCTCTCATCCTATCTATCAGCAAGGCATATTGCCTCTATAAAATATGCCCAGAATCTATCTTCTCTCTACCACTTAGTGACAATTGTGTTCATCTTGGACAACTTCAGTGGTCTGCTAACTGGTCTTTCTGCTTCCACTGATGTCTTGCTATAGATCACTCTCCTCACAGCAGCCAAAGCCACCTTTCAAGGACAAGCCACATCCCCTGACCATAACCCTCCAAAGGGTCCCACTACTTTTGATACATTTCAAACTTCTGACCATAGTGCACGAGGCTCTGTATAAAGTGACTGCAGCCTTTCTCTTCAGTCACATGTTTTATTGCTCACCCCCTCAGCCACGTGGCCTTGTCTGTTCCTTCAGCATGCCAAGCTTGTTCCTGTCATAGAGCCATGGGATTGTCGTTGGCAAAGCTTAATATGCTCTGTGAAGATTTCCTTGTGGCTGGCTCCTTAGTATTTAGGCCTCAGCTGAGTATGTTGCTCCATAATGAAACCTTCCAAAGCTTATTGGCTTCAAAACAGCAGTCATCTGTTTTGCTTATGTATCTGTAATTTGAGCAGAGCTTGATGGAGAAGATGCATTTTGCTCTGTGCAGCATCAACTGGGGCAAATCAACCAAGAACTGAGGATCTGCTTCTGTGACAGCTCACTCACTTGGCTGGCAAGTTGGTGCTGACAGCTGACTAGGAGCTAAGCCAGGGCTGAAGCTTGGGGACTTTGGTTGTTCATATAGCTGGGTTCCTAGGAAAATGTCCCCAAAGACTTAGGTGGAAGCCGTGTTGTCTTCCATGACCTTACTTCGAAAGTCACATGGCATCATTTCTGTTGTACTTTATTAAAATGAGCAAGTAAAAAGACTTGTCCAAGTTCAAATGGAGAAAATATAGACCCTACCACTTGAAGGGGGAGTGGCAGAGTTCTGCAACAGCACACAGAAATGGAAATATCACTTTTCTGGATAATTCTGGGTAATATTATCTGCCATAGCTACTTCCTCAGTGCGATATTTACTTACCACCCTATACAAATTAGCTCCTTCTCCATACCCTGAATAGTCATTTTTTGTCATCTCAGCCTTTGGTTCCTTCATAGCACCTGTCATTATCTTATCTTGTCTACTTATTTATTTGATCACTTGCAGCCTTATAAAAATACATAAAACCCCTAAGAGCAGAAGCCTTGTATGAAGGGAGGCCAGACAGAGGCTGATGCACTAAGCTCCGGCAGTTGCAGTTGGAGAGATGATGGCTATCTATATGTACGCAGGATTGAGATAGTGGTATTTGATGACTGACTGGCTCTGGGGGACGAAGGGAGAAAGGAGGACATTGGGTTGCTGATCCATCTCAGACCAACGAATAGCATGGGACTGAGGGTATGCATGGCTTAGGACTGCCTGGCAGAGACTATGCTGAGACCTGCACTACTAGATGGGTAAGTGGTGTTATGTGTGTTGAGACTGGCTAGATGCTCACCAAATACTTTCCTTCTCCTTCCCAATCTTTCAGCCACATTTCTCAGTCCTCTTGCAGTTAGGTGGGGGCCAGATGAAGTTATGGGCAAAGAAATGCAAGTGGAAGTTGGTGTATACCACTTTCAGGGGTGGCCTAGTAAAAGTCACTGTGTAAGATCCTGCATGCTCCCTTCCCCTTCCTTATAGAAAATGTGCTAGCAATGGCAGCATCACAGGTGGAAGTGGCCTGGATTCCTGAATGACTAAATGGAGTAGAGAAACACTCCCTCACAACCTTTCAATTTCATGACATGGAACTTTTGAAGAGATAAGTTGTAGACTGTCCCCACATTCAGGATTTGTCTTGAATGTTTCTTCATGTTGTTATTTAACTTCTTCCTCTATTTCTTGCATTTCCTGCAAACTGAAAGTCAGCTCTATAGCTGATTAGACTCTGGTTAACTTTTCCGGTAAGAAGTATTTCACAGATAATGTTTTACTTCATATAGCATCCTATCAGGAGGGATAGCAAGGTCAGGTTGTCCCATCTTTGGTGATATTATGATTGAAGACTGAGTTCAGATAGTGGTTGCCAGATTTCTCCACTGTAAGGAGTTTGGCAATTAGTATGCAAACTACAAAGTAACCCTTGGTCACCATTCTAACATCCTGCTCCTAAGTAATGTTTCACCTGTTTTTAGCACCCGTTGTGGTTCCTTCTCTCAATTATTTGTATTTATTATTTTTCTAGCATTTATTGAGCAAATCACCATATATTTGGCACTCTTCTAAGGGTTTTACATGCAGTTTCTCCTTAATCAACATGATAACCCTATAATTTAGTTTTCTCCATTTTACAAGGGAGGAAACTGAGACATACAGAAGATACATTGGTTTTTTATTGCTGCTATACAAAACACTGTAAACTTAGTGGCTTAAAGCAACATAAATTTATTACCTTAAGAGTTCTGGAGGTCAGAAGTTTGAAATGGGTCTTATTGGACTGAAATGAAATTGTGAGCAGCGCTGCTTTCTTTCTGAAGGCTCTAGGGAAAAATCTGTTTCCTTGCCTTTTCCAGCTTTTAGAGGCTGCCTGCATGCATTCCTTGGCTTCAAGCTTCAAAGGCAACAATGATGAGTCAAGTTCTTCTCATACGGCATCGCTCTGATCTTGCTTCTGTTGTCACATATTCTCTGACTCTTGACTGAATCTCTCTTCTGTCTCCTTCATCCCTTTTTAAGGATCCTTCTGATTACATTGGGCCTAACCCAACAACCCATAATCTCCCTGCCTTAAGGTTAGCTGAGTAGCTACCTTAATTCCATCTACACCTTAATTCTCCTTTGCTATGTAACCTAATATACTCACAGATTCTGGGGATTAGGACATAGACATCTTTGGAGGGGTTATTCCTTCTACCACAGAAGGTAAACAACCGGGCCTTGATTACACAGAGAGTCAGCAGTAGAGATTAAATTTCGGCTCTGGCAGTCTGGTTCCAGGGCCCACATTTGTTTTTTCAAATTAATTAATTTTTTTAATGAAGAAATGATTTAAATTTTTTTCCCCTATCTACCCCCCAACCCCCTCCCCCTTCCGTCTGGTAACCACTAGTAGTCCATGTCCATGAATCTGTTTTTTTGTCCTGTTCATTTGTTGCTTTTAGGTTTATATCCCACATTTTAAATCCCTATGCTATGCTTCCTTTACAAATGTACTAAGTCGTAGGGCTGGGATAGTTTATTATGCCTAACATAAAACATTCTTCCAGCCTCCCTCTTCCCCTGATTTCATAGGGTATTATGAAATTCTCTACTACAATGTGGCTTCCCACAGTACGCTACAGTGTCTAGATACAGAGTCTGGGGATAACTGAATTGGGTTCAAAGCTCAGCTAAGCCATTTACTTGCTATATGATTTGGGCAAGTTATTAAAGTTCTCTGTGCCTCAGTTTCCATAATGCAATGTGAGGAAATAATAGCAAGTGCTATGTGTTAGCCAGGATTATTATTTCTGTATATTCATAAAGGATCACATGGCCAGGTTGGCTTTCAGGCCCTTATCTTTCATCTATGGTCACCAAGTGAAGCTGTCACACAGTAAACAGTCCTGCCACAAAGAACACAAAACTTCAGTAGAAGACAAATGGCTTATTACAGTGACCACCAGCACTGGTATAAAGATTCAGTGGCAAATTTTCTTAGAGTAAGTACCAGAATAAACTTGATGTCTTTTTAAAACATTCTGTTAACTTTTATAGCATATTTGGAAAAATATTGATGACATTTTTGTGGCATTAGTGTTTTGTCATCTTTTTAAAACTTTTAAATAGACTTTCTTTTTCAGAACAGTTTTAGACTTACATAAAAATTGAGGCGATAGTACAGAAGAGTTCACTGCTATAGCAAAACATCACAAACTTAGTGGCTTAAAGCAACATAAATTTATTATCTTTATAATCATTTGGAATTCTTCTGCATAGGACATGTATTGCTTCTCCTCTATTTGTTTGTTTAATCATTTATTTATGTTAGTAGGAACTGCCACTTTGCTATCCTTGTTTACTAGCTCCAAAAGTTATTTTGGGGGTTTCTGCAGAGACAGTCATGTCATCTACAACTCCTTCCCATTCTACATACCTTTCGTTTCTTTTTCTTGTCTTACCGTAGTAGCTAGGACTCCTAGTACAATGCTGAATAGAGTGGTGAGAAGACATTTGAGAGAATACATCCTTGCCTCGCTCCCAATTTTAGGGAGAAAGCATCCAGTGTCTCACTATTCAGTCTGAGGTGAGCTGTAGGTTTTCTTGTCCATTTGGCCACTCTTTTTCTTTAGTCATATTTCATATTTTTAAATTATTTTTTAAATATACTTCTATTTTAGAACAGGTTTAGGCTTACAGCAAAATTGAGCAGAAAGTAGCGAGTTCTCAGATATTTTCTCCCAGGTTGTGGCTTGTCTTCTCACTCTCATGAGACAATTCACACTTAAAGTGATTAATAATATTGCTAGATTAATATCCACCATGTTTGCAACTGTTTTCCATTTGCTGTACTTGTTCTTTATTTCTTTTCTTCCCTTTCCCTTTCTCTCTACTTTCTCTGGCTTTAATTGAGCACTTTATATTATTCTATATGTAAATACCGATATCTTTTTGAAGAAAAGTTTTATTGCTATTGGTTACATTAGTGGTTCTCGACTGACAGTGATTTTGCTCCGTTGGTGACATCTGGCAATGTCTGGACACATTTTTTGTTGTCGTGACTGTGGGAGTGTTACTGGTATCTAGAAGGTAGAGGCCAATGATGCTGCTAAACATCCTACAATGTAGAGTACTATCTCCCACAGCAAAGAATTATCTGATCCAAAATGTCGATAGCGCTGCTATTGGCAAACACTGAATTAGAGAAAAAGAACAAATGTATATTAGTCAGGAAAGGCTGGGTGAAGGTTATGAAAACGATCCCCTAAATCTTATTGACTTAGAGCAATTCAATTCAAGGAAGCAATCTTACCAGTGTGCCCAGAAGTGGGGGAACTAAAAGTATTTGATGAAGAGCACTATAACTACCATACAATAAAACAGTATTTTCCCTATGATTTTCAGAAAGCTCAGAACTAAGTTTTACACACAATAGCAATAGCTTTTGAATTAGTTCAGGTCTTCCAAGAAGTCGAGGCCGAGATGGGGACAGACCCCAAGAATTACAGGGACAAGACCTGGGAGGGAAAATGATGAGGAAGCTGGAGGTGGTTGGGAGAGCATCAGACCGTGATGCAGGTCTGACGTGTGTGGAGGGGAGAGGAAGAAGGAAGGTTAGATAGGAGGTCTTAGAATGCAGTGCCGTTCTAAGAAAGTCCTGGCTATGCTGATAAGGAATCCTTGAGCCAAAGTTGCCTGTCAAAGGAGTCACATATCCTGGGTACAGGCCTGCCTTAGAGTCCCTGTTGTGCTCAGTCATTGATTGTGAGCAGCTTGTGGGAAGTCGTGACGGTCAAATCCTCCTACAGATGGAGATCTGAGCGGCACATTCTCGTGGCCACATTAGCCACCTTCTTGCACTGCACGCATAGGCTTTTTCACACACTGCCAGGAAGCAGCTCGTTCGTGGCCTCTTTCTGAGGAGAAACAGAAAAGAGAGGTTATTGGACTCTACTAGAGCCCCCACTGCTGCAGCTGATCTCTGGGTTGCCACTGGTACTTACCCTCTCCCTCCTTCTCTATTTACTCTAAATGCCTCTCATCGATCACCTCTGCAGGTTGTAGCTTACCTGGTGTTTTGACCCTTGGTAAACATACTTGTCTCAGGCTGGGGTTGCTACACATGTCCATTCATAGTTATGAGGCAAGGGAGTACCAAGGGGCACTGGAATGGATCACCTGGGTTCCACATGTGTTCCCCTTGTGCACTGTACAAAAGCAGTTCTACCTCCTTCTGCTGATCAGGGTCAACTACCCTTGCCTCCTCTCATAGATAGGCCCCTGGTGAGAAGTCGTAGCTCATAGTTCAATGGGACCCTTGCTGTGGCCCCTGGCAAGAGCGCAGCCCCTTTCAAGACCAGAACCTCCAACCTTGCAGAGCTGACTTGCACACATGGGAAGCACAAAAGTGGGTCATGGGAGTGATGGTAAATGGACCACCCCTGTTTCCACACTGTGCTTCTCAGAACCAAGTTGACTTCCTACTGCAGATCACCTTCTTCTCTGGCTTAGGTGACTTATTTTCTCTTGGCAGTCTGCACCCCAGTCTCACTTTGCAGCTTTCTTGCCTTGTCTCTTAATTCAGCCTCCCACTTGGATTAGTTTTGCCTCCAAGCTCCTGCCACTAGGTGCCTGGCTTCCCCCTCTGGGAAGCCTCATTGATTCTTCAGGGCCAGGGCTGGCCCAGCAGGAGCTCAGAAGCTCAGACCAGCACCTGTCTAAGACCTTGGGTCTAGTGTTACCAAATGGCTCCACAGATGTTTGTCCAGACAAAATGTCCTGAAACAATACACATCACAAGAATAGCGCAGACTTTTGGAGGAGGGACCCTCATTGCTAAGTTTATCTATCTGTCTAATCTTGTTCTGCTAATGCTTTAGTTAGAGTGTGGTACTTTGATAGGATATATTGAGAGCTTTGCCATGGCTGGCTGTTTCATTCGTTGTTTCTTTTGAATAGGTAATTATTCACAGGGTTCAAAATTCAAAAGGTATAGAACAGAATTCAATGTTTTCCTCCTACTTCTATTTCCAGATATCATAACACATTTACCCAGATGGTGACATACTATACATATTGTTCTGAACCTTGTGTGTATGGCTTTTAAAAATCTAACAGTGTATCTTAGCAATCACCTCAATTCAGTACCTAAAGAGATTCATCATTCTATTTTTATCGATGCTTTGTTGTATGTGTGTGTGCGTGCGTGTGAATGCACCATAATTTATTGAACCAGTCTGCCCATTGATGGGCATTTAGTTTTTTTCTAATTGTTTGAAATTACACTGTCATGGTGAATAATTGTGTATATACAAGTGTGTGAGTACATTTATAGAATAATTCCCTAGCGGTAGAACAGCTGGGTCAAAGCATATTTACATTTGCCATTTGAGAGACAGTTATCAAATCAACTTCCAAATAGGTCGTACAAGTTAGCTTTCTGCCCTTAACATCCTTGTTTCCCCGGTTTTGCCAACCCAAGGTGTTAACAAACCTTTTAATCTTCGCCAGTATGAAAGGATAAGACTAGCGTCTCGACGGCATTTTAATTTATATTAATATCAGCCAAATGAAATCTGTTTTTAGGTAAAAGTTTGTTGAATATCAGCAATTTTATGTGGTTTTATTCCTCTCACTGTTTGAGACTGAGATTTTTTAATCTTAAGAGTCATCTACCTATAACTTTCTTTTCAGAGCTTGTCATTTTTAAATTTGGGGATTGGTCTTTATTGATTTACAGGAGCTCTTTTCCATTAGAGAAATTAAGTTCATATTCTGTTGTATGAAAAATGTTTTTCCAGTTTATTTGTCTCTGAATTTGCTTATAGTGGTTTTTACAATCAAGTACTTAAAAAAAATTTATTTAGTTGAATTTATCCGTCTTTTATTTTATGGCTTCTGGATTTAGGCCATAGTTAGAAATGCCTTTTTTCCCTTCCAAGTTATACGGGGCAGGTATAATGGGTGAATTCAGGTCTGCTATCAGTCATTTCGATAATGGGCTGCTCTAGGACCGAACATTTCAGCAGCAAGGGATCTGCCTCTCTTAAACTCTGTGGACTTCAGAATATTGGGCAGGGAGGTCCTGGGTATTTGAGATTAAGATGATCCTTTGTAGGAAGATGGGCTGGGGGGGCAGGCCAAGATTTACAGGAACCATATAAGAAGTCTCAACGGGTATGCGTGATGGGACAAAGCAAGGGAGCCCTTGGGCTTAGTTAGCCATGGGAGGATCAGTAGGTCTTACTAGGCCATCTCTGAGTTCTTATATTTGTTCTAAATCAACCAGGACACGCTGCTTCAGCCTAGCCCAGAGCATGAACAAGGACCAAATGATGGGGCCCTTGAGTTCTGCACATCCAACAGTCTCGCAGGCCCACGGTGCTCGCCCTCCTGGGCTGTGACTTGGCATCGCTCCCAGGGGCTGCTTGTTATGAGCTTCAGAGGTGCCTGTCCCATCATCTCCTCTTTCCCTATGGTGCTCAGGAAATGCTCGTCATGTCCTGTCCTGTACTGAGGGTGGAGAGAAGAACACAGCAGCATCGCATGGGGTTCTGTCTCCAGGAGCTCACCACTATGAGAGTGCATCTCCTCCCGAGGTCACCAGAGCAGCCCCTTGCCCTTTCAAATTCTTCAGGACTCTTATTGTAAGGGCCTGGGCTTTTATTTCCTTTTTTTTTTTTTTAAATTGAGGAATACTTTACATACAATAAAATGCACAAATCTTAAGAGTTTTCTGACTTTTGATAATGCATACATGCCAACCAAGATATGGAATGTTTCAGTCACCACAGGAAATTTCCTGATAACCCCTTTCAGTTACCCCCGTGCTTTCTATCCTCCTAGCATAGTTTTGCCTGTTATAGAACTTGGCACTCTTTTTGTACTAGTTTCTTTCACCTGGAACAATATTTTTGAGATTCATTCATGTGTCGCATATTAGTCCATTCCTTTTTATTGTTGATTAGGAGATGTAAGTTCACAGTAGTGAGCTTCTGGAGGCAGAACACCATCTGAACAGTTGAACAGTTATATCCCATACTAGTCTGCTGATGGACATTTGAGTTGTTTCTAGTTTGGGGTTATTACAAATAAAGTTGCAACCAGCATTTGTGTGCAATATACGAGGGCATATATTTTTATTTCTCTTGGGTAATACTTAGGAGTGCATTTGCTAGGTCTTCCCTTAGGTGTAAGTTTAACTTTATTAAAACACACACACACAAACGGCCAAACTGTTTTCCAAAATGATTATGCCATTCTATATGACCACTAGCAATGTATAGGAGTTCCGTTTGCTCCACATTTTTACAAGTATTTTGTGTTGTCAGTCTTTTTAATTTTAGCCATTTTAATGGGTATATCGTGGTAAGTCATTGTGGTCAGGATGCCTATTTAACTTAATGCATCTTGGAGATTTTTCCACATTAGCACACGTAGGTCTGCTTCATTAACTTTAATGGCTATATAATCTTTCACTGGATGAAGTCTTCATAATTTATTTAACTATTTCTGTTAATGGACAATAAGGTTATTTCCATCTCTTACAATGTTGCCACAAACCTTCTTGTTCATGCGTCTTTGTGCAAATGTGGAAATATATCTTTAGGGTAAGCTCCTGGAAGCAGAATTGCTGGGTCAAAGGATAAGTGCATTTTAAAATTTTTGATTGATACTGACTATTCAGATAACAGCTCAAATTAGCTCTCATTGGAGGAACTGAGGTCCCCAGAGCCACGTCCTGCCTGGTCCTCTTACGCCACACATCCTAGCATTCCACAACGCTCACCACTTTTTGACATCTGGTTTGACTTGCTGATATGGGTCTCAAGAGGTCTTTCATTGGCATAATATTTCTAAAATTACATTTTATTCTATAGAATGGATGCACAATAATCTGCTTAGTCATCTTCCTATTGTTGCATCTTTACTGAGGTTGCTCCAATATGGAGCTATACAGATAATTTTGCAAAAAGCATTTTGGTGAACAGGTCAACTTGCACTTTTGTGCAAACAGTTGCCTAAGCAAATAATAGCTAACATTTACAGAGCACTTGCTATGAGCTAGGCACTGCTCTAAATCCTTTGCAATGTATTTTCTCAAAAAGTCTATGAGTTAGGTATTATTACTATTAGCTTAATTTTATAGATATGAAAGCTCAGGCACATAGGTAAATAATATTTCCAAAGTCCTAGAGGTGATAAAAGATGGGGCTAGTTAAAACCCAGCTCCAGTCATTGGTCCTGACCACCATACTGAAGTGCCTGGCCTGGAGTCCCAGACCAAAGCTTTGGTTCAAAGGATGATCATATTTAAAAGTGACATGATGTCAAATTATTCTCCAAGAAGGCTGCACCATTCTCTGGTCCCACCAGAGTGAGTGTGAAGGCTCCCTTTCTCTGCAAGGGGTACATCTCTTTCATTTTCATATCCTGAGTGCAGGGGATATGAGATGAAACACCCAGCATAAGGTCCAGCATAGAGCAGGTAGGTACCTGAGGATTGCTGACTAAAGGGATGGTTGGATGAACAGATGCATGGAGGGATGAAAGGGGACAGACAAGTGTGGAGCAAGGGTGCCTAGGCCGTATCAGAGAGGCCACTGCCCAGGGTGATATCCTGCCTTAAAAACTTATTCATTTAACATAAATGTAAAGTTTTCCTTATTTTTCTGCTCTTACCTCAGATAACTGCTTGGCTGCCCTTACCCCTTCCTTCAGATACCTGCTGAAGTATCTCCCTCTAATAAGAGAGGCCTTCCTTGACAACTCTGTATAAAGTAGGAATCCCCTCTACTTTGCTTCATTTTTCTCCATAGCACATCTACTTATTACCTCTTACTACTTCTGTTTTGTTTCTTGTCTATCTCCCCTGCCTCCCTCCTGCCCCGGGCAACACAACAGAATATTAATCTTGGATTAAAGACTTAAATGTAAGACCTGAAACCATAAAACTCCTAAAAGAAAAAAGAAAACATAGGCAGTTAACTGTTTGACAACTCCTTTAGCAATATCTTAATGGATATGTCTCCTCAGGCAAGGGAAACAAAAGAAAAAATAAACAAATAGGACTGCATCAAACTAAAAAGTTTTTGCACAGCAAAGGAAACCATCAACAAATGAAAAGACAACCTACTGAATGGGAGAAGATATTTGCGAATGATACATCCAATAAGGGGCTAATATTCAAGATATACAAGGAATTCATACACCACCACCAGAAAAACAATCTGATAAAAAAATGGGCAGTGGATTTAAATAGACATTTCTCCAAAGAGGAAATACAAATGGGCAACAGACATATGAAAAGATGCTCGACATCACTAATCATCAGGGAAATGTAAATCAAAACCATAATGAGGTATTACTTCACATCTGTGAGAATGGCTATCATCAATAAAACAACAACTGACAAGTGTTGCTTAGGATATGGAGAAAACGGAACCGTTGTGCACTGTTGGTGGGATTGTAAATTGGTGTAGCCGCTATGGAAAACAATATGAAGGTTCCTCAAAAAATTAAAAATAGAGCTGCCAAACGATCCAACAATTCCACTTCTAGGTATTTATTCGAGGAAAACAAAAACACTAATTCAAAAAGATATATGCACCCCTATACTCATTGCAGCATTACTAGTAATAGCCAAGATATGGAAGCAACCTAGATGTCCATCAACAGATGAATGGATAAAGAAGATGCAGTGTGTATATATATATATAATATTCCATTGTGTGTGTATATATATATATATACACACATACATACATACAATGGAAGATTATTCAGCAATAAAAAGGAATGAAACATTGCCATTTGTGACTACATGGATGGTATTATGCTAAGAGAAATATGTCAGACAGAGAAAGGTATGCTGTATGATTTCACTTATATATGGAATCTAAAAAAAAACCCCAAGTGGATGAATATACAAAACAAAACATAAACAGACCCATAGATATAGAGAACAAGCTGATGATTGCTAAAGGAGGGGTTTGGGACGGAGAAAGATAAATCAATCAATAAATCAATCAATAAAACGAATAAGGAAGTCTAAAACCCCCAGGGACGACTCTCCCTCTGCGCGGCCAGCCCATCCTACAGCGCCCTCTGGCGAGCGCGCGCTTCCCTGCGGCCCGAGTCAGAGCCGCGCGGGGCTGCGCACTGGCCCCCGCCTTCCGCAGGCCCGCTGGGAACCCCGGGATCTCCCAGGCCCATTTCTGCGTTCTCTCGTACACTTCTGCTTTTGCCCCGAGCGGGAAAAGGAAGGCAGGCTGAGGGAAGGCGGAGCGCAGGGCGGGGCCCGCGGGGAAGGGGAATGAAGGTCGGAATTCTGGAGCCTTCTCCCACCGCGTCAGCCGCAAGACGTGCTTTTCTCCTCATTTTTGGACGGCCTTGCTTTCCCCGGCGCAGCTCCGGGCTCACTTTCCGCCCCTTCTCCCTGCCAGGAGTCCGAGGTGCTGCGAGGTCATAAGGCGGAGGTGTGGGCCGTGCCAATGTCCTCCCTGGAACCGGTAGTTCCTCGGGCCCTGTACTAGGAGTTTGAGGTTAAAGCAGGCGGTACCACTGTGTCGCGATCGAGCTTCTCCACGGTCCGCGGGCACCAAGCGCGTCCCTCCGGACACGGTGTGGGTGGACCGCCTCGCTTAGGAACTTGGGAGGAAAGAGCCGGCGGCCGCGCGAGCAAATGTCAGGGCGCCACCTAGCGGCCGCGGTCCGCAGCCCCAACGCACCTTTAGGGCTTTTTGGCCAGCGAGATCCTGGTGCTGGGAGTCTTAACGCAGGATTCTGGATCGGTTTCATTTAGAGATCGGGGGCCTGGATCATTGGACATATGCACGATAAGGTGGGAAAAAGTTTTGAAGAGCTGAAGAATGACAAAAACAGGATGATTCTTATTGGCGTTAGCACTCAAGTTTCCTGCCTTGATGGATGGTGCGAGGGCTCCAAGTGGTCCTCTCTCCTCTCTCCTCTCCCTTCTGCATCCCCGCCCACTGCATGTACATTGTTCTTTTTATTCTGGTTTTTATAAGGCGTGCGTGTGATAATAAAAGGAATGCATAGTCTTTTTTTTTTACAGTAGAAAGAAAAGTTTTATTAGAAGGCAAAGTACACTTCCAGATGTGGAAGCGGGCGGGAGCAAAAGAAGCGTGGCTCAAAAGGCCGTCATTTTTTTTTAAAGAAAATACGGTTTCTGTTGGAAGTTCTCCCTTTCACTGGAACATAGGTCTGTGCTCCCTGGAAGTGCAAATTTGCTGATTCTCTTTCCTTGATCCTGGCACGACTGATGGGTCAAGTCCATCTCCTTCCTGAGTCCAGCAGGACTGGCCCATCTACTCCAGGGCTGGACCCACACTGGAGGCAGCTCTAGAATTGGTGGAGTTTGGGGGCAGAGGGGAGACAAGGGGCACCCCCTCCAAGGTTTCTCACTTTTTTTGTTGCATAACCTGAATATATATATATATATATATATATAGAAGAGAGAGAGAGAGAGAGAGAGAGAGAAAGAGAGAGAGAGAGTCTTTGTCAGGTTCTTCTCCACTCAAAGACAATTTTATTTTGTTGTGAGAGGTTTACCTTGATATATGAGTAGCTGGTCTTACCCTGGGTGAGCCCTATTCTCAGTTAATTTGTTGTTTACAGAGGGCCCCATCAGTAATGAGACAGTATCCCAGATCTGGGTGACAGAGACCAAAGTCTGTGGTCCACTCTTCTGGTTTAGTGAGGGGTGTCCAGTCTCAGAAGTCCGTGTTCTCGCAGTAGCAAAGTTAACTTGTCCTCATTTTCTACCTTAGTACAAAATTGTATTTATTCGTTCCTAATAAATACTTGAAAATAATCAGTTCGACAATTCTGTTGATATGCTCCAAAACATAGGTGTCTTCTTTCAAAGTGCTGACAATCTGTGTGTGGCATGTGGTTTTCTCAGGCAGTCCATAGTGGACAGAGTGGGAACAAGTCTGGGTGCAGAAGGTGAAGTTCCCAGAGATTCCCGGTTATGCGAAGCTTCAAGCCATTGTCTGGTGGGGTGGGTCCCAGGTTTTCGTAGTTCATGAATCTGTGAAATAGCCCCACAGTTACTGGAGAAACAACATAGACTTGTCAATCATTGCTTTAGCATATCAGGACATTAGCAAAACCAAATTTTATGATCAGTTCAGGAAAGAAGGGACATTTTAATACCAAGTCTCTAATTGAAAGTTTTCTCATTTCTCCAAGGACTGGTAGAATAGGAAAGGACAGCATGGATTCCAGTGAACATCTGGGAGTCCTGGCTGATTCTCTTCACAGGGGGCTGGCTGCCACAAGCACCCTGAGGCCTCATTGACAAAAGGGAGGCATCAATTTGCCAAAGGTTGTAAGTCTCTGCAAACACAGACTTTGTAGTATCGAGCCCATGTTATACCTGCCCAGTCTGTGGCTAGTCACCATCTCTGGACTCTGGGACCTTTGGGAGATATCTGTCATTGCACTCTCCACATTGTTTTGTGGTTCTGACTGCCCACTGAATGGCTAGCTGGCTATAGACAGGAACCTGGTTAGATCTGGCTGCAGGCCGCCCGGCACAGAGACCAACACTCAGCAGGTGCTCACCAAATGCTTATTGCCCAAATGAATTATACTCACCTTCACTCTTTTGTATTTCCAATTAAATAATTAAGGAAGTACTCACTGTAAGCTACTTCAGAAATGGCTAATTTCACGCTGAGAAAGAAAATATATTTGTTAAGTTTTCTCACAGGCTGTTTTATAGCTACTTGATTTCCTTTAGGTTGTTCATGTCCTGTTAGGCAATCTACACTCTTCAAAGAAGTACTCATACCTTTCATTGCCCTGCCTTCTATGACAAGGGTTCTCAGCCTCACTGCACATTAGAATCACTTGAGAGAGATTAAAATACTGATGCTGGGGGCTCCGCCTCTGACCAACGAAATCAAGGTGTCTGAGGGTAGAGTCTGAACGATGGTTTTGTTTGTTTGTTTTTTAAAACAGTTTTTCCCAGTAATTCTAATGTGCATCGGGGACTGAAAACCTGTAACCTAGAAACACCTTTTTTTTCCCCTCTAGCTGAGTAAGAGAAAGTGGTGAGGTAGAGGGAAGTAGTGGACAAGGAGAGGAGACTGAGGTTCCAGGCTTGGTTCACAGTTTTCTGTGAGCTTAAGCCCTTGGTTTCGTCTTCCATTAGGTGAGGATGATGATGGCTGCCTCATATGGCGTTGCCAAGAATATGAGTGCCCGGCACAAAAGAAATGCTTGTGATGGTTAATTTTATGTGTCTCTTTGTTGCTGGAGAGCTTGGAGCTCCAGTAACCAGGTTCTTGTCTTATGCCACGAGAAAGAATTCAAGGGCAAGATGGACAACAAGCAAGAAGGTGCAAGGTTTATTAAAGAGAAAGTACACACGCAAATGGGGAGTGTGGGCTTAGAGAGAGGGCGAGAGAGAGAGAGAGAGAGAGAGAGAGAGAGACAGAGACAGAGAGACAGAGAGACAGAGAGACAGAGAGAAAGCACGAATACGTGCAAGGGAGCTCTGAGGATGTCTCAGTTCCTGGGAAATGTGATACTGACATAGCCTCCTTGTCTCCTCCCAGTAGACGGGGAGCTAGGTTTCCCACTTTTTCTTCCTTATCTGTTGTTTCTGGAACTCTCATGGCATTAGGCATATCAACGGAACCGCAGCATTTGCAATGCAGATGATATTAAAATGATATTATTATTAGCCAAAGATCATGCCTTAGCCAAAGATGGCATCTAAGCTAGAAAAGACCAGTTTTGGCTTATCTTCCCTTGCTGGGGCTAAAACAGGGGGAGGTCTGAAGAAAGGAAAAGTTGCTGGAGCCATATCCTGGCGGGGGAGGGGGCGTCCCTGCACTATCTGTTCTGCCTCAACTTGTCTAGGCTATAATACTCAGCTGTTTGGTCGAACACTAGACTAGGTGTTGATATGAAGTTTTTTTTATATGTATGGGGCAGAAAAAAAATAATTTTATTCAAACTTTTCTAAATTATTCTGGCTGGACTAATAGTCAAATTAACATGAGGCAGATTAACAGGACAAAATGACCGAAATTATTATATATGTACAAAAGTGGATTCCATAAGAGTATAGGACTCCTGGACAAGTCTGGCAGTTAAGGCTTATATGCCATCTTGAGCTAAGAAGAAAGGGGAAGTAGTGGTTTGGGACTTCAGAGGGCAGGATACCAATTCACACGGAGGTGTAAAACCAAATGTTTGGTAAATAAATGTTTGCCGGGCCATCTTTAACAATGGGATACAGAGAGGACTTTGATCCAACAGGCCTTACTAGCTTTCTCCCTATCACATCTAGTTCATATTAAACTATAATCTATGATGATAGCTCCCTTCCTGGAGCAGGTCCTCTATCTACATTTTTTTAGACAGGGGGAAGGTTAAAGTTTTTCCTGAGTCTTTTGCTTCTTGAAAATTATCAGCTTAAAATAATCAGTATCCCAAAAGGCATATTTTGGGATGGCAAACTCTATTTCCCCTCAGATGTGATTAACATTTAAATCAGTAGACTTTGAATTAAGCAGATGAACCTCTAATAATGTGAGTGGGCCTCATCTAAACAGTCGAAAGCCTTAGAAGAAAAGACTGAGGTCCCCTGAAGACAAAGGAATTCTGCCTCTAGGTTGCCTTTGGACTCAAGACTGCAACATGGACTTCTGCTGGAATTTCCAGCCTGCCAACATGCCTTGCAGATTTCAGGATTTCATACTTGCCAGACCCCATAATCATGTGAGCCAATTCCTTAAAATCTCTCCCCCACCTCCCATTTCTCTAAAACCCCCTGACTGATACAGTGCTCAATGAATAATGGCTACTGTTGTTATCATCTCCCTCAGTGGTGGCTCCTGCTGGTTTGGGGCAATAAATAAGGCTGCAGCTTTATGAGTCAGGGCAATGGGCATTATCTCAAGAAATTGATAAGAATGAGCTTCCACTCTAAAATTCCAGAATGTAAAGTTCAAAGGCAAATACATGGCACAGAAATCCTTGTCCCTTTCTTCATCTGAAACATGGAGATCTCTCTCAGGAAGGTGTCCTGGAGCACAGGTCACAGAGCCCAAGACCTGGGGTTGGGGGGCCTGGCTTTGGCTTCTGGTTGTGTCACCAACTCACTGTGTGACCTTGGGCAAGTTCCCTTTTTTCTCTGGTTTTTAGTTTCCTGAGGAGGCTGGGCTGGAGTTTTCCATCTAAGAGCCTCTGAGTCTGGAGTTTTCTCCTGTGCTTCCACCTGCAAAGCAGGTTTTCTGCCAGTCTGTTCACTTGACTAAGCTTGGTTTCTGCGTTGTAAGTGGGGGCAGGTCGGGGCACTTGTATTTATGCTGAGGAGACCGGCCACATGGCTGAAGTATGGCTGTGCCATCTGGCTCCAGAGGATGCCTCAAACTTCACTCCAGGTGCACGCAGGCTCCTAGGGACAGAGGCCCCAGGACATGAAAACCCTGGGCTCCTGTAGGTCTCTGATGCTGGGATTCCCTTCTCAAGTCTTCTCAGGCATACAAAGACCTTCCTTTTGCTGCCAGCTTGCACGGGAGAGGGCAGAGACCACACACAGAGGACTTAATGCTGTTCTACAAACTCAGATGTGAAAGAAATAGCACAAGCTGTGGTCCTCTTCAGTTGACCCTGACTCTGACTATTCTCCCATCCTGCCTGATGTCAGGGGCCTTGGGACATTGGTCCTCAGATATCACTGCCAAGTTATTTGCCGCCCCAGATTGTATGGTCCCTTTGGGGCTGGCACCTCTGCTGTCTCAGTGCCAGGCTGGTGGAGCTGGGAGCCCCATTGTCCAGGGCACTGCTGTAGCCTGTGATCACCCCCGCTGAGCAGCTACCACCTCCCTGTGGCACCTTCAGGAAAACTTTATGAAACTTAGATCCACTGAACCTTTCCTGTCTATGGGTGCTAGGGGACCCAGCCCTAACCTCAACGCAGAGGCTTCAGTCTCCATCTGCAGCAGGCAAGACCTCAACTTGTAGTAAAACTGTACCACCCCCATGCTTCTAGAATTTCCAGGTAATGTTTCCTGAGAGCTTACAAACATTTTGCTCATCTTCTACTTGGGACTGCCCCGCCCCCTTGTGGAATTTGGCTGCCTGTGAAGCCACTTGAGGATGGTGACTCTTTACTGTCATTGCTGTCCAGGACTGTTATGGCTGTGAAGCTATCTTCCTGACAAGGGAGCATTTGCCAGCCCCTCAAAACTGCAGTCCCAGAGGATCCAGAGGGGCTACACAGTTGTGGTCTCTCTGCAGCCAGGCTGTGACCTCATCAGAGGTGGGAGAATGTCCCTCCACCCTCACTCAGAGTAGGACCTTATGACCTGGGCATAGATACAGTGCTGCCTGTGGTACTAAGGCTCTTAGGAGCCTCCTGTCGAGGACTCTTCTGCCTCAGCCTGTGGCCTTATAGGACCCTGACATGCATACTTGATGACCTAACTCCTCAGGCAGGCTCCACATATTAGTCAGGAGTCTGCTGTTTACAGGTGATGAAAACTCAACTTAAGTTGCCTACTATTTTTTTTTTAAGGAAATTTATTGGTTTGTATCACTGAAAACTCATGGTACGTCTCCAAGAATGGCTGGAACCAGGAGCTCAAACAGCGTGGTCAGAACTTGGCGTCTCTCCTGCCTGTTCTGCTTTCCTTTGTGTCGGCTTCACTGTCAGGCAGACTTTCTCCACTTGTGTGCCTCAAAAAGGCTTATGTTTTCCCTACAGTGATCAGTCTTGGTGGAAAGAGAGCTTCTCTTGACCTTTAGTCCCTATGAAAGTTCTGGAATTGGGTCTCCTTGGCTTAATTCTCTTGCCTGTGGGAAGTGGGGGCGAAAAATACATCTTCTTTTGCAGGAGCGGAGGTGGAGGTGTGTATGGTTCCATCTAAAACTACTGGAATGAGAGTGAAGGAGAGGTAGTTCTCCTATAGAAAATAAAGGTTATGACCATTATTTTGCTCTCTCTTCATGGGATTCACTTTCTTGATGCTTATAAAAGAGGTTCAGGCACTTACAGATTCATACTCTGGGGGAGTTGCTGGTATCTGAGGTGGATGAATATTGGGAAAGGCCCAGTAAGTACCCATTGGTAATCCATTGAAATCCGACTGCAAGAAGAGAAATGCAACATCAACACTACTTCCAATCTGCAATTTTCTGAGGTGTATGGGAAGGGAGAAATACATATACATACACAGCAGGTCCTCGGATAACAGTTTAATTGTGATGTTGAGAAGATGCCATAGGAATATACCTCTTATTTCTGTCAATTAGCCGACAGTAAAATTGAGTTTCACAATATGCAAAAAAAAAAAAAAAAAAAAAAAAATCAAGTTTCTCTTAGAAGATGAAAGGAGAGGAGAGGCCAGGTAGGAACACCTGTTACTACAGGTGTGCTACATCCAGGCCCATCTGCATCCCTGCATTGAGAACAAGTGAGGCTCAAGCTGGGAGCCTAACTGTAGCTAAATGTCAGTATGGATGGGGTGTGAGGACCTCTCAGATGAGAAACACAGATAGCCAGGACTGTGAGAGTTCAGAGGACAGGGTGAATGTTTGGATTGGAGCTGTGTCATAGAGCAATGCGTCTCAAAATTTAATGGGCTCGTAAATCACTTGGGGTCCCTTGAAAAGGTGGATTCTGTTTAAAGGTCTTAAGAGCAGTGGTTCTCAACCAGGTTGATTTTATTACCTGCCGCCCGCCCCCCTAAAACTGGAGACATTTGACTGTGTATGGAGACATTTTTGGTTGTCACCACTGACGGGGGAGGGGGGGTGCTACTGGCATCTAATGTGCGGAGATTAGGAATGCTGCTGAACATCTTCCAGTGTACAAGACAGCCTTTCGCAACAAAGAACAAGCTGGTCCCAGATGTCAATATTTTTGCAGTAGTCTGGACAGCATGGAACCAAGGGAGGACATTCCCAGCAGAGGGACTGCCCAAGCAAAGGTTCAGAAGAAGGTGGAAAAAGTGTCTGGTTGATGAGGGCAGGTCACAGGCAGCCTGGCAGGAGGGGAGGGTACATGCTGATGGAATCTTAAAACTACAGATATCTTGGGTTTGAAGAAAGTCTAAAGGTCACCTACACCCCTGCTGCTGAAAGTGTGCTCCAGAGGGGCTGCAGCTGCATCACCTGTGAACCTGTTAGAAAAGCAGAGCTCAGGCAGCACCAGACTTCTGAATGAAAATATGCATTTTAAAAAGGTCCAGGTGATTTTCCATGTGCATTAAAGTTGAATCAACACTGACCTATAACAGCTTCTTAGGATGAGTTGACCAACCAGCTTGTATTTATCAAGCACCTACTATGTGCTCAGATTTGAATTACATAAGCAGTTGGTTTACCCGGAATATAGGTTCGGTTATAGAAAAGAAAAATGAACACCAAGGATCAGACCTGCTAATGGGTAGTGCCTAGACCTGCCTGTCTTCCAAAATGGGCAGTTGTCAGCAGTCAGGTTTTGTGACAAGTGGCCCTACTTTCCTTGGTCAGTACTTATTGGATAGCTCTTATTCGAGCACAGCCACTCCAGATGCCACACCACAACCTCTGAGGTGGCTTGCTGGCTTGTCTTGACAGGATGAACAGCCCCAAACACATCTACCTCTCTTGGAGATGGGAATTAGTAATCTCTGAGAGAGGTTGTTAATTGCAGGGAGAGTTGGGATTGGATGGGCCTCCGTATCCACCGAATCTAGCAGGATGTTCAAGAGAAGCAGGAGGCCCTGGGAGAGACCCAGAGCTTAAAGAGAAAAAGACACAGAGAAAGTTATCCTGATGGCAGTCCAGTCTCAAGGCCATACAACTGAGCCTGTTTTTCTTTCCTCAAAGAATCTTCATAGTCTAACTAAAACACAAATTTGTCAATTGACACTTAACTGATTTACTTACATTTATAGATAGATTTAAAGACTAATAACAAAATTCCAAGTGGGAGGAGGAAATTTCATATTGCTTTCACTTTAGCTCACATGCATTAATTTTTGGGTATATTTCCCTTTAAGACTATGATGTTAGCTGTCTCACTAATAGCCATTTCCCCCTCTCTTCCTTCTTTAGAAAATGTTGATTTTGTTCAGGGATGCAGGTAACTTGAATACTGTCTCTGCAGGCTGCTCCAGTTAGTCTGTGCCAGCCATGGTGGTCTCATATTTTTACCAGCAAATAGGAACAAGTGCATGGCTCCATCTTGGCCCAGGAGATGAGTGGGAATGTCTGCTGAGAGCTTCTGGGAAAGTGGTCCAGACTCCTAAGAAAGAGCCTAGAAGAAATGATTCCTTTTCCCATCAGACATTTTACAATATGAATGTGATACTTGGACCTGCCATAGTCCACACAGGTGAAAGATGACAAGTAGCAGGATTCATACATGAGTCTTTGAGTGACTGTACCCATAGCCTGGAGCCACTACTCTCTAAGTCTTCTCTTTTGTGAGAAATAATGCCCTCACTGTTTAATTTTTTTTTTCAGTTCCAAAGTATTATAATTGGTGCAAAGATACAGAAGGTTATTAATCACAACTAGATCAATATAATCCTGAATCAGAAGAAATTTTAGAGGCCATCTATCAATGCAATTCTCTATGTTCATAATGTGTAAAGGACATAAATGTGAAGTCAGCTTGTGTCCTCGGGCTGCCATTTATAAGCTGGGTGACCCTGCATAATTTGTTTAATCTTGCTCAGCCTCACTTCCCTCATACAGTAGAAGGAAATTGTGGGAATTCAGTGAGATAATGTTGAATTGTCTGACGCGAACTAGGCGCCCAACAAAAACTAGCTATAATGGTTATTATTCAGATGAAAAGGTATGGTCTTTGCTTCAATAATATTATAATCTAGGTGTATGGAAAAGACAAGCAGCCATTAAATACACAAGACCTGACAGATGAAAGTAAATGAAGTCCTAGGAGTATAGGGGTGCGCTGCAGGAGTTCAGAGGTGAGAGAAGCTTGATTAGCAAAAAAGGAGTTGGGTTATAGTTGATTTTTATTTATTTTTTATAATGTTCTGAAAATTTCAAATTCCAAGCAAAAATGTCTGTTGCTTGTATAATCACATAAAAGTTATTAAAATATAGTATAAACTCCTCAACAAATAATTTAAAGGAAAGAAACAGTCAACTATCAAAGATGTCCATTGCCATGTTTTCTTTGTATGATAGTGAAAAACTTGAGAACTTCCTAAATTGGGGAGTTAAATAAATTTAGCCACATAAACATGGCTGAGTATTATGCAGTTGTTAAATAGTGAACTAAATTCAGCAATACATTAAAAATATCATACACCATGATCAAGTTGGATTTATTCCTGGCATGCAAGGTTGATATAATATCTGCAAATCAATTAAAGTGATACACCATGTTAACAAATCGAAACATATAATCATTTTTGATAGATGCAGAAAAAGCGTTTGACAAAATCTAGCATCCATTTATGATAAAAACTCTGAGCAAAGTGGATATAGAAGGAACATACCTCAACATAATAAAGGCCATATATGACAAACCTACAGCTAACATTATACTCAATGGGGAAAGGCTAAAAGCATTTTCCTTGAGATCAGGAACAAGACAAGGATGCCCACTTTCGCCACTCCTCTTCAACATTGTATTGAAAGTCTTAGCCACAGCAATAAGACAAGAAAGAGAAATAAAAGGCATCCGAATTGGAAAGGAAGAAGTAAAACTCTCATTATTCGCTGATGACATGATACTATATGTAGAGAAATCTAAAGACTCCACCAAAAAACTGTTAGAACTGATCAATGAATTAGATAAAGTAGCAGGTTACAAAATAAATATTCAGAAGTCAGTGGCATTTTTATATACCAATAATGAACTTTCAGAAAGAGAAATTAAGAAAACAATCCCATTTACAATTGCATCAAAAACAATAAACTACCTAGGAATCAAATTAACCAAGGAGGTAAAAGACCTGTTCTCAGAAAATTATAAGTCATTGAAAAAAGGAATCAAAGAAGAAACAAAATAAATGGAAGTGTATACCGTGCTCATGGTTTGGAAGAATCAATATCATTAAAATGGCCATACTACCCAAGGCAATGTATAGATTTAATGCAATCCCTATCAAAATACCAATGGCATTTTTTTCAGAGAGCTAGAACAAGTAATCCTAAAATTTATATGAACCATAAAAGACCCCGAATAGCCACAGTAATTTTGAGAAAGAAGAACAAAGTTGGAGGTATCACACTACCTGTTATCAAACTATACTACAAGGCTACAGTAATCAAAACAGCATGGTACTGGCATATAAACAGATACATTGGTCAATGGAATAGAATAGAGAGCCCAGAAATAAATCCATGCCTATATGCTCACTTAATATATGACAAAGAAGGTAAGAATATACAATAGAGTAAAGACAGTCTCTTCAATAAATGGTGTTGGGAAAGTTGAACAGATACATGCAAAAAAAAGAAACTGGACCACCTTCTTACACCGTATAGAAGAATAGACTCAAAATGGATTAAAGACTTAAATTTAAGACCTGAAACCATAAAAGTTCTAGAAGAAAACATAGGTAGTAAACGCTCTGATATTACTAACAGTAATTTCTTTTTGGATCTATTCCCTGGGTAAGGGAAACAAAAGAAAAAATAAACAAATGGGACTACATCAAACTAAAAAGTTTTTGTACGGCAAAGGAAAAGATCAACAAAACAAAAAGACAAAGGTTTGGGAGAAGTTATTCTCTAATGATACATCTGATAAGAGGTTAATATCCAAAATATATAAAGAACTCATACAACTCAACAACAACAAAAAATCCCCCAAACAATCCAATTAAAAAATGGGTAGAAGACCTGAACAGATACTTCTCCAAAGAGGAAATACAGATGGCTAACAGACATATGAAAAGATGCTCAAGGTCACTAATCCTCAGAGAAATGCAAATTAAAACCACAATGAGATATCACTTCACATCTGTCAGAATGGCTATCATTAATAAATCAAAGAACGACAAATGTCGGCAAGGATGCGGAGAAAAGGGAACCCTTATACAATGTTGGTGGGATTGCAAATTGGTACAGCCACTATGGAAAACAGTCTGGAGGTTTCTTAAAAAATTAAAAATGGATCTTCCTTTTGACCCAGCAATTGCACTTCTGGGTATTTATCCAAAGAAAACAAAATAATAATTCGTAAAGATCTATGCATCCCTATGTTCATGGCAGCACTATTCACAATAGCCAAGATATGGAAGCAACCCAAATGTCCATCAACAGACGATTGGATAAAAAAGTTATGGTTCATATATACATTGAAATATTACTCAGCCATTTAAAAAAATGAAATGCTACCATTTGCAATGACATGGATGGACCTAGAGGTTATTATGCTGAATGAAATAAATCAGACAGAAAAAGATAAATAGCATATGATTTCACTTATATGCAGAATCTAAGGAACAAAAAGAACAAACTAATCAAAAACAGACTCACAAATATAGTGGTCAATTTGGTGACGAACAGAGGGGAAGGGGGTTGGGGGACTGGGAGAATGGAGTGAAGGGTTAAAGAAGTACAAATTAGTAGTTGATAGATGGTCACAGGGATGGGGAGCAGGGCATAGGGAATGTAGTCAGCATTAATATATTGGCTAGGTGGAAAAACCAAAGGAGAGATTAGGGGGATCATTTTATAAACTATATAAATGTCTAACCAATGTACTGCGTACTTGAAACTAATTAAAAAAAAAAAGACTAGAAAAAATAGTGAACTGTGTAGCAACATGGAAAAGTGAAAATAATTGCTTTGTTAGTGGTCAGACTTTGAATAATTGTTGGCTTTCCAACTGGTTTTTAAGTTGCCATGATTATTACAATATTGTTTGTGCAATTACAAAAACAAAATAATGAAATCAAAGAAAATAAGTGTGAAGTTTGATGGAAACATTAGGGCCTTTTGTGTTACATTCTTTGCTCTGGTGGTTGTGGGGGTGTCTGGCTGTTTCTCTGACCCTGGCAGGTCTCCAAACACTGTGGGGGAAGCCAGGAAGTGGAAGGCACAGCTCCTGCATTTGGCCAGGGCATGGAGACCACCCGCTTCCCAGTGGGTGGTGGTCTGCTTTCAGCATTCCCTTGGTTTGCAGGGGATCTCAAGGTGTGGGAAACTGGGTGTGGCTTTTTTTTTTTTTTTTTTAATGATATTCTGTTCACTGATGTTCTATACTATTCGGGAAATGAATACCGAACTAGGAGAAAAACAGATCTACCATGTTTCCCTGAGCCACTGTGAGGTGTCCGGGCTCAGGTGCTATGCAAACAGATAGACCAGAAGCATTTTCCTATCTGGTTCTAGGGAATCTCTGCGATGCTCTTCTCCTTAGGTACTGCTTTAGGTAGGCCCAGGTCCTAAAGCCGAGAGCCCCGTAAACTGACTTCTGCTGAAGAGATAAGGCCCTTAAGTGCTCTTTGTGGGGCAGAGCCTGACCCCAGGGAGCGCCACTAAGCCATAATGGCAGGCACTGTGATAGCCAAGTAGCAGAGATGAGCTCTTTGTACGGCCAGGGCTGATTTCAGCCACCCAGCCTTGCTTTTCTCTGGGGCCATCTGTAACAGGGCGGAGAGGGGTGGGTCTCTGGGACCCGTTAGCAGGCTCTGCGCGGGGCCGCGCGTAATGGGGACCGTGCCAGCGCTAATGGGAAGCAGCCGCTGAGTCCCGGCCCAGCTTTCTCCTCCCACTCGCCCAAGAGCAACAGAGATAAAACGGAAGCGCCCCGAGAGGCGCTTTGATTCCAATACGAAACAAATTACTCCTCCCGGAATGGAACGAAATAAGTTAGAGTGGAGTCTCACGGCCGTCATGCCTTCTCGCAAGGCCACTGTCAGTGGCCCCAGGCAGGCCGACCTGGCGAATCTTGGCAGCAGTGGTGCACTGGGAGGCAGCTCGTCCACGGAGGCGGGGTGGTTAGAGTCCCTGGCTTCTGGACCAACAGCGTGTGGGGGTCCCAATCCTTTAAGACAGCTGGGCACCCCGCTGCTGGGCGGGCTCCTGGTTGAGCCAAAGTTGCCTCCATGCCAGTGGTCCTCAAACTTGAGTAAAGGAGCTTCAGAATCTCCTGGAGGGCTTGCTAAGTCACAAATTGCTGAGCCCCACCCCTAGAATTTCTGATTCCGTAGGTGGGGGCGGGGGGGACTGACAATTTATATTTCCTAAGTAATGTGGGTTCAGGAAAATCACTTTGAGAACCACCTGATAAATATGGAGCAGGAGCCTCACTGCCCTGACATTCAAATGGCTGAGTCCCAGAGAAGTCTGCAGGGGATAAACTCCCCAGTAACTGCTCAAATGACCCACCAACTAATGAATGTGCCTTCACTTCCCTTTGGAGCCTGTTTTTGATTGATCACCTCTGTTCAATAGTGAACCAACTCAGTCCCACTCCAAAGCTCAAGGACTGAAATTTCCCAGCAGCCTGTTCTGCCAAAGGCCTTTGGACAACGCTGGTAGCAGCTCTAGGATTCTAGGCAGCCCATCTGGGTGACACCTCTGTTCTAGCTCTCTGGCCTCCAAAAAGGTCTCTGGCTGGGTCACCCTGCCTGGGCCAGAAGTCATTCCTGGCAGGGAGACAGTGTGTGTGAGGGGGTGGTGTAGGAGATGGGTGGTGAGGAGGACAGTGGCAATAATTTTTGCTGGGATGACATCCGAGGTTCTGCCTGGCTCCAGTGGACCTGCTTAGGGATCTAAGAACCTGGAAGTTAAACTTACTATGTATTTTAGGTGTGGGATGTCTAGGATCTGTGCCTCCTTTCCTTGCATTCCCTGGAGTAGACCATTGGTTTTCAACCTTGAGTGTGCATCAGTCAGAATCACTTGCAGGCCTTGAATGCTGTCCCCTCTTCCCCGCACTCCCCAGCTGCTGATTCAGTAGGTCTGAGGTGGGGCTGAGAATTTACATTTCTAACAAGGTTCCAGGTGATGCTGATGGTCTGGGTTCTACACTTCGATAACCCCAACCTAGGCTGTATTGGGTATCTCCAAGACCCTTCTATAGCCTCAAAGTAGTCATGGTATGTGTGCCCAGCCCACCCTCAGTACATCCTCCATCAGTCACTGGCCTTTGTGTTGACCACCTTTTCCAACTTTCAGAAGGCAACTTGGTCTTGCTGTCTGTGCTACCTGATTCTGAGAGCAGGGAATCACTCTCAGGGTAGTTCAGGCTTGAGAAGAGCAGCATCCCCCAACCCCATCCCCATTCCTGCTCACAACCAGGCATGACAGCTCCCTTCTTCCTGCCATCTCTCACCCTCTAGGTTTGCTTGAGTCTCAGCCCTGGGCCAGACTGGAAAGAACAGGAAGCTGAGGAAGGGATCCCTTTAATGTGCTCCATAGGAACCACACAAGGCCAGGCCTCGAGGGGTCACTGTTGCAGTTCTGCCAGTGACAGGATCTCTCTGGGGTAATACTTCTCTTTTTCACTCTGTGCTTTGCACATCATAGCTCTTAATGAAATATTTGTTGATTGGTTAATTTTTGGGGGGAACCTACCAGAAGGGGAAACAAAACAAAAGGAAGACACTCAAGACTGCCATGGGCTAGGACAAGTTTTTGATTTGTTGATTAGCTTGGCTGAAGAGGCAGGGCCTCTGTGTCAGAGGCTCTTGGGTGGGAACCTCTGTGATTTCGAGCAAACAACTTCAGTGTTGAGAACTCTGAGGCTGCCTCAGCAAGCTGAGAACCTTGTAAAAGAAGGAGCAGGAGCAGGTGATCCTTGGGGGACTAAGGTCAAGTAAGGTGACAGGGAACCATCCTTTGTTCTAGTGCCTCAGGATCTCCAGAAAAGGCAAGTTTCTGTAGAAATTGAACTGAACACTCACACCAAGAGGTTTAGAAAATGTCAAATGTGAACAATCATTGCATTTTTTTGTGGGGGGGGCAGGATTAGGAAGTCAGTCTCCAATTTAGATGAAAATAAGCCATGCGCAACTCATTAGATTTTCATAATTTTCCTCCTAATTGTTTGTACTTTGTGTATTTAGGAAATGGCTAAATTGGCTATAGGTTTCCTATTTGGTTGTTGCTGATTATCAACCTTAGCTGTATATTAGAATCATCAGGGTTGCTTTGAAATATCCTGATATCCTGGCTACACCCCAGATGTGAAGCCTTGGCATAGTATTTTGTAAGACCCCCCCCCAGGTGATTTTTGGAGTAGTATCAGGTATCTCTGAGCTACTGATTGAGTGGCGGAAGCGGTCAAACTGATGCAAATCAGACTTTTGGGGTGTCTGCTTAGCCTTCACTGAGGGCCACGACTGCTGTCTCCATGAAGAGACCACCAGAAACCACTACCAGACTCTCCTCCTTGCCAGCAGCTCTAGCTGACAGGACCAAGGGTGGGGACCTGACCCAGGTGGGCCAATTTCTCTCTCATAGGATAATGATATTGGGACGCAGAGATTATAGCAATGCTGGGCCTTCTGGTCAGAACAGCAAGAAAAGTTGGTCTGCAGAGTGAAGCTACGTAGGTTCCTGCTATCCCTTCAGCTGGTTTCAGGCTTTCACCAAGTCTGGCTGCCACCCTGCCTGAAGCTCCAAGGATCACCTACAAATCCTTCTAACAATCTCCCCCACCTCCACTGTTTGGTTTAAGCCAGCTCTAATGAATTTGTTACTTGTGACCAAAGGGGCCTGACATGTGCACAGACAACGGCACAATAAAAACATATAAAAATAAACATGCATTCCCTGCTGCTGCCTCCTTGTCCGTGCACGCGCGCACGCGCGCGCGCACACACACGTCCGGTGTTTGAACCAAGCTCTTTGTAATTCCATGTGGTCCCAATGGAAGATTCTTTGGAGTCTGTTTTCCGGAATCCACTTGGAGAAACTTCAGCTTTCAATTCAATTGGGAACAGCAGTGGTTCCCTGATGTGGCTCCATGGCTTCATCAGAATCACCTGGAGGAACTGACTTACAGATATACGTACATAGATTGCCAAGCACTGGCCCCAGAGAGGCAAAGCCATCCAGTTTGAAGAGGATCCTGAAATCTGTGCTTTATAAACTTTCTCCATGAGATTCTGATGTGCGTTGAATCTACTGGAACAAGGCTGGTCGAATTAATGTAATTTATGAAATTTCTCATTTGCCTCTTCTAAATGGAGGTGGTATCCCTATCAAGTCTGGGAGATAGATAAGAACCTAGTCTGTGGTCACACAAAATATAACACAGTGAAGTTCAGGCTAGTCAGAGCACATGTAAACAAGCACTCAGGCCAAGGGGACCTTTCCAGATTCGCCGCTTGAGCTGGTCAGATGAACCAGATCATTTGCTTTGACTTCTTAGCTCTAGACACAATCAAAAAAAGAAAAAGAAAAAAAAAAAAGTATGTGTGTGAAGCAACGAATGTACCTTTTATTTTAGAAACAAAAATATCATTTCTGACCCAACAATAGCCGGATCCCTGTGAATGAAGTGTTTGCATATTTTCCTGTTTTAACGGTTCTAGTATAAACAGCTCAAGCCCAGGCCTGATTGTCAGTAGGTCCTGAGCAGCCCAACCAGAGTGCTGGAAATGACTTCTTTAGCCCTGAGAACCTAGGCCCGGCTTAGTGCCAGGATTCAGGCTTGTGTTTAACAGAAGCAATGGGGTCAGGAGTTGAGGGAGAGGGCAATTGCAGTGTTCCCCAAGACCAAAGCTAATGCCAGAAGCAATAGCAGTAGCAGCTGCGGAGGCAGTAGGAGCAGTAGCTACCATGTATTGAGGATTTCTTTGTACAGGCACCAGGCTAAATGATGTAATTATTTATTTGGATACTTAAAAAAGTTCAATGTAGTAGCATTGTTATTCCAACTTTTTGAACGAGGTTCAGAGAGGTTTAGCAGCTTTTCCGAGGTCACACAGCTTCTGAGGAGGAAGATCCAGGATTCAAATGAAGGCATTTTTGACTCCTAACTAACCAAAATGTTAACTGGGTTACCTGGTTGGGAGCAGGTGAGATTATCTATAATTTTTGTTTTCTTTGTGCATCTTAATGTTTTATTTCCCCAATTTTCTTCAATTTGAATTGTCTTTGTAAATAGAGGAAAGGCAAAAATGTGTAGTCTTAATATATTGCGCTGGAAATGCACAGGTATGATTATTGATTAATTTTTATCCCATCTTGGCCTCACTGCTTAAGTCCTATTTCAAGAGCGAAGATGGAGGCATCTTGAACCAGGTCTGCCAAGACTAGGCAGGCTCTGAGCGAGGCCCTGTGCTGTGCGGGCCTGGAACTAGCTCCTCCTGGTTCTTGAGGGGCCTTTAATTTGGTTGGGGAAGCAAGTGCGCTGCAACGTATAGAGACAGCCAAACGCCAAGGCAATTATTAAGTGGGGTTAGAAGTCTATGGGGGGCAGAGGGGACAGGGTTTTCTGGGAGCTGGCCTTGACCCGTGGGCCATCATGGGTCAATGCTTAACCAGTGCTATGGTGCTGAGAGTAATGGGGCCTGAGCCCAACCTGGGGCTTCCCCTGGAGTCCCCTGAGTCCGCCAGTGGCCTGCGGGGAAGCGCCTAGTGGACGTCTGCGGGTTGCGGCTTTCCACGCCCCGCCCCTCTCCTCCCAGAGGATCGGTTCTCTGGGGACCCGGGCAGACGCCTGAGAGCAGCTGGATTGCCAGGGCGGAGCTTTGGCTCTCTGAACACCCCACGGGTCGGAGCGTCTGGAATCTCTGAAGCCGGCGGAGGCAGTGGCCAGAGATTAAGAAATACGGGAGGGTCTTGGCAGTGGTTGAAGATGCGACAGCTACTTTCAGGATCCAGGGAGAGTGGGGTTACCCACTCTGCTCTGTGGAGTCGGCTTGCCCTGCGCGAGACCCCCTCGTGGGCGCAGCGCCTGGAGCTAATTGAGGGAGACAGCGATGATGTGGTTTAGCACCAGCAGAGGGCAGTATTGAGGCTGTGCGGCCGCAAGGCGACTTCGCCGCGCAGCGGGCTCTTTTCCAGCTCCCAAGCTCTGCCGGGTTGGGGGAGACCTTGGAGCCCGGACACCCGCGACCTCAGTCTGCAGGAGCCGGGCGTCGCGGTCCAAGGGCACTGGTGAGATATGGTCAAGCTACAGTCCTCAGGCAACCTCAGTCTTGGAGAGTGAGGGCTTGGGACCGAGTACAACAAAATGCCCCAAAGAAGAAGCAAGGAGGAAAACTCAATACACACAGGGAATATATATATATATTAATTTTTATATATTCCTTTTTTAATATATATATTAAAAAGGTTTCCACACGCTTGGGATATATATATAAAACATATCCCAAGCGTGTGGAAACCTTTTTAATGATGCTGGTGAGAGCTAGGATAGCCTTCGCGTCTTTGGCGAGAGAAGTCAGAGGCTAGGAGCCGGATGGCTCAGAGCATCGCTCAGGTGAAGTGGTGCGAGCAGGGACCTAGCCATCTGTGCTGAGGGCAGATGGGCCGTGGTCTAGGGATCCAGACACAGCTAACTGGGGATTCCAATCCTGACTTTGGTCAATTCCTGGCTGTTGAATTTGGGGCAACTCACTGTACTGCTGTCACCTCTGACTAATCCCTTCTGTAAAATGGGCACGCTAGGCTCCGGTCTTGTAGAGTCGTTACAGATTCCAGACAGCAGAAACTCAATGAAGTCAAGTATCGTTCATTCCTCCGGCTCTGGCACACCAGGCTCCTGGGTTTGCTGCTGTGGTGAAATGATTCTGTGACCACGCGTTTGCTTGGCGTGGCTGCCTTGGAGACGCAGGCTCACCAGGCTTTGGAACCTAGTGGGTGCTCTTTCCAGGCATTCCAGAGAGCCCCGAGTTCTCTTGCTGTAATGGGTGCTCTTTCCAGGCATTCCAGAGAGCCCCCAGTTCTCTTGCTCTGCGCAACCCGGTCGCCGAGCTCCAGAAGAGTGCACTGTCAACGAATGAACTGAAATCCGGCACCCGGCGCTTTGGGTCTCCGAGCGAGCCCAGCCAAGGGCCGCCGGAAGTGGGGTCTCGGCCTGCCAAACAAGCCAACCTCGGAGCCAATCAGGCAAACACATCTGCGTTCAACAGCGGGCGGGGTCTTTGGCAGGCCTCAGTCTCCCACAAACTGTGTGCAAACAAACGCCCTTTAACTTCTCTTGGCTTGTCTCCCCATCAAAAATTCGAAAGGAGAGTGAGCATTTCCCAGGGTAGTTGTGAAAATCGTGACTGAAAACTGTAAAGGTCTGTGTAAATGTGAGGCGTAATTACTACTCACGAGCAGCCAGTTCCATCAGTGCTCGCACAGCGCGCGAACAGGACAAACGCAAGAACAGTGTACAAACGTGTGCACACGCACATCACGCGTGTGTAAATGTGTGTGCCTGTCTCCCTAGATGCACACCAAATATACACACATATGCATGTACGTGCACACGGTTATGGGACACCCTCGTGAGCACCCTTGAGTGAAGATGTGTGCATGCACACTGCACGCAAACACGACTGTTTGTGACTGATGGCAGAGTGTGCACACTGCTCAGCCGACCCGTTTCTCTCGAACTGGGTCAGTGCCTCCCGGGGAAGCAGGATCTCACATGCTGCTCCAGGGTGCGGGGAAGCCCGGATCCGGTCAGCGCCTCGGCGCCGCCGGGCGTCTTTATCTTTCATCTGCCGGCCGGTGGGCAGCTCCAGTTTCACTGGGGACCAAGATCCTGGAATCGGCTGGAGGGGGCAAAGGGCGAGAGAAGGAAGAGGTGGAAGGCGCTCTGGACAAGCGAGGCTGCAGGGCCTCACTCCCTGGGTCTGTCGCTTTTTCTTTGCCTCTCCGGGTCGCATCCCCAAGGAAGAGGGGAAAAAAAAAAAAAAAAAGAGGCCCTGATCAGTTCACGGAAGGCGCCTCGGGACCCCTAACCACAGAAGCCATCATGAAGGGAGGCGAACCACCACTGGCGTGGGAAAATATGCGGCTGCTGCGCGGGCCAGGGGCCCCAGGGCACCACCTGGTGTGCGTGGGAGGCGCGCCGCGTGGCCGCTGACGGTCTCTGCATCTCCGCACCTGCAGGTCGCCCGGCTGGTCTTTTCTTTCTTGCTTTGGATGGATTCCGAGCGGCGCAGCACTCTCATCACCTGGGTTTGTCTGCGGAGAAAAGGACTCCGTGTGTGTCCTGGGGAGACGGACGTCAGGCAGAGAGCGCCGCGGAGGCTTGAGTTCCGCGGCCATCCGCGTTTCTAAATCACAGAGAACACTAAGATCGGCTCACAAAAGCTCTCCTGCCATCTCCGCAGACCTGTTTCGCCGATGGGAGAGTATTACGCAGAAAATTTGAGGCCAAGGGCCGAAGAAGTCTCCGCGAGAAGGTACAGAGGCTCAGCTGCGACAGACACTGCACGAGTTCGGATCCTGTTGGGCAACCGAGCCCAGCGACAGCGAACGCGAGTCGCAGCAAAAATTGCGCACAATTCCACTCTGAAGACCAAATCAGGAGAGGTTCGGTGGGGATCCGCGGCCTCTCGCCCCCGGGAGCCTTAAAATTGGAAAATGTAATGCTGGTGGGAATTGGGTCAAAGGACTTTAGCGGCAGAAGACTTTTAAGCCAAGTTGGGACACAGGGAATGGTGCCTTAGTTGGGCCTGGGGGCGAGCGAGCAGCCCCTGTCCTTGTGGCCCCTGTTCCTGCCGTCTTTTCGAAGAGGCCGATAGGACGGCCCCACAGCCCTCTCCCTCGGGAATCCACAGGGCTCTGACCCGGCCTTTATCTCGGCGCGGTCAGTAGTCGTGGGGGCTTCAGGAAAGAAGACAAAGGACCGGTGTCACTGCGGGCAGGGGCTCGGTTTCCTGACTGGTCACACTCACAGCCTTTAGCGGTTGTTGGGGGGAGATTAAAAAAATGTGTCAAATTTCCTTTCCCCAGGTACAAACAACAACAACAACAACAAGCAAAAGGCACATTCTCCCTCTCTCCTCATCCCTAGATATGAAAGTTTTCTGGGATCCTGCCCAATCCTTTTCTTTGCTTGCTTAGAGAAGTCATTTTCCTTTGTACAGAGAGGAAAATCCGGGGAAAGGTTTTGTTTTATTCGGTTTGATAGCGTTTTTACTAAGGACAACAGTATCAGGCTGAGCTCCCAACTTGAGAGAACCAAGTTGGCCTCCTGGAGTGGCGGGGACTCAGGCGGCCTCTGCCCTGTGCGCTCGGCACCTCTGGGGGACGATCAGGGCCTCCCGCCCGCCCTGCTGTGAGGAGCAGTCCAGGCGGGCCCAGTCCTTCTCCCTGAATTTTGTTTAGAGCTGCCAGGAGGCGCCCAGTCCGCGCCTGGGGATCTGCGCTTGCAGCGCCGCCAATAGGCCTGCGGACCGGGGTATATGGCGGCCCCACAGTCTTCGGAGCTGCTGGCCCCACACCATCCCGCTCATACCCGCGGGCGGCGCCTCTGCTCACTGAAGCTCGGCCCAACCCGCTTCCTGCGTTTTCCCCTCACGTTTCCCGTTTCTCCACAAAGACCGAGGGGAGCCTCTCCCAAGAGCTGACCTCCACAACCTCCCTACAGCTTTTCTGAAAAAGGGAGGGGAAAAGTTCAAACAACCCCCCTTTGCGAAGGGAAGCTGTAGGGGGCGGCAGGCGGCAGCCCAAGAGCCTAGAGTGGCGACTGTGCCCGGCCGCAAGCGCCTGGGTCGCTGTCACTTCGCAGGTCAGCCACCTTTCTCCGAGAAAGGAAAACCTCGTATAGCAGTGCAGAGTGCCTTAGGAGAACCGAGAGGGCGATTCGAAGAGCCCCGAGCTGGGGTACTCTCCACAACGGCGACAGGATGCACCTCACTCCCAGAGTCAAGGGGATTGGGCACGGTGGACGAAAGCGCTTGGGCCCAGACCAGGGAACGTGATCAGTGGTCTGGGCTCTTGGGGCACACAGGGGTGGCCATAGCCCCTGGGTTAGAATGTCAGAGCCTGCAGAGTTATTACCAAAGGCATTTCTTTCTTTCCTTCCTTCCTTCGTTCCTTCCTTCCTTCCTTCTATAGGGGAAGGAAAACCACCTACTATAAACCAAACACTTTGACATTAGAACATTTAATTATTGTAATAACTCTGAAAGGTATATATAATTCTATTTTATAGATGAGAAAACTGAAATTCAGAATGGGTGCTTTGCCCAAGGTCACACAGTTATTAAAGGATGTTACTGGGCTCCATACTAGTTCTTCTGGACAGGCTCCTGTCCTTGCCCCACCCTGCACAAGTCACATCCCTGGGGTCACACGGTCCCAGAACAAGCTTGTCAGAGTATACCACTGAGCTGGAGCCTGTGGGGCAAACATTCAGCACAGAAGTTCCTGGGTACAATCTGCTCAGCCCTGGGTTTCCTTCTGCCACGCTCCCCCTTCACCCACTAAGCTCTCCCAACATTGGCAGCAGCACCTGTGCCACTCGGAGAGCCCACATGGGCAGCTGGGCTCAGTGCTCTCAAGTGTCTTCTTAAAATTTCCAAGGCTGTTTGCACCAGTTAGCTAGGTGACCTCTAGCTGTCCCCTTCTCTTAAGACTCCAGGTTTTTAAAATGTAAATAAGATTTGGGATTACTGGGTGCAGACACTCTTTCGTGATGGAACCGAGCCTTCTCTCCAGAAAGTAGAAAGTCGATAGGCTACTTGGTTTCAAGAATCCTGAATTTCTGGTTGTCCTGAAGGCAGAACTGAGGACATGAAGGTTGCTCCCAACTGCTTCATGCCTCTGGTCTTCACCACACAGTGGGATCCTGGTTCTATCCCTTCCTACAGATCCTACAGCCTACTCCAAGACACAGGAGGTACACTATGGGGGCAGTAGGACAGAAGGTAAGGTCACCACCAGCTTAGCTCCAGAGCGAGGGCACCACAGGACTCCTAAGCCTGACCCAGCAGTTCCTATGCTCCAAGTCTCCACTAAAGGAAGAGCTCATTCATGGGCAGACTGTCTTGGGGCTGACCTAGTTTCCCAGCCCATCTTCTGCCCCTCTGGCTGCAAGAAGCCCTGGTCCACCCCTGATTTCCACCTACCACTAGGGGGCTCCTTGCAGACGGGAGCTCCAGCCTCTGCTGGTCCCAGGCCCAGGCAAGGACAGGAGGGCACCTAACATCAGGTGAGAGTTCCTGCGCTTCATGCCCACCCAAACTGGAGATGCAGGGCAGTGAACTCTTATACAAGGCAGAAGCAGTTTTGGGACAATCTCTGAAGTAGAGTGTGGGGCCATTCTCCTAGATCCCCATTCCACAGTCCTTTGGTGTGTGTACTGTATTGGCAAAGATTTCTCCTGGATCCCCCAGAGAACAGGACACCCCTCCCTGCAAGACTGCTAGGCAGTGTTAGGGGACAGGGGTATCCAAGAATTGATTGTGTAAATGTGTGTGGGGGGGTCATCTTGTCAGTGATGAGTTTGAGGATGTTTACATACATGCAAGCGCATGCATAGTCCTCATTCAATATTATGTGTAGCGACTCATTATCCAAGACATGCAAATGTTGATTGGGCATTTTTATCAAACTCTATTTATGTTGTATTTGCAGTACACCATGGCAAGCACATATACATATACTCACGCGGTCTGGCCATCTAGACCAGACTATATATGCTAAAGTATAATTGCTATATATCAGAAACTCTCTCAGATACTTTTGCCTTCACTTGGGGGATTCCTTAAGTCATCTTCTCTAACAGAAGCTCAAAAATGCAGAGGGAGAGGAGAGAGAGGAAATGAGAGATGAAGAAAGTCAGCCATTGCATTGAACTTTTAGCACTGGGGGTAAATGAGCAAACGATACAATTTTTGAGAACCCCTTAAGGCTGGAATTATAGAAAGATATCTTCCTGTGGGCACTGATGGGGAAGTGGGGTTAAGATGTGTCTCTCTGCTCTCACCTCTTCCAATCCCTGTGTAGACCAGGAATACTAAACCAATTCCTTCATTTCATCTTTTGTACTTGGTGAGGCTGCCACTTTCTCCCTGGCCTTAGGTCCCTCTTGTCTTTCAGTTCTTGGGGGCAGAGAGAGGCTCTGTCCTCGAGTGCTATCCTACGCCAACTTCCTCATCTCACTGGAGGCGCTGCTCCTCTGTTTTTTTGCTTGGGATAGCAGTTGGGAGGTGCTGTTAGCTTCAGAACAGAAAGCTTCAACCAGCTGGAGCCAAGGCTCTGTATGTATTATCTGTTATCATCCAGCAAGCCAGGATTATATACCTATAACATAACTGTACACGTTATATACCCAGAACATAATTGTACACAATGCTAATGACTTATGAATGTAACACACACTGTGATTCCAGTAAGCACTCCCTGAGTACTAGCCATATTACTACAATGCCCCAAATATAGGTCCTCTTTGAAGGTGAATGACAGACACACACACCTCCCACCCTGTCACCAGAATACGACTTAAACATTTACAGCAGGCGCAGACTACGCAACTGCCCATGGGATACATGTTCACACCACAGAGAGAGCACAAACAGACGAGCATGCAGCAGTCCACTTTCTTTTCTGCACCTCCCCTTAGTCAGCCAGACAAAGGCGCAGCAAGTTGCTAGAAGCACCCAGACACCAGGCCTGACCATCCTCTTGGGCTGCTCACCCCTGCTGAGCCTTCCACTCGAGCCTGCTCTTTCTAGACCCTGGCTCTGGCAGGTTCTTGTTGCTGTCTGAGAGTGATGCTCCTTGGAACCTCGATGGCTTCTAACTTCCACCCTCCTGGGGATGCCCGAGGGAGGGTTGGAGGCTGAGCTGGAGCCAAATACCCTCGGCTCCAACTACACATAAACGGGGGATACATTTTGACCGTCCAGCGCATGACCATCCGATAGGATGAAGTGGGTGGCCTGCACCCCCACCTTGCGCAGCCCCTTCCCACCACTGGCCGGCTTTGACCTGCAGCCACTTCTGTCCAGGGTCAGAGTAGGGGGCTGCGCCCCAGTCCCGGTGAGGGCTGGCTGATACTTGTCATCTGATGGGAGGGCAGAAGACTGACCTCCCCTAACCCGCCTGGGGACACCAGGGCTGCAGCCTGGTCAAAAGCCCCTGTGCTTGAGTGGAAGCACCGGTCTTAATTCGTTATTTGAAAAGTCTCGGTAAAGGAAAAGAAAAAAAAGGTTAGATTTTTACAGTCATGTTGTATGTTCACCCCTTTCTGATACTCCCAGATTTCACGCATATCTTGAGGTAAATGAATTCTGATTATTAAAAATAATAAGTCACTCCAAAAAGTTACATTTGCACAGAGGTTTGCAGCTTACTGAGCATTTTCACAACCGGGATTTTATCTATTTGGAATAAATTTTTGACCAGAAAAATTTTTTGAGTATGAGGACAATGTAAGGAAAACAGCCCACACATCTAGTCCGGCTGTGTAAGAGGTAAAATACAAACTTGCATGGGTGCAAAAACACAATAAATCCTACCTACAATCGCGCTTTCTGAACGAACCTCGGCACATAAAGTCTCTGATGACGTTAAATAGCCGCAACAGACAAGTGATGACACAGAAAACAAACAATCCCTAGGAAAACAAGGCGGCAGCAACAACCACAAACGCCCCCCACTCCGGCTGCCCTTCATCCGTGTTTATTTGAAAAAGGATAAATTTTTGCCGAAAACCTCCCTCTTTTAACTAACCGCTGAATAAACTTAGGCGCGACAGAAATAATATTAAGTCCGTGTTAAAAGAAAGAGCAAGAAATTTATTCGGAAATTGACAAGACAAAACAACAAAACAACAAAAGTGCTCTAGTTCTCTCTAGAAATTTTGGTCCTCCAAACGGCACATTACAGAACAACCAGGTCTAGAAGTTTCGGGCCGGCCGGCTCCGGGACACAAGCCCGCCTGGTCCGACTGCTGCCAGGTTTCACATTTCTCCTGCCCAAGGTGCGAGAAGCAAGACGTTTGAAAAACAAAAACGGGCAGAGGACAGGCCGTCCCGGCAGCGTCCGCTAGGCAAGCCGTGATCACCCGACACTCGGGGCTTGCCTCGGAAGATCCGGGGAAATTTGTTTTTGATTTTTTTAATAGGTAGAGGGGGACCCCCACCCCTCAATTCGTAGAGGAAATCGCCTTTTACTGAGGATATTCTCCTACCTCTCTGAATACAGCTTTCTGAAGGCCCGACAGGAATTCTACTTCAAATCTCCTGGAAGAGAAGATTTTTCATGTTTTGCTTTAGCAAACCCCAAGGCCACAATACTTCGCGGGTTTTCCCGGTGAGTTTTTTCCTTAACAAAAAATTTAAAATACCATCTGAACTAGTTCTCCCGATTTTTAAAGCAAAACCTTAGCCAGCCGCTTGGGCCTGGAGGGGCCCGAGGCGCCAGGATGGAGAGCAGAGGAAACGCAGCCTCTCTCCGAGCCGGGATGTGGTGTAAAGCCAGGCGCAGGCCGCCCGGCTAGGCGGCGGGGCCCCCTGCTCGGGCCCAACCCCCGTCCCGCCCAGTGGACCCCGGCAAACCGCTTCTGAAAGGCTCCAACAGGATACGCGGAGCAAACACACGTTCGTCCCTGTTACTGGCGGCGCAGGGCTCGATGTTGGCCCAAACCCGCGCTTCTAGGCACGGGTTGCACGGCAGCCGGGCGGGCAAAGCCGAGCGCGAGCGCACCGACCTGTGTGTGAGAGAAGGCCAAGCGGTCTGCGCCGCTAACGGCCGGCTGCACCTCGACCCAGGCACTTCCTCTGCGCCGTGCATTTTGGCATGGGGTGTCCAGCCCAGATGCTGGGGCGCCGAGAGGAGACTAGGCCTGCAGAAAGCGCGCAGAGAGGCGGCCTGCAGGCAGGAGGAGCGAAAGGGCATAGAGGGTAGGGAGGCGAGCACAGGAGGAGCAGAGACAAAGAGGAGAGAGAGGAGCCGAGAGGAGCGAGGAGGCGCAGAGGGGCCGCGGGCGCTGGCTCAGGAGGTGGCCGCAGCGGGAGCGCGGTCGGGCTGGCGGCGGTGGCTGCAGCCGAGGCCGGCGTCGCGCGTCCCTGCATCCTCGCATCCCGCGTGCGCTGGACTCTCAGAGATCGAGGCGCGAGTGCAGCGTGCCGGTCTTGCTGTCGTGGTCCCAGTAAGAGCAATGCATCATGGCGAGCTCGGGCTGCCGGGCGCAGGCGAACTGCAGGCCTGGTGCGTTGGTGGGCGCGGGTGCCGGGGGCGCGGCGGTGGCGGGGCTGGCGGGGCTGAGCTGGCCCGGGGGCGGTGCGGCGGCCCCGTGGTGCGGCGGGGCTGGCGGGGGTGCGGCCGCCGCGTGTAGATGGTGTGCGTGCGGGTGTGAGTGGGGATGCGGCGGCGGCGGGGGCGCGGCCGGGGGGCCTCCTAGGCCGTTGTACGAGTTCACTACGCCGGGAGGCAGCGCCATGCTCTGCACGCGTGAGTACGGCCCGTACGAGGCGGCCGGGCCCGCTAGCCCCTTGACCACTGCGGCCGCGCTGGGGCTGCCCGGGCCCGCGGCCGCCGCCGCTGCTGCGGCTGCTGCTGCAGCCGCCGCCATCTGGCAGGAGGCGTATGGCATGGGTGAGGGCGGTTGCGGTAGCGGCCACGAGTTGTTGAGGAAGCCAGACTGCAGGTATTTGGGGGGCGCCAGGTAGCCGTAGCCGTCGGTCCCCGCGCCTGCCACGCCGCAGCCTCCCGCGGCTCCTGCGGCCCCAAAGAGCCCCTTGCCCGGCTGGAAGTGCGCGGGCGGCGGCCGGAAGGGCCGCTTCATGCGGCGGCGGCGCCGGTAGTTGCCCTTCTCGAACATGTCCTCGCAGGCCGGGTCCAGCGTCCAGTAGTTGCCCTTGCGCTCGCCGCCGCCCTCGCGCGGCACCTTGATGAAGCACTCGTTGAGGCTGAGGTTGTGGCGGATGCTATTCTGCCAGCCCTTCTTGTTCTTCTCATAGAATGGGAACTTGGCGATGATGTACTGGTAGATGCCGGACAGCGTGAGCCTCTTCTCCGCGCTCTCGCGGATCGCCATGGCGATGAGCGCCACATACGAGTACGGGGGCTTCTGCGCGGGGTCGGGCTTCTCCGGGGCTGTCGCGGCGCCGCCGCCGCCCTTGCCAGGGCTCGGCGGCAGCGGCGCCTCGGGCTCCTTGGCGGCGCGGCCGGTCTCCGGGGCCAGCAGGGCCCCCGCGGCGTCCTCGGGCTCGGGGTAGCTGGCCATCATGACAAAGCCGGCGCGCCGCGGCCAGGCAGCCCCTGCTTTTTTCCACTGGCGCTGGAGCGACGCAGAGTCCGGGCGCAGAAGTCCACTCGCCGCAGAGTCTTAAACTTCTGAAGACTGCCGATGCCGCCGCGCTCGCTCGCTCGCGGCCTCTCGCTCCTCTCCCTCTTCTTTCCCTTCCCCTGGGGAGCGGCCGGCGGGAGTGGAGCTCAGCCTCTGGCCATGGGGAGCCCGCCCAACAGAGAGGGGCTCCGGCCCCGCCGCCCCTCCCCGCCAGGCCAGTCCCCGCCTCGGTGGGTTTTCTTCACTGTGCTCTTCCCCTCCCCCACCCCCCCAGTTTCCCGAGGTACGACCCGCGTCTCTGGCGGAGTTGCCTCCCGGAGTCCCTAGTGCGCCAGGAGCCTCTCTCTGTTCTGATTCGTATGGGCTCCGCTGAGTTCCGCTTGCGTCAGGCGCCTTCGCCCCTATAGCGGGGCGGCCAGTCGCGCACGGGCGAGTTCATCTCCAAGTCACTTTTTGTAAACGCCCCGCACAGCCCGGACTGGCCTTCCCCCTCCCAGCGAGCTTGGGGGCCCGGCGGATAGCCGGGCTCACGTTCTCAAAAGCCCTTGAAATCCGCCGGTCTCGCTCTGCGGAGTCGGTGCTCGCTCTGCGGGGTCAGTCCGCACTCGGCCCTGTGCCCAGGGACTTCGGGCCCTAGCGAGGAGAGGCGCGCCAAGCCTCCTCGCAGCTTTCAGGTGAAAGAAAACGACTCCTTTGCTCTGCCCTTTGCTGCTGTCTCGGGGCTAAACTTCTAGCTCGGGGCTGGGGGAGGGGGTGGGACGCGGAGAGGGACGGACGGGGGTGGGGTGGAGAGAGCTGCGCCGTGGTTTTGGGAAAATCAGCGGAGAAACGCGTGTCACTGAACGAAGAAACCTCGGCCTGGCCCGTCCCTTCCACTCTCAGAGTGACTGGGCCGGGCTGGGGCCAGGGAGAGGATCGCCGGGAAGAGGCCGACTGAAGCACCTCCGCCTTTTCTTGCGCAGTCCCAAGACCTAGGGACCAGACCCCTCCGCAGAATGCGCGCTGTCATCTTACGGGTTGGCTGTGTGTTTTAACGACACCAAGGAGACCCCACTCTGCTCCTGCTCGGACAGGGCGCGAAGGTTGCCGCCGTGGGGCATTGGGAGACTGTACGTGTCTGTGCATCGGTATCACATCTGTAATTCAGGGGGAGGGTCTGTCCTCGAGACGTGAGATACCAGCTGCCCAGGTGCAAGTGTACCAGTGCAAAAACACAGGTATGCACGTGTACAAGGTGTGAAGTTTATGTTTATGGGGTAACGCTTATATATGTGTAATTGTATATGTATATCACGTATCTGAGTCAATGTGGCTCATCTTTTTCCACTCTCCTCCCCTCTCTCTTAGTTCTTTCCTTCCTTTCTCCCTTTTCCCCTGCTGTTCTTTCTCAAGTCTTCTCGCCTCCAATGCTGTGAGTGTGCATATTCTATCCTAGGCTGGAGGGCGAGGGGGAACTGGCGGTGAGAGAGGCACTTGTTTAAATCTCTCGTGACAGACATTTGTTCTGATCTTACTCTAGGTCTGAAGGGTAAGTTCTCACCTACCTTCAGCAGAAGTCTGATTGGGACCCAGTTACATCTGCATGCATGAAGCTTCTCAGGGGAAGTCAGTGCTCGCAAAAAAGTCAGGTGTGCCTTTCAATAGTTAATTTAGCCTTGAGAAAAAGTCTGAAACCATAAAGTGTGAGAAAGATGGCCTGTGTTTTGAGTCCTCATTCCCCAAACTTCTTGCTGCTGATGGGGCCAGAATTCTTTGTGGAGGAAGGTTGACTGAATGGATGTCATGCAGGTGTTTGTTAGTGATTGGCATGTCTGGAGTGGCTGACCCAATACCTGTCACCACCTCTTCCTCCCAGGCTGTCCAGTCTCTGAAGAATCTTGAAGATCCCTTAGTGGCCTATGGGCTCAGCATCCACAGACCACCTGCATGTGCTGCCTGCTTCGCACTCAGGCCTCTGATCTGCATTCCGAGATTAAAGGAAAGGAGGACAGGGTTATGGGGCCTCTTTGGAATTCAGCATCTTGAAGATGACTCCAGAGAGGTCAGTAGGGTAGCCTGGTCTGACCACCACAGTGAGAGGGAGCAGGGCTCTCCTAAACTCATCTCAGTAAATACCCTTCTCCACCCACCATGGAAAATATCTCCAAGTAGCTTGCTGGTTTTCTCCCATTACTCCCAACATACGGCAGGACAAGCGACGCTTCACACTCTTTGTGCCTGTTTTCTGACCAAGAGTGCAGGTGTTTTTCTTTGTCCTCACCGCATGGGTGCCCAGGCTAAGGGTGGGAGTTCAGTTTGGGCTGCTGCAGATGAACTGCAGTGCCCATTGTCCCCCAGGGCCTGGGCAGGGAGAAAAACAGCTGAGACTGGGCCTCACCCTGGGGGGCTACTCTCTCCTCCCCTTCTTTTTCTGACCACCCAGGCTGGCTCCCTGTCCCTCTCTTTCCCCCTTGCAGGCATTTCCGCTTCTGGCCTTCAGCAGCCAGGTGTAACAGCATTGTTGTGTGTGTCATCACTTCCCCGAATTCCAAATCCCTTTTCAGCCTTTTAAGGAGTGTGTGTGTGTGTGTGTGTGTGTGTGTGTGTGTGTGTATTGAGGGGTGGGGATAAAGGAAGGAGTTTCTCTAAAGGATTTTCTGAGAGGGGAAAAAAAAGAAGTCCTGCTCTCCCCAGGTATTGCTCTCTTTGGAAACGGTGGGGAGCTCCTTGGTTTTCTTCTCAAACCTCCTGGGCAGGCTGGGGAGGGCCCCTCTTCCCAGCGAGGTCGTAATACCGTCCGGCCAGGCACACCATGCCGAGGTTTGTGTGGGGCCCCAGAGCCGTTCCTTCTCCTCGCTGCATTGCAGCGACGCGGGGCCCCGGCTTAGTGACCTCCGGCGGTGCCCACCTCCAAGGGCCGGGTGAAGCTCCTGAACTCTCTGGCCCGGTTTCCCAGGGCCCGCAGCTGCAACTCAGGAGCCGCAGTGCCTCCCGACGGGCTTCCTGCCCGAGCGCCGCCTGCGGACGCGGGGCCGAAGACCCGCCAACGGAGCGCCACCTCCGCACCTCCGAGGCCCCGGCAGCCGGCTCCAGCAAAGCATTTGGCTCGGATGGAGGGAGACACGTTTCTCCCCGCCGCCCGGAATCCTGCAACAGCTGCGGAAGCAGCCCGCACCTTGGGGCCGGCGGTCAAGCCCGGCCAGGTGAGCAGGCCGGGTCCCAGAGGCAGGAAGCGCTGGCCTGGCTTGGCCTGGTTCGACCCGCGCCTCCGCCAGCCGCCTGAACCATGTCCTGCGGCCCCCTTTCCGGGCGGGGCTCCGAACCCACCCCGGGGAGCTGCGGCACCGAGCCCGCTGCAGCCCTCTCCTGTGGGTATGGCCTCTGCAGCGCGCACGGTGGGAAAAGGGAAGTCGGATGTATTTCTTAGCACATCCCCACACAACTGCGCACCTCCACAACTGTCAGCACCAGCCGGCCCCAGCCACATCCCCAAGGACTGCAGGTCCCTCTACTCAGGTCACATCCCTCCATCCATTTCTGCTTCAGTCAAACCCATATCACCTTCAGTTCTTCTTTTCCTCACTACTCTGTCACACTCGCCTGTTACGTATACTAGCTCGCATTCTGCACACCTGGTTATAAAATATGTCAGTCTGATGCCCAGGACTCTAAGTGTCATCACACACACGTATCTCATGACACAAAGTGACCTCTTGGCTCCATGTCTGCAAGGCCGACTCCCAGAAGCCTGTTGATTCTCTGATGTCTTTGGCCTGTGGTTAGGACGACTGAGCAGCCACCCGAATGTTCCCATGGTAAGGTTGCTGCTCAGAGTTTTTTTTGAGAAGCTCAGGTACAGAGTATACCTCTGATGCCCTTTAACACACACAGGCCACTTACACAGGCTTTATCTCTGTTTTACAGTTGAGCTCACTGCTGCAGTGACAGGCTGCAGCCTGAGATGGTTGCATGGTTCCCTTACACACACACAGCCCCAGGCCCCGGGCCAGCCCGTGTTATTCTGCCTGGCTGGGATTAGCAGAGTCACTTACCCAAATATGTGCTTAGGAGAAAGAGTGAGAGAGAGTAGGGAAGAAGAAAGGGAGGTGCAGGGAGAGAGAGAAAAGAGAGAAAGAGGCAATGCCACTGCCCATTCAGGATGACAGCTGTTTCCAGTTGCTATCTTATTGAATCCCACACACCTCACCCTGTGGTGGCTGGGCTGGGAGGCGGCAGACTAGTGTTTTGAGCTCCTCCTTACCTCATTGATGTTGGGCTTCTATTCTATCAGCACCTCTTTTCCCCAAGGAGTGTGTGCCCTTCTCTCCGCAAGGCAGACTGCAGGGTAGTGTAGGCTTTTCTCCTGATTGAGCTTAACTCAGGGAGAAAAGGCAGAGGGGGCTGGTTCCTGGGCTATGTGAGGACCTCCACTTTCCAAAGACCTCTGGGATGCTCCTAGAGAAAGAATTCTAGGGTAGCAGGAGCTGTTGGCCAGCTTCCTTTGGTATCCATGGCCATGACTCTCATAACCCAAAGCCATTTTGTTCAGTCCTAAACAGTGAATACCCTGCCACTCAGACGCAACACATGCTTGAGTGTGTGATATATTGTTGTTGCCTTTCTCCACACCCAAACTGTAAGCCTTGATGGGCAGAGACTGTCCTCCACTTCTCACTCAGTGCTTTCCATAAAGATGGGCTTAATGCATTATAGCGGAATTGGGAAAAGACTCTGTTCCACAGAGAGAATTGAGAGATGCCACTTTCCTTGTAATAAAGCTGGTATTTCCAAGAAAGAGACTGCAAGTGGGGAAGAGTGGCTGGACCATGGAGGGCCAGCTCGGAATCCAAAAGTCCTCTGCTGTTTGGGGCTCTCTACTAACTATGACTGTACAACCATGCTGCTGAGCCTTAGGCAAAGACACAGGACACCTTTTTGGTTCCTGATCATGGCAAAGACCTGTCTGAAACAGTCAAACTAAACTTTACTAGAAATAGGTTGGCCTCTGCATCTGTGGCATCTGACTTGCAAGGTGTAAGGCCTGCTCTCTGGAGCCCCAAGCAGGCCCATCAGGGGATGACTGAGAAAGGCCCATCTTGGTACTACTCAAGTTTCTCTCCACAAATGGACACTGTCTAAAGAGCCTCCTTGCAGGAGGGCAGTTTTAGATGCCTAGCTTTGATGAAGTCCAGAGGAAGGGAGAGAGAAGGGCTGAATTTTGTGTTTTGTTCTACTGGCCTTCTGAAGGACGTGTCCTTCATGCCAAAAGTGTGTGTGTGTGTGTGTGTGTGCGCGTGCACTGTATAACTTGTGTGCGGTAAATAATATGCATCTCAAGTGCATATTATTTAAGTACGGCTTAATGTATTTTTATGTGTAATGCACCATGTAACCACCACCCTGATCAAGATATGAAACATTAACATTCTGTCACCTCAGAAAGTTCCCTTATATCTTTCTCTTGTTAATGCTTATGTCCAAAAGTAACCCATATCCTGATTTCTATTGCTATAGATTCATTTTGCCTGCTTTGAGCTTCATATAAATGGGATACATGTCTTGTACCTTTTTGTGTCTGGTTTCTTCTGCAGAACATCTCTTTGCTATTCATCCATCTTGTTACGTGTGTCAGACATTCATTTCTCTTTATCGCTGTGAATATTCCACAATTTGCTTATCCATTCACCTACATCATCCGATGGACATTTGTGGTGTTTCCAGTTTGGGGATATCATAAATAAAGCTGCAGTCAACATTTTCGTGCATGTCTTTTTGTGAAGGGCTTTTCATTACTCTTGAGCGAGTACCTAAGAGAGTGGGCATAGGTTTAGTTTTGGTAGATATTGCCAAGCAGTTTTTCGAAGTGGAAGAGCAAACTACAGACGGACATGCTGGAACAGAGACTTTTCCTTATAGATAGCATCCTCTAAAGATGCTACTTTGTAGCTTCAGTTGTTATTATTATTTTTATTATCATCATTGTCATTATCATTATAAAAGAACAAAATAGCTATCCTTTTTTAAGCACTTGTTTTGAGCCAGGGACTTACATGCATTCTCTCATTTCATTTTTCTGACAAACCTATTCCCATTTTATAGATGAAGAAACTGAGGCTCAGAGACATTAAGGAACTTGCTGAAGGCCCCGGCCAATAAGTGACGGTTTGACTTTGGAGCCCTGAGTTTCACCTTCCTGCAAGGCCAGGAAGTCCTTCCTTCCATCAGACCAAATCTAAATGCTATTTATGAGACCCATTTCCTATAACCTCTGGTTCTTCCCACATGCACTGTCACACCCAGACTTGAGATCTGCGTACACACATACACACACAGCCTTTCTCACAGCCACATAAACTTTCTGGGAAGAAGAAGGGCATGAGGCCAATTCAGTGAAAACTTCAAAACTTGCCAAGTCTTGGGCTCAGCAACCTAATGGTGTTCTTTTCAGGGAATTTGCAGGAGAAAATTGGACTAGGGAAGAGTTTGTTTCTGGAAGCTGCAGAGAAGAATTCAGAGGCCATCCTTTCCTGGGACGAAAGAGGCATTTGGTTCTCCTCCCAGTAAGCTGAGCCAATCCCATAACCATGATGCTTAGAGGCATCAGTCTGGGGCATCCCTCTATCTGCAGGCCTCATCCAGGCATATTCATCTTCTCCTAGAAGGAGATGACAGCCTGGAGATTGTGCACCTTACTTGAGAAAGTGGTAAGTGGGGGAGTAGGTGTATGGTCTGAGCAGAGAGAGAGCATGAAGTCTAGAGAATTGCACTTTGGGACAGAGTGCTTAACCAGGCCCTGCAGGAATGGTCACTCTGAGGAGAGTCAATAGCCTTCTCAGAATGTTGTTACCAAGAATTTAAGCTCCTGGGCTTGACTGAGAGAAGAGTGCTCCCTGTGGGTGGAGGTGATATGTGGGTCCTATACTCTGTGCAGCTGGCCCCTCTTCAGGCCCCCTTTTACACTAATTGAGGCCTTGCTGGCTCCGAGTTTGTAATTGGGAGTAATTGATGACAGGCTGCTATGGTGGTACAAGCAGGCTTTTGTTGGGGAAACAGTGGTCAGGATTCTGGGACTGTTTGTGGGAGCAGTCCAGGATTCTAGTGTGCTCTGTTTCAGGTACGTCTTGGCTCTAGCCTGTTGCTAGGAGGCAGCCTCCTTAGGAATGGGACTAGTAGCATGTCTGAACAGGAAGGGATCCCCTCATGTGAGTGATGAGAACTCAGGTCCAGAAATATACAGAGTCTGCTCTAGGCCATGGAGGTAGTACAGAAGGATTAGAGGTCCTGGTGCCTGGTACTGTCATTGATGCAGACTCCCCACAGTCTGTAGGTACCTTGGTGGAGCAGTTAAACATATCTCTGTCCCAGTTCTTATTGATATCAGCCTGAGAAATGATGGAACCTTGCTAAGCTTCAGAGTTTAAAATTTGTGTCATTCTCCAAATAGGAAATATATTCACATATACCAAAATTAAAAGATATAGAAGGTTTACAGTGAAAAGTCTTCCTTTTACTTTTGTCCCCAAGTCATCCTTCTCACAGGCAGCCAGTGACCCTGCTTTTGTGTATATCCCTCTGGACACATTTTATGCATATACAAAAATGGTACGTACATTCCCTTGCCCTCCCTCACTTTTTGCACATAGCAGCATCTAATGCAGTGTTCTGTGTCATAGAAATCTTTCCATATCTGCGCATTCTCTTTTTAGAGCTGCATGGTATTAGGTTGTTTCCAATCCTTTGTTTTTATAAACAATACTATAATATTTGATCTTGTATATGCCTAATTTTGTAGATGTGTACAAATATCTGTACAAAAATTTCTAGAATTGTAGAGTTGAGTCAAAGGGTATGTGCATTTGTAACTTTTGATAGATATTACCAAATTACCTTCCTTATGCATTGGAGCAGTGTAACTCTCACCAAAAGTGCATGGGATTCCTGCTTTTCCACAGCCTCACTAATATACATCTTTGTTTTTAAGAAATACATCTTATAGATATAGTTGAAGACCCCACTGTACCCTTCCTTGATTCCTTTCTGTATCTTTTCTGAGGTGATCACCATTGTAAATTTGGTGCTAACTATTCCCACAGCTGTTGTACTATGTGAGTATCCACTCCTAGGCGATACTTAGTATTGTTTTGTGTTTAATAACTTTAGATAAATGGTATCCTGCTATTGGAGAAAGACACGTGCTTGCTTTTTCATTCAACCTAATGTTTGTGAAAAGTTCCTGGTTGATATACAAAGACAAACTCCATTTATTTTCAGTGTGTTGCACCATTCCATTGTATGAACACACCAAGATTTATTTATCCAGGTTCCTATTGAGGGATGTTGGGTTAAGTCCTGTTCTTTATGATTACCAATAGTCCTGCTATGGTTGTTCTTATATATGTCTGTTAGTGCTCATGTGCTGTAGTTTACCAAGAAGTGGGACTACTGAATGAAAGGACACTGACATCTTCAACTTTGCTAGTTATTGCTGAGTGGAACCTCTGCTTCTTCACCTGAGAAACAGAGAGAGTGATGCCTGTACCCTAGGAAATCAGTGTCAGTGAGTGAAATGATGGAGAGAAGAGAACATTGGCTCAGATTCCAACAGATCTAGACTTAAATCCTGGCTCAGCAATCTACTTGCTGTGCAACTTTGTATTATTAGTGCCTGAGGTACCCCTACGTCTGGCATGAAATGCTTGTTGAATGAATGAATGTGTAGTGTTTTATCTTTTAGGTGAAGATTTAGTCTGGGAAATGATTAGACATTCAAATGTTATTAGTCGTTGATGCTTTAGTGTGAATCAGTCCAGGATTTAATTATAGTTCTGTGAGAGGTAGAAAGTGGGAGTGGAAGGGACTCTAGGACAAGTGTTAAGGGTCTGCATGTGTGTGTTCAAGGATAGTGAGGTGTCAGGTTGAAGAGGAGGGAAATTCGGGATCGGAGAGGGTTCTAGAGGCCTCTAAGACAAAGGCTGCGGGCAGTCTCTCCGGGCTATTGGGTGGAAGAAGGCAGGCACAGCTTCCGGGTGTGCCAGGCTTACTGCGTGCCTAGGGTGTAGGATGCTGACCACGCGCCACTAGTCCCGTGGGGCCCCAAGCAGCGCACGCGGTGGCGTTGGGGGCTTCCTCGCTTTGTACCACGTCACTCACTTCCCCACCGAAGCCCAGAAGCAACAGTGGCAGTGGCTGGGGCCAGGGCTGGGGCCAGGGCCAGGGCCGTCGGGGAGGGTGTTCTCTTTACCCCAGACGGCGCAGAAAGGACGCAGGGATCCTGCCTGAGCCCAGCACGCAGGGCCTTACCGCCCTAGCACGGCGCGTGGGCCACCCGGCTCAGGAGCTCAGATGCGCGCACCCAGGACACCCGGGACCAGTTGGGGTCCTGCATTCGCGTCGTCTGGCCCTTTTCACATCTTCTTCATGTACTCAGTGAGCCCACGGCTGCTGGTTTCCCCATGCATCAAGACACGCAAGCTCTCACTGCCCGCCTCTAAGTCTTGCCTCGGTTGCCTGTCTCAGGAAGATAATAAAGGATTCCGTTCTGAGACGGTAGGACTGACTGCAACTTCTCCGTGGCCACAAGAAAGCGTAGCTAAGGCATTCCTTAGGTTGGGAGGTATTGGAGACAACATAAAGGCCAGATGGAGGGAACACCTTGTGTGGGAGGCTGGCACTTCATTAAGGACAGAAAGGACTGCCTTTGCTCTAATTTTCTATGAGAAATGGGAGCCTACGATTTCTGGGACTGGGCAAAGCCTTCTGGGATATTATTTTATGTCAAGAGATGGTCTTTCTTTAGTCTGAAGAGAATATGAATAGAGAAGACAATCACCTACGCTTGGCTATGTGTCCACATGGCTGCTCATACATACTGTATGAGCTCACACACTCACACATTGTTGTTCACCCAAATACATGTGTGTTCTTGCTTGTGCGTGTGCATCCCATACCCCTACCCCTATCCCTTTTCTCTCCAGGTTGAATCTTAGGAAAACTGCCCATCTAGAGTGTCTACTATATATGGCAGTCTGTGTTTACCAAATGATTTCTGATATTTCTCCACCTTTTAGGTCTAGGAAAGGGATTTCTGTTAACGATCTCACCAGATTTTCTTTGGCTCCTGGGGAAAGATTGTTGGCAAACTTTAAACTAGAGGAGCCATTTGGGAGGAGGAAGTTTCTACCACATGGGTGGGTTCACTCGAGACTGGCTATCTCTCAAGGACTGCCTTTAGATGCCACTCTATGGTTGGTAGAATTTGTCATTCATTCATTCATTCATTCATGCATTCAAATGAACATATCCAGGCACCACCTCTGTACGAGTCTTGTGCTAGGCCTGGGGATCTGGAGAAGGCTATGTTCTTGCCTCTGGGGAAGTACAGTTTAGTGGGGAGTTGGGTAGATAAATAGACAAATGCAATTTAGTATGATAAATACTGTGACTGGGGACAGTTGAGGCTGTGGAAGTGTTGGGGAAGTCTTCCGTGGCAGGCAGTGGATGATAAGGCTGGTTAACAAGGTCTACATGACTTAGGGCTTAGAATGCCTCTCTGAGGAACTTGGACTTTATCCTGAAGCCATTTGACTGTCAGATGGGAGCGAAATGAGCATTTGCGTGTTAGGAAGTGATTGTGGCTGCAGCGTAGAAGATGGATAGGGGATGGCAAGCTTGAAGTTCATGGAGTCCAGGTGAGAGATGATGGGCCTGAGCTAAAGAAGGAGCAGGTGGATGGAGAGAAGGGCATACCTTGAGAGACATTAGAAAGTGGAATCTGTGAGACTTGATAACTGAGTGGGAGCGAGGGAGGCGTCAGAACAACTCCCAGGTTTCTGACTTGATCAACTGGGCATAGGGTTTGGCCATTCACTGAGACATGGAAGGCTGGAGGCACAGATTTCTTGGGTGAGATGGTTATTTGTGTGAGTCATGTCTTTCTTGAGGTGCCCGAGGGGCATCCAGTTGATGTCTAGGAGGCACTTGGACATTCAGATCTGGACTCAGGAGATTCAGAGTCATATAGATGAGACAGGTTAGAGATGAAGTCACCCAGGGAAGGTGTGGAGAGAGGAAGAGAAGAGAACGTTAGAGATGGGTAGAATTGGGGAGTCTGTAAAATGACGGAGCAGGAGTAGCCAAAGAAGTGGGAGGTGACCAAGGGTGTGCGGTATTGCAAAAGCCTTGGGAAGACAGTGGTCAGGGCCTGCTCAGGACCCTCCCCTAGACCCACTTCCTCTGGCTTCCCAGGTCTCGGGTGCTTTGCCCCTCATAGGGTGATTGGTATTTTCGTGGTCACAAAGTCTCTCTGATGGTAAAAACTCAGATGCTGCAGTAGACTAGTTGTGGGACAAAGGTGGGGGCTTTTTACGTGTTTTAAATACTCAGTTATTATTGATGCAACTCTTACTAAGTATGGTGGTTACATAGATTATCTCATTTAACCTTCAAATAACTCTTTTCAGAATAGATATTATTTTCCCCACTTTACAAATGAAGAAACTGTGGCTCAGAGAGGCTACGTGTTTTGCCCAAGCTTACAGAGCTACTTAGAACTGAAGCTGGGATGTGGGGTCAGGTCTCTTTGCTTTCCATATGCCAAGTTTTTATCTTTTCTCTCTCTCTTTTTTTTATTGCCCTGTGCTTTTTTCCTTAGCATACATTCAGTGGGCTGCCTCCTGGATTGCCATCTGAGCCTGGCCTGGCTTGCCCACACCCTCCAAGCCTCCAGGCCATGGGGACTTCAGAGGAGGCCTGTATCCCGGATTAGCCCTAAAGACAACATGCTCCTAAAGAAGAAAGAGGAGGTCTAGGCACAGCTGAGGCCTGTGATGGGAAGGGCTTCCCGGGAATCAGTGGGGAACTTCCTCCTGGGAAAGCCATGAGAGGGGCAGTTCCTCTCTTGGGCCAGGCATCAGGGAGTCAGGTTCCAGCTGTTCCTGCCTGGCCACCCGCAGCCCTGAGCGCCCACCGGAGACAGGAGGCCCTGCCTGCTCACTGCCCATTGTCCCTGCACCACAGTGCCGCTTCCCATGCGCCTCCTGTTTATACAGGAAGCCCCTGCTCTGGGATGCCACCTCCCTCTCCTGATGACTGGCTCCAAGCTTGAATTCTTCACAGGCAGTCTCAGTGAGCGAGGACTAGAGTAAGTTATCACTGCTCAGTCACTTTAAGAATTAGTATAGCACAGTGGGTAAAAGCAAGGCTTTGCCACGTGGCTTCCCTGGGTTTGAATCTGGCCATTTTTTAGCTGTATAACCTTGGGCATTTATACTAACTCTATGAGTGCAGGTTCCTCCTGTATAAGATAGGGAATATTATTCCTACCTACCTCATAGGTTTGATGTAAGGATAAATGAAATATGGAAGTAAAGTGTCTGGAACATGGTATATGCTCAATAAATTATAGATCTTATTGTGACTTACTCTTTATCTCCCACTTTTAGTTGCACCAAATTTCAGCTGTGTTCCAATTATAGGCGATAGTTTTAAAATATGGCCTCCAAATTCTGTGACATTCATTCCATTAAGAGGTAGGGTCATGTCTCCTCCCTTTGAATCTGGGTGAGCTTATGACTATCTTGACCAATATGGTACAGTGGAAGTGACACTGTATTATTTCTTAGGCTTTGTTTTGGTTGCTGGAACACTTATACTTGGAACCCTGAGTCACCATGTAAGAATCTAACTGCTTTGTAACAGAGCTGTGGTTCCTACCTGTCTCTGTCTCCTTCAGTGCCTGACTGTAACCACTGCAGTAAAGAGCTTTCTCTGAAGTAGTCCTTAGGATCTAGGCAGAGTTTGTCCTTGGGACCATGTCATCTCCCTTTCCCCTTTTCTTCCCCTCCTGGCAAACTCTTCCCAACTCCCTTCTTCCCATTCCTCACTGCAAAACTTAGTCCTGGATCAGGGTTGGGAAGCAATCTAATAAACAGTAGTTATTACAGGTTAAAAAAAAAAAGGGATTGAACTGCTCTGTAGTTTGTCAGGCAATGAGGATTATTCTTCTTGGGTGCACTACCAGAAGGGTGGGAAGAGTTTTTTCCAGTTCAATAAAAATTTATTGAGTGGAGTTTTAAAAATGGCAGACTGAACTCAAACTGGAATTCCCTCCTTCACCAACAAAAGATGGCAAAAATTAAAAAGACAAAATAATAAATACAGAGTTAAACTTAAATTATGAAGCGATATTCTTGATAGACCAGAAATTATAAAACATTCCCAGGATAAAGAAGTAAATGGAATGTGACAGCCATAAGCAAAGTGTTTCTGAGTTCATGCCCAAAACATATGCAGAATTATGTCTTAGAAGAGGTGCATACAATCAAGAGTCACTGACCAAAAAATATTTGTCAAGCACTTATGTACCAAGACTTTGTCACTATTATCTGCATATTTTTATAGTCAATGCTTGTTTAGAGTTTCCCATATGTTTGCATTTTCTTTGCTCATCCATTTTTTCCTTCTGAGTTTAGTTTCCTTCTTCCTGAAGTATATAGTTTCATAGTGCTTTCACCAAAAGTCTGTAAGTCTTTTGCTGAAATTTAAAAATTCATTCTCCCTCTTAAATGTTAATATAGCTAAATATAAAACACTGACGTTGACAATTATTTTTCCTTGGCATATGGAAGATACTTGGAATATTCTGTTACTTTCTGGCATCTGTAGTTGCTGTTGAGAAGTCTATGGTAAGCCTACTCATTCTTTTGTAGGTATTGTCTGTTCTCTCTAGTTGCTTTTAAGACTTTGTTTTGGTATTTTTCAATTTTAATATATGTCTAGGCATGGAATTATTTTAATATAATCTGCTTGGGGACTGGAGCGAATTTTCCTTATGAAAATTAATATTTTTATCATTATTGAGAACTGTTGGCTGTTATATTATTTAATATTACTTCTTCCACATTATTTTTATTCTTTCTTATTACAAATCTTTTGGACTTCCTCATTCGCTCTTCTTTTTCTTTTAATTACCTTTCTTTGCTTTCTCTCTTTGCAATCTGGTAAATGATTTCCTCATAGCTATTTTCTAATCCAGTAATTATTTTTTCAGTTCCATCTATTCTACAATTTTACCCATCCATTAAAATTTCAGTTTTGATGACTATATATTTTTTTCATATCTAGATGTTTTATTCGGTTCTTTAAAAAACCTACCTTGTATTTCATTATGGTTTCTGTTTCTCTCTCTATTCTCTCTTTTTATTTTAAATATAGTCTTTCAGAATGTTCAATTGTCAGCAGTTCTTGGGATGCCATTTCTATTTGTTTCTGAAAACTTTTGCTCATGGTAAACTTTTCATTGTATGGTTTATCATTTTCCTTGGTGATTTTTTTCTCTGTAGTAATCCTATATTGCCTGAGTTGTTGGAAGGACCCTACAGAAAGGCTTTATTTTGGTTTTGCTTGGTGCCCTGGAGATATCACCAGTTTGGGATCTATTTTTTTTTTTTTTTGGTATGTTTGTTAATTTTTTGACTTGGGATTGCTGCACAACGTGGTTAAAATAAGTCCAATGCTAAACTATCACCTGATGCAAGCTTGGTGTTTTGATTTCTCATGGGAGGCCAGGAAGAGATAAGCTTTATTGCTATGTCTCTGGGCTGATGGGAGAGTTTTTCTAACCCTCTTTTCACTAGGGATGCAGCTCTTCAAAAAAGTCCTGACTTTATGCATAATTCTCCTCCTAATTTAACTTGAATGACCCCAAAACTCTGTTTCTTGTTCCTGTAAGAAGATTAGAACTAAAGCTTCGCATCTTTAGAGCTATTTTCCAGTCTATAAGCTTTCTGCCTCCTATCTAGGGTTTTTTTTTTTTTCCAATGTCAGTTCATGTGCTACTCATCTGGTTTTCAGTTTCCTCTATAGCTAGTATCTACAGATTACTTTTTGAGAGCTGAAGTTGAAAAAAAAATGGTTATTTTTTATTAGTTATTTTTAAATCTAGAATTTCTGTGAATTTGTAATGGAAGACTATTTTTTTCTTTATAGCTTCAGGTCACAATGAACCTTTCCAAGCCCTTTGCATGTGTTCTCTCATATTCTCACAAGAACTCTATGACACAGATGTTATTTATCAACTTCCTTTTATGCACAATGATGTTGAGACTTGGCAAGTTTAAGTCTTGTTCCTGGTCAGACAGGTAGGAAATGGCTTTGTCACTATTAGAACCCAGGTTTCTCTGATTCCATTTAATGTGGCATTTAGGAAGTTATTGATAATGATCCATTCCCCTTATCATTTCATTATGAAAATCTTCAAACATAATACATATACTATCCACCTAGATTCTATAATTCTTTTGTTATATTTGCTTTATTATATATCTATCCACTTACCCATCCTCTATTCATCCATCTACCCATCTTATATTTTAATACATTTCAAAATAAGTTGCAGACATTAGTATACTTCATCCCTAAATAGTTCAGTATGCATATCACTAACTTGAGTTAAATATTTGTTTACGGTTCTTTTTTTTTTCCGTAGGAACAAATAAGCCAATATTAACTCTACCATTCATGAGTTTTGACTAATGTATACACCTCTGTAATGCAAATTCATATCAAGATATAGAGCATTATTATCTCTGCAAAAAGTTTCCCCCTACCCCTTCCCAGCCCATCCCTGCACCCACCCAGAGGCAACCACTCATTTGATCTGTCCCCCAAGGACTAGTTTTGCCTCTTCTAGAAATTCATGTAAATGGATTCTTACCAAGTGTACTCTTTTGGGTAAGTGTTCGTTCACTTAATGTAATGATCTGAGATTCATTCATGTTGTGAGTGTGTGCGTGTATCAGTAGTATGTTTATTTTTATTGCTGAGTAGTATTTCATTGTTTGGCTATAACACGGTTAGTTTATTCATTCTCCTTTTGTTAGATACCTGAGCTGTGTTCAGTTTCTAGATATCATGATAAAGCTGCTATGAACATTTTTATAAATATTGTTGTTTTAACAGTTTCTATGACATGGGGGTGAGGAGAATAGTATAGCAGCCAGATTGTAGTTAGTTGAGAGAGATGAGGAAGTGTAGAGAATGAACACAGACAACTTTCTTGAGACAAGTAGTTGAGAAGTGGGGAGAGAAAGAGTAGTAGCTAGAGAGATATTCAAGGGTCAGGGATGATATATAGATATATACCATATATATTACATAAATAATATATAATATAAATATATATTCAATATTGTATAGAATATGTTGTAATGCAAACAATATATTATTATAAAATAAATATAATATATTTACATATATATAGATATATGCATACATATATAAATTAAATGTATATATGAATATAGATATTTCTATTTAATGGGAATAACATAAACATGTTTTTATAGGGAGAGAAGAGAGGACGGAGGGTATGGGAGTCCTGGGGATAGCCCATGGCTGCCTCCTTCTTGACCCTGGGTCTTAAGTTCCAAGAGTGGAACCCCTGGTCCCTGTGGCTGCTCCCTGGCTTCTACTGGCAAGTTTCAGGTCCTGAATCTTTTTTTCTGCCATTCTGATATGCAGATTGGCCTCAGCCATTCTGACAATTGAAGGGACAGCAGAACTTTGTGTTGGCTGTCTGCTTAGGTTGTCGATGTTCTGGGGTGGGGTGACAGCAAGTGTTAGTGAAAGAGGAGACAGTGGCTTTGGCTGGGCAGTGGGGAAGAACCTGCTCAGAATAATCGAGTCACCTTTCTTGGTGATGATTGCACAGGCCTTGCCACAGGAGAACCACTAAGATTCCATCCAGGTTTTAGAAGCTGTGACTTGTGGGAAGAGCTGATCCCTCCCTTGCGAGCAGTTGCTGGTTCGAGTTCCTGGGCCAGAGATCACCTCTTGACGGACATAAAACAGTCAGGAGCAGAGGCCAACCCATGGATTTGCTTCTGTCCATGTTTAGTTCTCTAGAATATTTGTTGGATTAATAAAAGAAAGTCTGCTTTTAAAGATAATCTGGCTTAATTGGTTGCAGGCAGGCAGATTGGACCAGTGAGTTCTTGTGATTATTCATCTAATCATCCCTTTTTGGGTGATTTCAGGCTTGTTATGAAGTACCTCTCCCATAGGCTCTCAATACTGGGTGTTTGTTGCTTTAAAATGTTTATATGGTACAGCCACTATGGAAAACAGTCTGGAGGTTACTCAAAAAATTAAAAATAGATCTACCTTTGGACTCAGCAATTGCACTTCTGGGTATTCAAAGGAAACCCATCTTAATTGTAAAGATGTTTGCATCCCTGTGTTCATGGCAGCACTCTTTACAATAGCCAAGATATGGAAGCAACCTAAATGCCCATCAACAGATGATTGGATAAAGAAGTTATGGTTCATATATATGATGGAATATTACTCAGCCATAAAAAAAATGCAATCCTAGCATTTGCAACAACATGGATGGACCTAGAGGTTATTATACTAACAGAAATAAGTCAGACAGAAAAAGATAAATACCATATGATTTCACTTATATGCGGAATCTAAGGAACAGAAAGAACAAACTAATCGAAAACAGACTCACAAATATAGAGGACAATCTGGTTACTTATGGCCAGAGGAAGAGAGGGTGGGGCGGCTGGAAGAAAGTGGTGAAGGGTTAAAGAAGTACAAATTAGTAGTTGATAGATCGTCACGGGGATGGGGAACATGGCATAGAGAATGCAGTCAGCAGTAGTGTAATGGCTATGTGTAGAGCCAGAGGGGTGATAGAGTAATCAGGGGGCATTGTTTCATAAACTATATAAATGTCTAACCAATGTACTGTATACTTGAAACTAATAAAAAAATCTTAAAATCTTAAAAAAACCGTTGTTTATTGATTTATACCACACATATATATTATCTTCTTTAAAAAATCAATTCTATTGAGGTATAATTTTCATATAAAAAATGCACCCATTTTAAGTGTACATATTGGGGAGTTTGACACATTTAAATACCCATGTAACGAATACCTTGATCAAGGTATAGAACACTTTCGTTGCCCCCAAAGTTCCTTTGTGTCCCTTCCTAATCATTCCCCCACCCCACCTTTTGCCCCAGACAACCACTGATTTGATTTCTGTCAATGTCGGTTACATTTATTTTTCTGGAATTTCATGTAAGTGGAATTATACTATATGTTGTCTTTTGAATCTGGCTTCTGTTGCACAGTATGATATTTTGTAGATTTATCCATGTTATTGAGCGCATCCATAGTTCATTCCTGTTTATTTCTGAGTAGTATTCAGAAATTGCACACATATATCCTAATTTACCGAATAGATAGTAAGACACATGATTCAAAATTTAAAAAGTACACATCCTTCCCACCTCATTGTCTAACCAGTCAGTTCTTTTTCACAGACATCCAATATCACCAGCTTTTTGTTGAGCTATTTTGTGCATTTAGAAGCATATGTATGCGAGATCTTCCTCCAGTCCTTCAAAAAACGTATCAAATTTTGCATGCGCGTGAGTATAATATTAGAAGGATTTAAGATTTAAACATTGTACAGACTTTTGATGGTGATCAAAGTCAATTGGTTTGAAGAAGATACATTTATTTAAATCTGCAGGAAAAAGTAAACCAGCAAGTTGTGGGTTTTCAGCTTTATACTGGTGAACCTCAGGTGTACCTTCTTTCAGTCACACTGTCTTTGGAACCTGCTGTTCTTGCTAGCTCTCTGTGAAGTGATAGGCTGCTCACCACCCAAATGGGGCTTAGGGTTTAGGATGTTTGTGTTTAGAGTAGCTTGCTGGGTTTCTGACCCGAGATGGACAAAATAAGGGCCCTATCCCTGGACTGGACTGGGTCTGAAGGGGAGCTTGGCCCACAAGAGCCTTGATTCTAGAAAGGGGAGTGACTGGATTGGATGGGCAGGATGTTGTGTGTGTGTGTGAGTGTGTGTGTGCGTGTGTGCGCGCGCGCTACGCGCACGCGTGTGTGTGTGTGGCGGGGGATGTGTGTGTGTGTTAGTGTGTGTAAACAATCCATATCTACTTTGCAGCTCGGGTGGGTCTTGAAATATGCCCGACTGATGCTCTTGCTTCAGTGGCTTGTTGGGGGAGCTCTTGGGAGTCACAGCAAATCCCTACATTGGCCTAAAAGCCCAGAGTGGTCTGGCCCTGCAGGACCCCCAGCTTCTTCTGAGTAGCTTTCTCTGGGCTACCTGCACTCCAGCTACCTTGGCATTTCAATTTTGTCTCTCTCCTTCTCAGCTCATGCTGTTCTCTGTATCTGGAAACACTTCCCTGTGCTCACCTGCCCCTCAGCATCCTGGCTTCTCCTAGTTAACATTGATTCATCTTTCAAGACTGACCCCCCCATCCCCTCCAGGATGGAGCCTCGTGGTACAGCTCTCCTATAGCATTTATCATTATCTGTGCTTATATATTTCTCCAATTGGACCCATAGTGTCTATTTTTCCTTTTACTCTATCAGTGTCACATAGGCAGGAATCATATCTGTTCTGTGCACTATTTTATTCTCTGTGCTCTATCAGAGATGGACACATAGTAGGTGTTCGGTAAAAGTTTGTGAACACATGAGGCATTTCGATAGCATATCGATAGCTTGTAGTCAGAATCCAGGGTGAATTCCATTTCTGCATCTTGGCAAGTTACCTAATCTTTCTGAGCTGAAGTTTCCCCATCTGAAAAATGGGTATAATAACACTGCCTCTTGGCGCTGTTGGGAGTACTTGGAAAGTACAGGGCAAATAGCAGGTGGTAAGCCCTGGTAACTATCATAGTAGCATCTTTGATGCGAAGCCAGTGAGCACACTTGTTCATGGGCAGCTTGTGCTCCTGGTGACTGGTGACAGCTGGCGTCAATGTCTGAGGTCAGGCTGGGCCACAGGTGGGGCCTCAGTGCCCCCCTGCCCCAGGAGATGAGAGTGACGCTGGAGCTGGGGGTTGAGGAGGTCACAGTGCCATTTAGCAGCTGCCACCAAGACCTTGGATGGAGGACAGACCTGGGGCACCTCCAGTCACTGGCCTCTGCCAGGGCAGTGGATGGGAGCAGTAGGGAGCCATGGAAACAGGGGAGGGCAGGGAAGCCAGGTGGTCCCAGGAAGCTGCAGGCCTGGCAGGCAGGCAGGCAGGAAGGGAGCTGACGAGAATGTCAGGGCTCTGGAGGGGATAGGGTTTCTGCCGCCTCCAGCTGCCCTAAGCCACCTCTGCTGTTTTCCAGAGGGACCCAATTACCACTCCCTTGTGGAGCCAGGGCTGCCAGAGATCTCAGGGAGATAGGAGACGGCTCCCAGCAGGGCAGCAGAGGCCTTTTAAGCTCCCTTAACCATACACCTGTTCCTGATCATCTGAGATTTGGGGCCTGGTTTTGGGAAAATGTTAGGACTTCTGAACATGGTCCCTCAGGTCTCCATAGAGCCTCAGGCTTTCAAAGTGTTCTCATAAATGCCGACTCATTTGATCTTCACAGCTTGGTAGCTGTCTGAAAGGGTTTGTTGGCCTCTTTAGAGTATCCCTGTAGTCCAGAGAGAGGGGAAGCCAGTTGGCTGCAGTAACCTGATGAGCAAGTGATCCACGACTTCTGTCTTTGTAGAGCCTCTTCTCTGGGCCACTTGACCAACCAATTGACATACAGCAAGGTACTCCAGTTTGCCACAGGCCCCACCATGCCCTATTGTTTGCCACAAGGCTTGCATCCTTCATTTACATGATCTGCCTGATCTTTGAAGATATTTGAGCAGCAGCCCTTGCCCAGCTCTATCCTGGGTGCTGTGGAGGGTACAAGGGAAGGTAGAGTATTCTCTGTCCCCAAGGAGTGGATGGCTAGATATGCCCTCTGAGAGAGCAGCGTATAATGTTCGGTATACAATTAGGAGGCCATGTGATGTCCAGCCTGAGGATATAGAGCTGAGACTTGAGCTGGGTCTCCATGTGGAATTCGGCTGAGAGAAGGGAAGGCCTTCCAATGGAAGCCTACCTCAGCAAGTGCGGGGAGGAAAGAAGGGATTAGGGTTTCACAGGATGGAGAGAAAGCCTTTCTGTGTAGAGTGGAGGGAAGCATGGCAGTTACATGGCTTTGATTCCATTCATACCACAAATGTTTCCTGAGAACCTACTATGTATAAGACACCTACTAGGCGCTCTTATCTAATTTTTTATATAATTTCATCCTCCGTATAGCCATGGAGGTAGATATTTTTCCCGTTTCATAGATAAGCAAGTATAAGTATACAGATGAGGTATATTGAAGTTAAATGATTTGCTCAAGTCCAATCTGATTCCAAAACCCATGCTTTTCCCACACAGAAGGTTTTTGGGGGAAGGTGAGTTTTGGTTATGTATGAGGGACGATGAGAGGGTAAGCCTTAGGAGATATTAGAGGTGGTAAGAACTGTATGAGTAAAGGCAAGGGGGCAGGACCATGTAGGTTGTGCATGGCAGTCAGTGAGGTAAAAGGTTAGATTGATGCAGAACTTTCTGGTTGGGACCGTAATACCTCCATCAAGAACCTGTTTTGCCCACTCCAGGGCCTGTCTCCTCCAGCAAGCTAACCTCTTCTCCAATGGCTCCCTCTGCAGACTTTCTGCAACTGCTAGACTCTTTTCTGGTTCCCCTGCCTTTGCAGTTGCTGTTCCCCCTACCTGATTGTCATCCCCTATCTTCTCTACCTACCCAAATCCTGCCTATTTCTTTATGGTCCATTGGAAATTTCGGCTCTTCCAAGAAGCCTTCTGTGACCTTTAATGTAATCTCCTTCTCTCCTCTGAACTCCGGTTGTTCTGGTTCTCTGCCTGGGCCCCTTTCTAAAATCTGTCTCATCTTCCTAGGTTATAAGCTTCCCATCTTCTGGCAGGGGCCACAATTCCAACTCACTCCCTGCCTGCCCCTCAAGCTTCATGGGCAGTGGTAGACCATTGATAAAGGATTTGCTCCAGGCTGGGCAAGAAGCCAAGCCCTTCGCACAAATTTCCTGATTTAGTTTTCACAGCAAGCCCTGGGTCCTAACTAGCCAGGAGTGTAGAGGTCACTTGAACAAGGTCCCGGCTCACAGGCACCCACACTAAGAGAGGTGAATGCAAAATAGTATGGCCCTGTCGAGGTGGCAGTCCCTTTGAAGATGCCTTAAAGCACACACCCTCTTGTTTTTCTGTTTTCTCTTTTGTATGCTGGTGGGGTGTATGTGTTCCCCATTAACCCATCTCTGCCTTTAATCAATTTATACTTGGAAAATGAGCCTGGGTGGCCATGGTTTGAGATGATACTTACCTCTTGGGGTCAAAATAAACCCATATGGGGTGATGATGAGAGGATTGTGGGACTCTTTCACTAACTCCACAGCTCAGGTGTACAGCCCTAGGGAAGGCCTCCTCCTGGACCCAGCCCCACAGAGGCCCTGAGGCACCCCTCTCCTGCCCAGGCAGGATGAACCAGCTTGGAGGCAGGCAGCAGAACAGGAATGCAGCCTTCTGGCCAGCTCCTGACAGGGCATCTCTGGGAGGCCCCCCAGCTCCAACAGGCTGAGGCTCTGCCAGGGAAGCTGGGGATTAGAAGCCTAATTCCACAGAGAATCCTGTTTTTCTTAGCCTCACACAGATTGCTCTTTAGGAAAGGCCCCTCATCTGATTAGCCTGAGTCAACAGCTCCATTTATTTGGACACGTGATGAAATGGGCTGCTGCCGGTGTGTTTTTGTACTGCGTATCTGGGCTGCCTCTCCAGGATGGCATGGATGGGGGGGCGGGGATAGGGTGGGGGAGGTGCTGTGGGCAAGAGCCAGCCAGAGAGGGGCTCCAGCCAAGGCCGGAAGAAGGTGCCGCAGGTTTCTTAGCCAGGCGGGAACTGCTCACTCTCAGATTTCATAACAAGAAAGTGACCCACGGAGTGTCCACATATCCAGCTTCCTTTCCCGTTGGTGTTTTTGAACCAAAATAAAGAAGGGATTAGGGGCCCTTTGACCAAAACTTCTTCCTCTGTCCCAGGTCAGAATCAAAAGAGACTTCTACAATGGTCATGCCACCCTGAACATTCCGGATCTCATCTGATCTTGGAAGCTAAGCAGGGTCGGGCCTGGTTAATACTTGGAAGGGAGACCACTGAGGAATACCAAGTGCTGTAGGCGGAAAAAAAGAAAGACTTCTACAAGGGGCTTTTGATGGTTACAGGACCTTTACCAAATTCATAAGTATCCAGGACTTTCTGAGAAAAAAAAGAGCAACAGTAGTTACTATTTATTAAGCATTTATTATGTGCAATATGCTAAGCATATAATATAAAATAAATTACCCGCGCAGGCATG